>NC_073312.1:10335425-10657925 GCF_027595985.1 Sorex araneus
TTATTGAATCACCATGTGGAAAATTACAATACTTTCAGGTTTAAGTCTCAGTTATACAATGCTGAAACAACCATCCCTTCACCAGTGCCCATATTCCACCACCAAAAAATAAAAACACGAAAATCCCAGTATATCTCCCATCCCACCACCCCCCAAACCCAACTGATAAATTTCACTTTACTTTCTCTTTACTTTGGTTACATTCAATATTTCAACACAAACCTCACTATTATTGTTAGCAGTTCCCCACTAGAGTCAGACCTGTTGTGAAGAGATATGCGGCTGCGCGGTTTTGGATTTCTGTACTTTAGCAACTAAATCCAGGGAAATTTCTTCCAGATATTGGATCATTGCAAGCTTGTAACTCTCATCTGTGGTCCTCATAATATGGCGGTCACCACGCCCTTCACCCCCGGCAAGGAAAAAGCCAAGAGAGAGAAATACCTTTCCCCTCCTGGGCAGGCATGTGGCCGCGGCTTAGTTCTCAGTCTGGAGACATTCTGCAAGGAGCTGCCCATACCGAAAGTAGTTTAGCTGGCCTCTGGAGTCATGCTCATGCAGCTGCGGAGAGGCTGCACACGTGCGGCCCCCAGGATCACATCTCGGCGGCGAGTGGCTCTGTTGACTTTTTAAAACATCACCTCCAATGTCCCTTATTGCTGTCATTTCTGTTTTTTTTTTTTCATTTTGACTCTGCTACTTTTTGTGTTGTTTTGTTTGGTCCTCTTAGCTTTTCTCTCTGGGACCTCACCGCAGACTGTGCGTACCCTGAAGCACTACAGTCGTGTGTGAGCACTGCAACTAAGAGTGTGAGACTCCCCGTGTTACTCAAGGGTGTTCCCGCACAGCATCTGGGAATGTGACCCCCTGCAGCACTTGTGTGAACATCCCTCCGTGAGCACGATGACCGCAATGTGGATGGAGCACCGCAGCTGGAGTACAGACCCTAGTGAGCACACGTGCAAGTAGCAGTGTGTGCAATGCCTGGCGGGCACTCAGGCTGAATATCTGAGCTCCGGATCTAATTGTGCATTGACCCCTGATCTTCACAATAGCCCCGCACCGCCCCCCTGCACCCAATACTGTTAGAGGAAATAGAAATAGAAATATTGTTGTGCATTGCAGAAGGAAAAAAAGAAAGAATTGGAACCATCTATTCTCACCAATAGAGAGCTGTAACTATGAAGACTTGAGGTGAACATTGTTGAATCCTATAATATTTTATTTCAGTGCTAGTAGCAGTTGATTTCGTGCTTTCAAATATCATTATCGACCAGAGCCTTCAGTTATTTCCAAAGATAGATTCCAGATGAGAAGCATCGGTACAGAAGCCAATTCAAGGAAAATGTTATATGCTGGATCAAAATTCCAATGTGAAATTCTTATTTCTAAATAGATATCCCTATAAATGCTTCTCTTTGAAGTCCTATAGCTCAGAAAGCTTAAATCAGAATTTAAGACAGTGAAAGGGAGCTGAGAGATATTACAATGGGTAAGGCATTTGCCTTGCAAGAAATTGACCTGAGTTTGATCCCTGGTACCCCATAGGTCCCCTGAGCACTGCCAGGAATGATCCCTGAGCACAGATCAGGAGTAAGCCCTGGGCACAGCTGGGTTTGAAATTCATCACCCTCCTCCCCTCCCTACCACCCACAATCAAAAAAAAAAAGAATAAAGATAATGAAAGATGTGTAATGTTCAGGGCCAAACAAAGATGAGTAGACTCTGGCATCCATTTGTTTATGGTATTAAATTTTCCTGTTGGATTTCTGATGACTTTCCTGTTGGATTTCTGTTTATTCACAGTGACTCACAAGTTTCAGTTCTTACGACACTGCTGTTTTTATTAGGCTTCTGTCTTTTTTAGTTGTCACCGATAAAGTTATCAACTGTTGAGCCCAATCTTATTTTTTCCATAAGATATATGTCTCTTATTGTTCAATTTGCATTACATAATAATTTTTAAGAACTCATAGCATGCTGTGGTAGAACTGACTATAACTTGTTTTTCTGACAATGAGAAGCATACCTTCCACAATTATGTATTATCCACAATTTATGTATTCATTCATTCAGCCAATCAATTTTAGTATTCACATTGAGTAATTTCAGAATTGCTAAACCATACCCCAGCAAGAGGCAAATTTATCAAGTGGTGTTATTTATGTTTAGTTCATTTTATCTTTAGCCTCACTGTATGAAGTCACAATATTATTATCCAACGTTACTTTCTCCTTCCTTTCCATCTCCTTTATTGAGAGTAATGTTATGCATTAGAAATATGTCATATTTTGAAATCTTTTATACATTGGCATCTAATTCATTTTAAACTTCATTATTTTTTTAACTTTGGGGTCCTTTCCTTTGCAGTGTCACCAGGGCTACTCCTAGCAATGCTTGGAAAGCCTTACGTTACCAACTTCTTCATTGTTATAAAACAAAAAAAGGCCTAGAAATTCTTATAGAAATTTCATTGAATAAAATTCTTATAAGAATTTCATTGAATGTATACATTGATTATTTAATGCAATTAAACCAGATCTTTAGATTTGAGAATCAATGAAACTTAATAATGTTAAGTCTTCCTACCTTTGCATTATTTATTTTAGTAAGTTGCAAGATGGTACCTCACATGTTATATACTGGATCAGAATATATATATATATATATATATATATATATATATATATAGGATCAGAATTCCAATGTGAAATTCTAATTTCTAAATAGATATATATCTATAAATGCTTTTCTTGAAGTCCTATAACTCAAAAAGCACAATCAGAATTTAAGACCATGAAAGGGAACCGAGAGATTTAACAGTAAGGCATTTGCCTTGGACTTTTCTGCCACAAAGTCCAGAAACAACCAATGTTGGCAGGGATATGGTGAAAAAGGACCCCTCAACTCCAGTTTACTATTGATGGGACTGTCATTCTGGTTTAGCCCCTATGGAAAACAATGTTGATATGTCTCAAAAAAATTAAGAGTAGAGTTTTTATATGATCCAGAGATTTATTTTCTTGGCATCTACCCTAAGTGCACAAACTCAAAAAGGTATTTGCAGTCATCACTGTATCACTGTTACTGTCATCCTGTTGTCCATCAATTTGCTCGAGCAGGTGCCAGTAACATCTCCATTCATCCCTGTCGAGTAGTAGTGTAGCCCAATGGAGTACTGGGGGTTCTTTCAGGGTCAGGGGAATGAGAACTGTCATTGTTAACCGTTTTTGGCATTTCAAGTACATCATGGGTAGCTTGCCAGGCTCTGCTGTGCAGGTGGAATACTCTAGGTAGCTTGCTGGGCTCTCCGAGAGGGATGGAGGCTTTTGAGGTGGCCTCTAATCGCTTTTACAGGTGTTCCCAGTCATATATACATATATATATATGCAGGATATATATATGCAGGGATATGCATATATATGTCACTGTATCACTGTCACCCCGTTGCTCATCGATTTGCTCGAGTGAGCACCAGTAACGTCTCCATTGTGAGACTTGTTGTTACTGTTTTTGGAATATCAAATGCTCCATGGGGAGCTTGACAGGCTCTGATGTGGGGGCGGGAACCCAGGTGAGCCGCGTGCAAGGCGAATGCCCTACCCGCTGCGCTATATATATTTCCCTCTATGATTTGTTGCCTACTGTCTGAGCTCCATCAAATATGGTGTGGTAATTATGGAAAATGAGTAGGAAGTGTTTTATGATGTGTCGCGAGGCCGCAAAAGTGGCTGCGTGGCCCAGGAATATGTTTGCTCATATGTGAGTCTCTGCTCCAGCGTGTGGAAAGCGGCCTGGAGTGTGGTGGCAGTTGGGTTGTGAAGGTCGGCTGCCGGGGCTGGATCCCTTGGGGTGGGGAGGGTTCTCACTCGCCCCCCTCTGGGGCGCCCTGAGTGAAAACAGCCGGGCGCTGAGTCTGGAGGCATGGTTACGGGGGCCTCATTTTATGCTCCCTCCCTGGAGAAGCAGACGTTCTCAAAAATAATGTTGAATATGAGCACAAATTGCGCTCATAAGCCGCCCATAATTTGCACTCATATTCAACATTATTTTGATAACTTAGGTCTGGTAACAACCCAGTGCTAAAAAGCCAGATGAGTGTATAATTGAGGTAGATATACACAACAGAATATTATTCAACTATGAGAAAATATAAAATTTTGAAGTTTCCTGCAACTTGAATCAAACCTTTTTCTATAACTACCCCTCTGCTAAATTTGGTTTTGTTTTCCTCTGATTTTTTTGTTTTCCTGTAGTTAACAATAGTCATTTATAGCTATATATTTCCTGCTGTATCACATTAGTTTTGGAACACTGTAGTTTTGTTTTCAGTTTTCTGTTTTCCGATGTCCGTTGTGATTTTTTTCCTCCTAACTTTTGGTTGTTGAAGGTGTTTATTACATATGCTTACATTTGTCATAGATTCTTGATGAATTCACCTTTGTGAATATATAATTCTGCTTTTGTTTTGGATGTGTGTGTGTGTGCACGTGCTTGTGTGTAAAATAAGAATAACCACTCCAGTTCTCTTTTGGTTATCATTTGTATATTTTTGCATATTTTTCATAATTTTACCTTCAACCTATTTGGATGTTTGGATCTAAAGCAAGCCTTTTCTTGGAAATATGTAGTTTAAACTTAAACTTTTTTACAAAAAATTTTATTAGTGAATCACTGTGAGGGTACAGTTACAGATTTATATATTTCATGCTTGTGTTTTGGTCATACAATGCTAGAGTACCCATCCCTCCACCAGTGCCCATTCTCCACCACCGACAATCCCAGTATCCCTCCCACTCCCCATCCCATCCCCCCTACCTCATCCTACCTCTGTGGCAGGGCATTACCTTTTGTTTTCTCTCTCCTTTTGGGTGTTGTGGTTTGCAATAGGGGTATTGAGTGGCCATCATGTTCAATCTATAGTCTACTTTTGGCACGCATCTCCCATCCCTAACAGGTCCTCCAACCACACTTTACTTGGTGTTCTCTTTTCTATCTGAGCTGCCTTTTCCCTCAGCACGTGAGGCTGGCTTCCAAGTCATGGAGTAAATCTCCTGGTACTTATTTCTACTATTCTTGGGTGTTAGTCTCCTATTCTGCTATTTTATATTCCACAGATGAGTGCGATCTTTATATGTCTGTCTCTCTCTTTCTGACTCATTTCACTTAGCATGGTACTTTCCATGTTGATCCACTTTAAGCAAAATTCATGACTTCATCTTTTCTAACAGCTGCATAGTATTCCACTGTAGATGTACTCAAGTTACTTTAACCAGTCATCTGTTCTTAGGCACTGTGGTTTAATCTTAAACTTTTATTTAATTAAAAATTTTAATTTGGAGCACTATGATTTACAATACTGCAATGATAGGATTTCCTGCACACGACTTTCCAAACACCACATTCTCCACTAGATTGTCAGCTCCCCTCCACCATTGCTTCAGGGTCCCACACCTCCCATTCACACCTCACCCCTGATTTTGTTGAATTTAGTTTTATAAACCACTTTTCAGGTTCTGATGTCTTTGTAAGCATTTTTTATCTCATTACTATGTTTCTTTATAACCCACACATGAGAGAGACATTTATGTACTTGTTAAATCTTTGTTTTTGGGTCACACCTCATGGTACCCAGAGCTTACTGCTTTCTCTGTGCTCACGGATCACTCCTGGGGATGCTCAGGGAACCTTATGTGGTGCTGGGGATTGAACCAGGACTGACTGCATGCAAAGCAAGCGACTTAATCTTTGTACTTAATGCTGCCAAGTTTTGCTTTTTGACCAAGAATCTATTTATTTATTTATTTTTATTTGGTCTGGGGGCCACACCCTGTGATATTCAGGCTGTAGTCCAGGCTTGGTGGAATTAAAGCACTTGGGTGGTGCTTTGGGTGGTACTTGAAGGACTCTGTGGTGCTAGGGGCTCAATCCTGAGCCTCTGGCATGCGAGGCATGCACTCCAGACTCTTGAGCTATCTCTCTGCCTTCTTTAAAGTAATTATAGACAAAAGCAACTTTTGCTATTTGGCTTTTTAATACTTTTAATTTTTATTCCCCCCTCGTTCATTCAGTGCTTTTCTTTAGTGTTTTATACTTTGTGGTTTTGATTATCTCTGCATTAATACCTTTTGGTTTCTACGAGGATACTTTTGCACATCCTAAATTTATAATATTCTTTATTTGGATTAATGGCATTTTAACTTCAATAGCTTTCAAAAACTCTGCTCCTATATAATTCCGTCCATTTATTATGTTGTCAGAAATGACATCTTTATACAATGTGTCCAATAATATGAGTTTATAATTATTTCTAATGCATTTGTCTCTTAAAGCGGTTATAACTAAGAATACTTTAATCCTGGCTTTTATATTTGTGCACATTTTTACCTTTACCAGAGGTTTATTTATATTTGTGGGGGGTAAGGTGGGGGTGTGAGGGCTGGGACCACACCTAGAAAACCTCAGGATTTACTCCTGGCTTTGTGCTCTGGGATCACTCCTGGCGGTGCTCTGGGGACCACATATGTCGTCACGGATCAAACCCAGGTCGGTTGCTTGCAGGGCAAGCACCTAACCAGCTCTACTATCTCTCTGACCCCAAGTTTATTTATTAATAAATTTTTTGTTTATTGCCTAGTGCCTTTCCATTTAACTAAGGACTCCTGAACACTTTTTTTTCTCTTAACCTTTCTTATAGGATAGGTCTGGTGGTAATGATCTCCTGTGTTAATTCTCTTGAGAAAATTATTTAAAAATATACCGCCTTTATTTTCTTGAGAAAATTTTTTCTTTATGTCCTCTCCTCCCTTCTCTTGGTGTCGTCATTGTCATAATGAATGGGACTGTGTATTTGGTTGTACTTGGTTGTGGTGCTCACTGGGTCCCACACTTAGTTTGTGTACTCGAGATTGCACAGTTTGCCACAGGAGGTGATGGTGTTCTAAGCAGTGCCTTGGGGGTGGGCACTTGCTAGCCTTGCACAGCCTTGCACAGCCTTGCACAGCCTTGCACAGCCACTGAGCCATATCCCTGAGCCTCTCACTCAGCCTTAAAGAACAGGTAAGCTGAATTGGGATTCTTGGTTAAGAGGGTTTCCTTTTTTTTATGCAGTCATGTATTGTTGAATGGACTGGTGTGACAGCACAGTGGGTAGGGTGTTTGCCTTGCATGCGGCTGACCCAGGTTCGATTCTTCTGTCCCTCTCAGAGAGCCTGGCAAGCTACCGAAAGTATCCCACCCGCATGGCAGAGCCTGGCAAGTTACCGTGGTGTATTCAATATGCCAAAAACAGTAACAACAAGTCTCGTAATGGAGACGTCACTGGTGCCCGCTCGAGCAAATTGATGAACAATGGGAAGACAGTGCTACAGTGCTACCGTATTGTTGAATGATATTTCAACCAGCGATAGACTGTATATACAATAAAGAGGATGAGGATGGTGGTCACAATAGTCCATCGCATAGCTTACATATATACTAGGCCATGCTACACAGATCTAGGCAATCACACTGTCATTTTCACAACACTCTGACATCTACACAACAACATCACCTAAGGACACATTTCTCAGAATGTAGCCCTGTCATTCTAAATGATGAGTTATTTCAGAAGTTTAAAAATGTTATCCTTTGTGGAATTTAGATAAAACAAAGGAATAGACAGTATAGGGGTTGACCAGTGTACAATCCTTGACCTTGGATCAGAAAATTGATTAACAAAAGGGGAACTGTTGGGGGGGACGGGTGGAAAAAAATGTGACTAGAGATGATGTAGGGACAGTGGAAGAGAGCCGTGGACACTTGTATGGTGGTGGGTACAATAACTGCACATAATAATATCACAATTTTTCACACTATTATACCCATGTTACTTAAACTATAATCACTATACGACTGTCATCCCGTTGTTCATCAATTTACTCGAGCGGGCACCAGTAACGTTTCTATTCCTCCCAGCCTTGAGATTTTAGCAGCCTCTCCTTACTCATCTTTCCCAACGATTGGAGGCTCTTTTAGGGTCAGGGGAATGAGACCTATCGTTACCATTTTTGGCATATCAAATATGCCACAGGTAGCTTGCCAGGCTCTGCCTGTGTGAGCAGGATACTCTCGGTAGCTTGTCAGGCTCTTCGAGAGGTATGTATATATCTGTTACTGTATTTGGGATATGAATAAGCCACGGGGAGCTTGCCAGGCTCTCCCGTGCAGGCAATAAACTCTCAGTTTCTTGTCAGGTTCTCCAAGAGGGAGAAATAGGCTATCAGATGTCATGCGGCTGCATTGTGTGTCCACGCGCTTTCGGGAGCTTGGTTTTCTAGTCTTTGGATGTTGGCTGTTGATGGGATTACACGGCTGGGGGTGGGGGGCAGTTTCTGGGTGTGACTGCCTAGCTACTGGAAAATGGGGAATCTGGGTGGAAGAGGCCCAGTCCTACTGATCCGAGCAGCCTTGGAGATTTTTTTTTTTAATCAGGGGACATAGATGTAGTTCACTGGTAGAGTACTTGCCTTGCACACTTGAGGCCCTGAATTCTGTCCCTGGCACTACAAAAAATGTTTTCCCTCTGCCTTATGGTATCTTTTGTTAATCGTTAGGATCCTTATATGGAACGAATCATTTAACTTACATCTGAAAATTTATCTTTCAACAAATTTTAAGCTATTTCTTTGTTTCTTAAGTTTAAAATACTTGTTAATAATGTGTCTTCTTCTGAGGCATCAATTTCATGTTTATGATACTGGTCATGTTTTAGTTCTGTGATGTTTAAGTTTTTAAAATATTTTTCTTCCTGCATGCATTATTTGGAATTGTTTCTTTTGCTGTGCTTCATGCATCTTCTGGTTGTCTAATTTGCTATACATCTTATTTGGTCTAAGTGGGTTTTTGTTTTAATTTCTGTTATCAAATTATCTTTTATAATTCATAATATTTCTCATTTCTTCATATTGTATGTTTCCCTTTACATCACTGATATATTTTATTATATTTTAAGATTTAAATTGTTGCTTATAACTCCTTTTCTGGTCATTATCTCTTTAATTAATACTTCCTACTCCCGGCGAGCTACCAAGAGCACCCGGCCTGCACAGCAGAGCCTGGCAAGCTACCCGTAGCGTATTTGATATGCCAGAAACAGTAACAAAAGTCTCACAATAGAGATGATACTGGTGCTCACTTGAGCAAATTGATGAACAAAGGGACAACAGTGGTAGAGTGGTAATGAAATGTGTATTTACTTTTCTTTGGCTGCTATACTTAGTCTTTAACAGTTTCACTATGATTTTCTTAGGTGTAGTTCTTGTTTTTTTTTAAATTTCACTACTTATAATTTAAAAAATACGAATACAATTTATATATTCAAGAATTTGAGGCTGCTTAAATATTCATTGCTATAATGGCTGACATGAATTGCTATATAACAAAATAAAAAATGAATGAAATACTTAGTAAAAAGTAGCATAATGATATCTACAAACATATGAAAAACATTTTTATAAAACCCTACAAATGCAATAGCGTTTTGTAAGTAGTGTGTTTAGGTAATGTTTTTTGAAAATAACTTTTGTCGTGGGGAAGGCCTTTTTAAGCAAAGAAGGGGTGTGGGGATATGGGGCACTGCCAGTGATACACAGACTACCAGCCCCAGATACACAAACAACCAGCCCAAATGGTTCAACGGTAAGGCCTGAGAATGAGGGGCTGCCTCAGCACCATGATGCTGCGCTGCCCGGGGCTAGAAATGTTTCTAATACCAATTTTATTGAGATAGAGCTCACATGTCATATTTCATAAAATTCTTCCCTGAACAGCATATTCAAGTATATAGTTATTGTTTCTTTTGTTTTTTGGTCCACACCCAGTGGTATTTGGGAGTTACTCCTGAGTTGGTGGTTAGAAGCCACTTGTTGAAGTACTTGGGGGACTATACAGTGCTGGGGATTGAATTAAGTTTCCTGTGGACGAAGCGTGTGCTCCATTCTTTGAACTATTGCCTGGTCTACAATGATAGAGCTTTACGTGTGTTTAGAGTTACAGAACCAGCAGCCTGAAAAGAAATCCCATACTTAGTAGCATTCCTTTCCCATTTTCTCCAACGCACCCAGTTCTAGACAAGCACTAATTTACTTCCTCTATGAATTTGTCCATCCTGCTCATTTTGTATAAATGGAATCATACCTGGTGTTTTTGACCATTTTTCACTTTGAATATCATTTTCCAAAGTTCATCCATGTGGTATTATGTATCAATACTTTATTTATTTATTTATTTATTTATTTATTTATGCTTTTTGGGTCACACCCGGCAATGCTTAGGGGTTATTCCTGGCTCTGCACTCAGGAATCACCACTGGCGGTGCTCAGGGGACCATATGGAATGCTGGGAATCGAGCCCTGGTTGGCCGCATGCAAGGCAAACTCGGTCCTGCTGTGCTATCGCTCCAGCCCCTCAATACTTTACTTTAATTAAATATCATAACATAATTTTACATAATAAATAAAATAAATATTTTATTTTAATAAAATATAGTGTAATATTAATTAAAAACACATCATTTTAACATAATAAATATAATGAGATAACAGATCCACACATTAATATTTTTACTTAATCATTAATTATTAATCATGAACTTAATCATTAATAATTAGCCTAGGATAAATTCCCTAATAAAAACAATTAGTGGAGGAATAATTTGCCCATTGTAATCTTATCTTTTAATTCATCTTTAATGTTTCTTTTACTCTCCCAGATTCCAATCTACTTGTATATGTAAAGATAGACATTTTAAACATTTTTTAATGATAGCTTATTAGGACTTTAATAAATCCAATGTGATACCGGCAATAAAATTCTCTGAGTACATTATTAAATAGAACAAAACTAATTATATCGCTTCTATCCTTTCCATCAATATTTATATAATATAAATAAACCATAGTGTAACTGGAGATCTGAATCTCAATAATTGACTCTAATAGCCATACTAATAATTCATTCCATGCCCTCAAGATAATACCATATTGTATTTCAGGAGGCGGATTTTAATTTCAAGGAAGGTAAACAGGATTAATTTCGAGGGCCTGCAAGATTCAGTGTAGAACCAAAGCACTCAGTTTGATTATAGATTTGATAATTAATTAACATCTCAAACCCCCAAAGTATTACCAAATTACTGTCTAATTGGACTACACAATGAAATTGACCATTCAAAAAAATGAACTTTTGAACTAATCCAAGTATTTAACGGGGATGCCGCCATGTTTGGTTGAGTTTGAGAGAATGTTTCTGATGGTTTTGGTTTGAGGGACGCCTCTGGGTCTGGTAGTCAGGGTGATTGAACAGGTTTAATACTTTTTTTGGCAACCAGACAAGAGCTAGCTAGCTGTGATTTGTTCCATAAATATCTTGGTCTTTTATTTTTCCTGGAAAGACATGATTTCTCTTCCTATCAAATACCTGGTGGCAACACATATCATATTTTTCATATAGTTGAGTCTGCATTACGTCATTTTTTTTCTTGGGCTCAAAGGATTAAGATGTAATATCAGGGCAAATACCATTTGTTTATCTCCAGGGATCCTTATTTCAGTTGATTAGCAACAGTTTTAAAAACCAGGGAAAATTAGGGTCTCAATTATGAGAGTCCACACCAAAATTATATTTTATGGTTCACCATTTTAACTTACTCTACTTAACAAATAAAGTGTTGCTCTGGAAGGACAGATCCACGCAGTTGAACTGGGGGGAATTTAAGAAGGAAGGGCTTTGGGGTGTCTGGGGAAGGAGGGGGGGTACACTTGTGGTGGGTGTGATGTTGGAATTATGTCTTTGAGAAATCATTATTAATAGCATTGCAAAGCACAGAATCTCAATAAACTTTTAAAAATATACAATGTCCTCATAATAATTGATGCTACAGTATATTACCTTTTATAGAGGACCGGTGAACAGTTATTAGTCATTCTTCATTTTGAGCTAGAATTTAGTAAGGCATATCAAAGATACTAATGACATTAGCAAATCGAATTGGGCATTTGCATTAAAAAGTGAAGAATGAGCAAAAGCTCCTGCTTGTGTAATACTAAGAGCTTTGAGGTGAGAAAGTAAGAAAAAAGATGTACAGAAAATAATTCAATTCGGAGTATTTTGGGTGCTAAACCACCGGTGTAAATGAACGGTGTCCGTTTTCGCCTATAATTAGCATCCACCACCCCCTTTTTGTTACTTATTTATTTTGGACCACACCCTGTAAGTGCTAAGTGCTCAGAGCTTACTCCTTGGCAGGTGCTCAGGGGTTCCTACACGATGCCAGAGATTGAACTGGAGTCCAGGACGAACAAGGCGAGGCACTATCTCCTTGACCCACAACCATCCATTTTAAAGACCAGAAACGATTTTATCTATCTATCTATCTATCTATCTATCTATCTATCTATCTATCTATCTATCTATCTATCTATCTATCTATCTATCTATCTATCTATCTATCTATCTATCTATTTGTTTGTTTATTGTGGTGGTGAGGCACACCCAGCGGTGCTCAGGGCGTACTCCTGACTGTGTGCTCAGGGATCACCCCTGGCGGTACTCGGGTGACCATATGGGGTGCTGGTGACGGAACTGACACCACCTAACAAACCCACCTGGTGCGTGAAATTCTGAATTTGGTGTTTTGTATGTCGTCCAGTCCTTGTGCAATCCTCACAACTCTTCCTGGGGGAGGGGGGCAGGGATTATTAGCATTATTAGCATTCTTCAGGGAGAAACTGAAAAGGCTCAGGCCTGGCCGAGGCTAACCAGCTGCTGGGGCCCAAGAGGCCCATTTTGACCCCTGGCAGGTCACCTGTTTCCCCCAGCTGAGTTTAAACAGCGGCGCAGAGAGCAGTGAGGTGGGACCAACCAACGCCAGGCTCACTCTGGACTTCGGACGGCAGCAGCGGCGCCCTTTTTGAAGGCCTTTTACACATTCATTCATTTTTTAAAAAAAATTTTATTTGCTACCAGATGATCCGCTGGGGTCAGGCGAGCTCCACGCTGCGGGCCAGGAGTCCCGAGCCCTTCTCGGACCCAGTGCGGCGGGCGGGAGGAAGCCTGGACCACGCCCGCCTTCTCCCTCGAGGACGTCAACTCCCCCAGCTCCCATCGGGATCTGCTTTCCCAGGTGCAAAAACCTAAGCCCCCTGCGGGTGCACAGACTTCCCACTGCGCCCGCAGCGCCCACCGTGGGCGAAGTGGGAAGAAGCTGGGTGCTATCGATTGCCCATCGGGCCCAGCGGTGCCCTGGCAGCTCGTGGGGATGTAGCGTGCACAGTGAGGTTCCCACACACGCCGCCGACTACCCCCTTTCCCCCCCGCCCAAGCCTGTTTGCTACCGTCGGGGCGTCGTCACTGTGCCCCGGGGTGCAGGGGCAGTGGTGGAAGCAGAGAAAAGGGTACGCCGCAGCGCTCGCACCCGGGCGCCTCCCGCGCGTGGTCTCTGCGGAGGACCCCGAGGGACAGGGGTGCCCGCAGACCCACCCAGCTCCCAGCCCCCCCCACCCCGGGTGCCGCCCCCGCTGGCCGTTCGGTCCCCGCCCCACCCGACGGCCCGCCCCGCAGGTGAAGCGGCCGCCGACGAGGTGCGTGGGGATGATCTCACTCGCGCGCTCCGCGCCGGGAGGTGCAGGAGGAGGAGGAGGAGGAGGAGGAGGAGGAGGAGCGGGAGCAGATCCCACTTCCGGGTAGTGCAGCCACACGCCACCGGCGTCTTGCTTCTTCTTCTCCCCCCTCCCCCCCGGTGCACCCCGCGTCTCTCCCTCCTTCCCTTTTCTTCCCGGCCCCACCTGCCAAGATGAACAGCTCGGACGAGGAGAAGCAGCTGCAGCTCATCACCAGCCTGAAGGAGCAAGGTGGGCGCGCGCGGGCGCCAGGTGCGGGCAGCGGGGGGCGGGGACGGCGCCGGGCCTGCGGCTGGGCGGGAGGTGCCCCGATGCCCCGGGGACCCCTCTTAGCACCGTCCCCCCCCCCCCGCAGAGACGCGCCCTCTCCGCCCCGCGGGCCGTGGGGGGATCCCGGGAGTCGGGCCCCGCGTGCGGGCGGCGCTGCCCACCGGGCGATCGGAGGGGGGCGCGGGCACCCGGGCTGGGCGAGGCCCCGCGACCCGGGAGAGGCGGGTGGGCAGCGGGCTCTGGGAGCGGGCGCGGGGGCTGCCCGGGGGCCGGCCTGGCTCTCCGGCCCCGGCCCCGGCCCCGGCCCCACCCTTGCTGCACGTTGGCACTCACGGGCCTGCCTGCAGCGCTGCCTGGGCGCCTTTCCCAGCTTTTCATTCCGGTTTGGTCTAGTTCTTCTTTCCTTACCCAGCTAGGATTTTTTTTTTTTTTTTTTTGCCGGGCCACGATATGGTTGGTGTTCTCACTTCCCATTTTTAGCCATTTATTAGTCAGTGTGTCAACACCCCTGCCAGCCTGTGGGCTTGCCGAATTAAGACTTGGCTTTGGTCCACGGGAAAAACCAGGCCACGCACACGCCCTTCTGCACTGCCTGGTAGCTGGAGATCCCTGCTGCAATCCTCCCCCTCCCGCTCCACGCTCAAGGACAAAGCCAAAATGATGCTTAGACTTGGGCCTGCCCGTTATCAAATTTTTACATGGTGATGATTACCTTGACCCAGGGGGGTTCGGGAAGATGCATCCAGACAGAGAGGAACCGTCCGGATTTAGGAAGTCAAAAAAGAAGCACGTGCTTTGCTGTCTAACTTGCTGACCTGGCCACTGCAGAGGAAGGGGCCAGATGCGGAGTCTCATCCTTGGTGCTCGGTTTCTGCGCTTTCACTTCTCTTGGCCCAACTCACCAACTCTGTGAACTTGGAGGAACCTTTCCCATAGGTCTTGTGAAAAATGAGGTCTGACCTGCCCCTCGGCCGGAGTGAAACCTGCTGATTTCCTCAGGTGCTGACCAGTCCTCTGACCTGCTGGCCCTTGAAAACCTCATCCATACCTTTGGTTAGGGTGTGGGGATGCCTCTGAACAAACTCTGGGAGCAAATTGCCACAGGACTGTTGACTCCCTGTGCCCCTGGGGAAATTGAGGAGGACACAGTGCATTCCTCTATGGTATCTAGTATCTAGGAATTGTTGGATAAATATACTAGTGACTCTTGTCTTTCCAGGAGTTCAAAACCCTATTCTAGATTAGCCTAGAGTCACAACCTTTGGATATAGGACAAGGGTAAAATGCCTGCATATGGAGTTTCTCAAGTATTTTATTGAGGGACTAGATCCTTTTAGCGCTTTAGTTTTAATAAGGAGATAAAAACTCAATTTATATCCTAGAGTGTTGGGGATTTTGTTATTAGTAGGATCTGTCATGGCCACCAGATTTTTGGATGGATGGTCAGTTTTCAAATAATGACAAGATTTAAAAATGACTTTATTCTGTATAATTTCAAGGGTAGGTTAAGAATGTGGAAAGCCCATAAATTGTTCATATTTAATTCTGGAACTCAGTGTTTGGTTGTTTTGGATTTGAGAGTTGAGAAAAAGAAAGGATTTTTTGTTTGTTTGTTTGTTTGGGGGCCACAGCAGGTGTGCTCAGGGGCTACTTTGTGTTCAGGGGATAATTCTTAGAGGTGCTCTGGAGCCATAAATTATGTTAGGAGCGAACCACACTAGGCTATATGCAAGGCAAGCGTCTTAACCCCAGTACTTTTGCCAACCTCCTAAGGGAGGATTCTTAAGTTTCTGGTTCTTTCCCATATTGCAAAACAAGTCCACGGATGATATATTTCCTTGATTGTATCTTAAAGGTCATAAAACATACTGTGAATTTTGTTTTTTTTTTTAAAGGCGTGTTTTCATTTTTAAAGGATATTTAGTTCAGCTCAATAGGTGTTGGGATTAGATTTTTTTTTTTTATCTCACAGTATAGTTTTTATGTATCTCAAATCCAGGGTGTGTATTTGTCATGGACTGTTGACTTATTTCAAGAATATTGTATCTTGACATGAATGGGGAGGCTTGGGATTTGAGCATGATATATTGGGAGTCAATTTTGTAAGTTGACAGTATCTATGATTTATTTTTGAAAATAAACAGTTTTATTTTACTGCCTATTAACACTTAAATGATTTCATTACCCCTATTTAATGTGAGTAATAACTTTTTTTTTTTTTGCCTTTTGGGTCACACCCAGCGATGCTCAAGTGTTACTCCTGGCTCTGCACTCAGGAATTACTCCTGGTGGTGCTCGAGGACCATATGGGATGCTGGGAATCAAACCTGGGTCGGCCGTGTGTGAATAAGAACTTGACTTAAATACTCTTGACCTTTTTCAATTAAAATTTTTTTAATTAAATTTAATTTTTGTTATGGCACCATGATTAAAAAAGTTATAGTTGAGTTTTAGGCTTACAGTGTTCAAGTATCAGTCTCACCATCAATGTCAACTTCTTTCCACCTATGTCCTCAGATACACCCTTCCACCCCATCTTCACCCCTACCCTATCAACGTGCGTGCGCGAGAGTGCGCGCGCGCACACACGCACAGAGCCTGCCTTCTTAACCAGCACATCATTGACTTTGTTTATTCTAGTTAACTTTAACTTTGGTTATTCTTTTTTTTTTAAAAAAAATGATGAGTAGATGTTCATCCATCCCTTAACAAAATTTCAGAGTATCGACCATATATGAAACCCATATGCTGGGTACTGGGATATAAATAGTGAGCCAGATAGAGTATATTAGTTTATAGTCTAATAGAACCGATGTCATTATTAAAATAATTACATACAGAATTTTGTACAATTTCAGGTCTTAGAAATGCAGTCGTTGGGAGGCATGCCCCAGTAACTGTCCAGTTCACATTCCTTCATGCAGTATTTCGCTTCTCTGTATGCCAGTCAACATCAGTCAGTAGTAATCTTTACAAATTTTGACAGCCTAATAAGTTTCTTAATTTTAATCAGCCTGATGAATAAAATGGCACTTTTAATTTTTATTATTGATTATTGATAAGGTTGTTTATATATTTTTACACCGCTACTGACCATTTAGGCTTTATGATTCTTTCCAGAGGGAGTTTTCAGTCTAAAATTTGACCCCAGTCTCAAGGAGGGTGCTCCGAAAGAAGCTTCCTTATCTACTCGAAGTGGAAAGCTGACAACAGCCTCCCTTAATGTGAAGCCGTCAGTGGTGTGGTGAATACGGTTGCTTTTGACAAAAGTTGTGAAATGTAATGACGGAGTCTGTCATAATATGAACAATCTCTAATTTATACTTACCATTCCCTAAGCTCTATGTCTTATAAATCCCACCCACTTCTGAATTACTTCAAAACATTGTATGTTCCCTTCTAGTGAATGGTATAATTAGCTATATTATGTCTTTCTAGAAAGTTATATTATTGTCCCTTTAAAAAAAATTAGCCAGTGTGTGATTGCTTATGTTCAAGCAGATGTTGAGGTAATGAGGTAATTCTCCTTTTGTCTTTTTGGGGCCTTTATTTTATTGGACTGATTGACATCTTTAATGCTTCGAGAAATGGCACTTGGGATACTATTTCCGATGCATATTTCCTAGCTACTAAAGTGGACATTTCCCTTACAAAACATCGTACAATTTGCTCTTGCTCCGGAGTTCTACTAGAAAATGATAGACTTAGTTCAGCGTTTGTTTAAGGTACATGATTTTCTTTATAATTCTTTCCACCCACAAGTGTTGAATATTCATAGCCAGGCACTGTGCTAGGCATTGGAGATAAAGAGATAAATAAAATCTTGTTCCTGCTGGCTAGGAGTTCTTAGTCTGGAGATAGTGTAGACATGTAAATTTCAGTAAGATTGATTTGGTCAAATTTGGGTCTTATGCTAAACCCTTTGGCTTAAGGCCAGGGAAGGGCAGGAAAGACCTTGACTAGTGGCCCTCACCGTCCAATAGATTAGAGTAGTCATCTGAAAATTCATGGTAGTGTGTATTACTACCAGAAGGAAATCAGGCTGAGTAAAGAGAAACAACAGGTTCCCGTTAACCTGGTGTGCACCTGTCCTTTGAAGTTTGCTGAGGAAGTTTTAGAGAAAGTGATCGATTGCCACTTTGTGATAACATGATGATAACATCCACATTACGATAAGGATGTTCTGACATCAGACCAAAACAACAAATAAATGGGGCTGGAGTGATAGCACAGTGTAGGGCATTTGTCTTACATGCCGCCCGGCCAAGCCGGGTTCCATTCCCAGCATCCCATATGGTCCCCCGAGCACCGCCGGGAGTGATTCCTGAGTGCAGAGCCAGGAGTAACCCCTGAGCATCACTGGGTGTGACCCCAAAAGCAAAACAAACAAACAAAAACAAATAAATAAACAGACTCAAAGTTGTGACTTCTTCCTGGGCTAAATGCCACTAAATATTGATATCCTGGGGTGAGGTAGTAGGATTTAGAACCAGGTGCCTTCCTTTCGTCTTTAGAGCTAGTGATGAAGGTTCCATTCACCCGGAGAGATGGCTGCGCTTCTTGGCGCTGAGTCAGCCCTTTATAAAGGGTTTTGGTATTCCTTGCTTCGAGGCTAGAAAGTCACTAGAGCAGTATTTTGGCAAAGGGGACTAAAAAAAAAAAACCCATTGGCCTTGCCTATCACAGTTGATTATCAGTTAAGAACAGCTGAGGCATTGTTCATTTTTTAATCCATGTGAAGTCTGTCTGAAATAAGTGGTTGCCTTGGTGTCAGTTGCAACCTTGTCTTTGCAGCACTATTTGGTCATATGTGTGGCTAGAGGGCACATAGATACCTGTAGATTCATAAGTTAATGAAAACAAGACAGGTGGGGAGATAACTTAAAGGGCCAGAGTAGCGCATGCCCCACTTGCAAATTCTCTCAGGCACTGCATGGCCTACCCAGCCCCCGCAGGCTTTGGACTGAGTTCTCCTGAACACTGCTTGGGAGCCCTTCCCCCCAAAAAAAAGAAAACAAAAGGAGGTAAATTACCCCCCCCCATTTGTTATACTTTTGTTTGTTTGGGGGCCCTCCCCAGCAGTGCTTAGGGTTTATGCCTGGCTCTGTACTCGGGGATCACTCCTGGCAGTGTTTGGAGGGACCTTATGGTGCTGGGGATCGATTCAGGCTCAGCCACCTGCAAGGCAGGCACCTTCTCCCTGGAGCAGATCTCCATTCCCCATATGCCATAGTTTTGTAAAATTTATATTGAAATTCTTTTGCTTTTGAGATCAGACATGTGGCTTAAGTGGTAGAGTGGACGCCGTGCCTGTTTGAGGCCCTGGGTCTAATTTTGGCTGCCCTACTCAGGTATTTCTTCCACCCCAGTGGCCCCTTCGAACCTCTGTATTTTTACTTACCTTGTTTGGGCCACACCCAGCAGTGCTTAGGGCTTACTCCTGGCTCTGCAGGGATTGCTCCTGTCCGGCTTGGGGGACCATATGGGATGCCGGAAATCAAATCTGGGTCAGCTCTGTGCAAGGCAAATGCCCTATCCACTGTACTATCACTCCAACCCAACCCTTTTCTAAAAAGTCCTTTTTTCAAATTATTATTAATAAATCACCATGAGGTACAGTTGCAGACTTACAAACTTCTGTGCTTGCATTTCAGTCATATAATGGTCAAGTATCCATCCCTCCACCAGTGCCCATTTTCCAACACCAATGGTCCGAGCATCCTTTCCACCACCCCCAACCCTGTTCCCCCTACCTCGCCTCTGTGGCAGGGCATTCCCTTTTGCTTTCTCTCTCTCTTCTTTTGGGTATTGTGGTTTGCAATGCAGGTATTAAATGGCCATCATGTTCGGTCTATAGTCTGCTTTCAGGGTCCGTCTCCCATCCCAAGCGAATCCTCCTAGCACCATTTATTTGGTGATCCCTTCTCTAACTGAACTGCCTTTCCCCTCAGTATTTGAGGCCAGCTTCTAAGTTGTGGGGTAATCCTCCCAGTACTTATCTTTAATAATCTTGGGTGTTAGTCTCCCATTCTGTTACTTCATATTCCACAAATGAGTGCATTTTTTTTTTTTTGCTTTTTGGGTCACACCTGGTGATGCACAGGGGTTACTCCTGGCTCTGCACTCAGGAATCACTCCTGGCGGTGCTCAGGGGACCATATGGGATGCTGGGAGTCGAACCCAGGTTGGCTGCATGCAAGGCAAACGCCCTACCCTCTGTGCCATTTCTCCAGCCCCGAGTGCAATTTTTCTACATTGGTCCCTCTCTTTCTGACTCATTTCACTTAACATGATACTTTCCATGTTGATCCATCTATATGCAAATTTCATCTTTTCTAATAGCTGCATAATATTCCATTTGCGTAGATGTACCAGTGTTTCTTTAGCCAGTCATTTGTTCTCTGGCACTCGGGTTTTTTCCAGATTCTGGCTATTGTGAACAGTGCAGCAATGAACATACAAGTGAAGATGTCATTTGTACTATACTTTTTTTGCATCTTCTGGGTATATTCCCAGAAGTGGTATTGCTGGGTCAAATGGGAGCTCAATTTCTAATTTTTTAGGAGCATCCATATTGTTTTCCAAAAGGGCTGAACCAGTCGGCATTCCCACCAGCAGTGAAGAAGAGTCCCTTTCTCCCCACTTCCACGCCAACACCAGTTGCTTTTGTTCTTTTGAATGTGGGTCAGTCTCTGTGGTGTGAGGTGACATCTCATTTGTAGTTTTGATCTGCATCTCCCTGATGATTAGTCACGAAGAGCATTTTTTTTCATGTGCCTTAAAAAGCCCACCTTTCTTTCTTTCTTTCTTTCTTTCTTTCTTTCTTTCTTTCTTTCTTTCTTTCTTTCTTTCTTTCTTTCTTTCTTTCTTTCTTTCTTTCTTTCTTTCTTTCCTTCTTCTTTTTCTCTTTCCTTTTTTTTTCTTTATCATACCCAGTGGGGAGGAGGAGGAAGGTGACTTATGGTCACTCCTAGATGTGGTCCATGGCTGCGAAGTGCTGCTGTGTGGCTCAGTGCTAGGTCACGCAGTGTTTGTATTAAGGGGCCATGAAGGCAGTGCTGGGGGACCCTGGGGTGCTGAGGATTAAACCCAGAGCCTTGTACATTCTAGGCACGTGATCTGTCACTTGAGTATCTCCCCAGCCTAAAGTATTTGCCTCTGTTGAAAAAAGAAGTACACAAAGCATAAATGAATGTTGCAGTGAGATTTTTTTTAAGTACTTATGGGGTTTGACATGTTTCCACCATTATATTGTTAGAATGTTAGAATTTTTATTTAAAAACTACAGAATAGTTTTATTACTTCTAAAGTTCCCCCTCTTGCCTCTCTCTTACTTCTTTGCTCCTTTTTTCTGCCTGAAATGGCCACCACCACTACTGATCTTTTTATTCTCCCCTCCCCTACCTTATGGCAGGTACTTTTCCTCTCTCTCTCTCTCTCTCTCTCTCTCTCTCTCTCTCTCTCTCTCTCTCTGGCATTATGGTTTGCAATATAGATACTGAAAGGTTATCATGTATATCCGTTTACTTACTTTCAACACTCAGGTCTTGTCCAGAGTGATCACTTCCAACTATTATTGTCATCCTGGTCACTTCTCTATCCCAATTATCACTGATCTTTTTACTGGTTGCATAGTTTGGCCTTTTCCAGAATGTCATATTGTTGGAACTATACTTTTATGTAGTGCCTTTAGATTGGCTTTTTCCTTTTTAATTTTTTTTTTTTTATTGAATCACCGTGAAAAAAGTTACAAAGCTTTCAGGTTCAAGTCTCAGTCACTCAATGATCAGACCCCCATCCCTTCACCAGTGCACATGTTCCACCACCAAGAACCCCAGTATACCCCCCTTCCAGCGCCCCCCACCTCTGTGGCTAATGATCTTCACTTTATTCTCTCTATACTTTTAATACGTTCGATATTTCAACAGAAAACTATTATTTAGAATTTTCCCCCAGCAATCAAACCTGCTGAAAAGGTATCATTTGATAATTTGTTTCCTATTGCTGAGAATGAAGAGTATACGAGCTCACGATCTCCTGCGCATCATGTCACTGCAAGCTCATACCTCTGGGTAGTGGGTTCTAGAAGATGGCCGTCACCACATGGGTGCCGCCGCCGTCACTGCCGCCACCCCCGCCGAAAGAAACAGTTGAGAGAGAAAAAACTTTCCCCTCCTGGGGTGGCATGGAGTTGTGGCTCAGTTCACAGTCTAGATGCATTTCTTTAAGAAGCCGCAGGGTGCCAAAAGTGGTTAGTAGCCCTCCAGGATCATGGTCTTTAAGGAGAGATTGGCTTATATATATGTATATATATATATATATATATATATATATATATATACACACACACACACACACACACATATATATATATATATATATATATATATATATATATATATATACTTAGTAATGGGCATTTGAGTTTTCTTCACCTTTATGTGACTTGATAGTGGTTTTATTTTTTTGTATCCCTGGATCATAGCCTCATTGTATGCCTATATCATAGTTTATCCATTCACCTGTTGATGAAGATCACAGTTGCTTCCAAGTTTTGGCAATCACGAATAAAGCCAGTCCCAACAGTCATCGTAAGGTATGGGGCATGCGAATACTTCTGCCCTCTGGTGATTAGGTGAGCCTGTGCCTCAGGACTGTGACTTTCACCAGTCCCTCCCAGTTTTGTCTTACCTTCTTAAGTGAGACTGGAAGAGACTGGAATTGAATGTTTACTTCCTGGAAGGAAGGCTGGAAGCATCTGGAACTGAGTGTTACTTTCCCCCCAGTCAAGCTCTGCTGAAATAACTTCTCTGGAAGGCAATCTTCAAAATGGCCATTTCCCCCTCTCCTTGCCAAGAGGATGAGGGACATTTTCTCTGATTTGACTATAAGAACCTATTAGCACCCCTAGAGATAAAACTCCCAACAGTTTGGAAGCCATTGATCGATCGATTGATTGATTGATTGATTGTATCCTCGACCAGCACCCTTCCAGTACAGTATGTGTAGACACCTTTTCTTCCACCAAAACTAAAAATTCATTAGAACAGAACCTCCAGCAGTTTGTGGATTCCAAAAGAGATTTTTATGTCTTGGTAGTGGTTCATGAAGAGGTTATCCGTCCTGGGATGGGATTTCTGCTCTAGGAAGTTGTGACTCTCTATTCTGCC
Organism: Sorex araneus; assembly: GCF_027595985.1. Lineage (NCBI taxonomy): Eukaryota > Metazoa > Chordata > Mammalia > Eulipotyphla > Soricidae > Sorex > Sorex araneus. The sequence goes on from NC_073312.1 coordinate 10,358,524, forward strand.
TCTTTGGAATGTCATTTGTTCCATGACCTCAATTCTCCAAACGAATTTAAGAAGAGTTGTTGCTTTTCTGTTCCTTCAACACTGTTTTCGTCCTTGTGACGATGGCAGTGTTGACTTTTAAAAGCTTCTGTGAGAACAGAAACCAGGCTTATATATGTATTTTCAAATTATTCAGCTTTCGTCCTTTCTGTTGTTTAATTTCAAATCATCCATATCGTTGTTTTTCCTTTTTGAGATTACTTCTTAAAGTATTATTAATTCATTAGTACCAAACTGCATGTACCACTGAGTCATGAATGGATTTGAGGTTTTTCATAATTTCTTTTCAAATGTAAAATCTCTCGTCTTTGTTTGCTGACGAGGTTTTCCATTAATGTTTTCCTCGCTTTTCTCATGCTTTAATTAGCGTGTGAGGTATGAACAACTTCTTTCTACTCTGATTTTAAGAGCAGGGCCCAGTGGGATGTTGCAGAAGAGAACAGTGTCCTAATTGAGCAGTGTCTCTTCTGACTCAAGCCCTGTTCTTTAGGAGTAAGAGGTATTTCAAGGCTCTGTGATTCTCAGAGACGCGCTCTCAGTGGATGAGAGGGTATATTAGAAGATCTCGTGATGCCGTGTTTTTTCTCGCCATATCTGATAAACGCTTAGTTTTCATTAAGTATGCTCTTGTAACATATGGGGTGAGAGGGGAGACGGGAGTCTCTTTTACAATTTGTTTATATGAAGTCCTAGATCTGTTTTTCTTGTCCTTTAACTTTGTTCTCACTTAACACACTTTTTTTTTTCAAGTTCCTCCTAAATGTCAGGCACTGTGCCAGATGTGGGCATCTGGAAGCAGAAATCTATAGTCCTTACCCTGTTACTGGCACAATATTGGCACATTCCACATGGTTATGCTCAATAACTACTTTTTTTTTTCTATCAAGTTACTTTGGGAGTCAGTTGATTTGTTCTGCCTCAACTGTTTCCTACTGTTGGATCTGGCTTCTCTAGGGTTTGTGTCTTCATCTGTAAAACTGGGATGTCTGGCTTAACGGCGCTGCTCTTAATTGGCTTCACAGATACATATTTGCCATTCATTCATCATCCATTTGGTTCACTCTGGGCTTGGTATTCTGCTGGACATAAGGTTTATAGCAATGAATTGGGGGAGGTAAAAGACAAGAAAACAGCCCCATGCTGAGATTAATTGTTAATTGTAAAGGCTCTGTTAGACCTATATGAACAGTGCACTCTGGTGGCTTATTATAAACACACGGGCTGCTTCTCATATGTAGTGTACAGGGAGGGTTTCTTAAAAGAAGTGACATAGTGGGACATAGTGCCTGAGCACACCATAGTCTCGGTTCTCTCATTCAACTGGAAGGCCCGATTGACTGAGAATTACCAGGAGTGGACCCCGTACCCATTGAGCACTACCTACCCCCCGTCACCCCCAATTTTCTTAATTTTTTTCAGGCCATATCCAGTGGTGCTCAGGGCTTATTCCTGGTGCTGTGCTCAGTGGTCACTCCTGGTGATACTAAGGGGACTGTATGTGGTGCCAAGGGATTGAACTGGGGTTGACTGTGTGCAATACAAGCCCTTTGATCCCTCCCTCCCAATTTTTTAAAAATTAAATTGTTGCAGGCAGAAGGGAAACTATTTGTATAAGTATCTGGGTTTTAAAGGTCTTGTGTGTGTTGGGGGGAAAACACCCCTAAAACAAACAGGCAAGTAAGATACTTGCCTGGCACATGGCCGACCTGGGTTTGGTCCCTGGCACCTCATTTTGGTCTCCTGAACCCAGAGCCAGAAGTAAGCTGTCAGTGCAGTCTCTGTGTGACCCCCCAAACCAAAACCAAACAACAAAGATACAAAAAACCGAAAGGTTTCCAGGGTTCTCAAGTGGTCTCTGAGGGAGAACTCTGTGTGTGTGTGTGTGTGTGTGTGTGTGTGTGTGTGTGTGTGTGTGTGTGTGTGTGTGTGTGTGTGTGGAGAAGCAGGTTTCCAGGTTGTAATGCCAAGTCTAAGTACAGGAGAATGAAATAGCCAACTTCTTGTTAACTACCTGCCTTATAAAGAGAATTTGGGACAGAGGGAAATAAGAGGCGAGTGCTTCACCGTTACTGAGTATCAGAATTAGGCGCTGGGTCCTGGCAGAGGAAAGGAGGTGAAACAGGCAGTTTTATGAGAACTGAGCAGTTGGGTGATATTTGGGAGATGGGAGAAGTGGGACATCCAGACATTCTCGTGGTGACCTGGTAGACAAGGACATCAGGGAAATAAGGTCCTGCAGAGAGGAGTAGGAAGTTTGGGTGAAAGAGGGTTGATACATTCGCATCTAACATGTTGGGCTTGAAGTGCTTGCAGGCTGTCTGCATGGGATTCCAGAACAGTACTGCCCAGTAGAACTTGGTGTTGTAATAGAAACCATCTGTGTCCACTACAGAAGCCACCAGCCACATGCAACTAATAAGAACTTGAAATGTGGCTGATACAACTGAAAATTTGAATTTGAATTTAATTTTTATTAATTTTTAATGAAATTATAATAGCACCGTAGCACTGTCTTCCCGTTGTTCATCGATTTGTTCCAGCGGGCACCAGTAACATCTCCATTGTGAGACTTCTTGTTACTGTTTTTGGCATATCGAATACGCCACGGGTAGCTTGCCAGGCTCTGCCATGCGGGTGGGATACTTTCAGTATCTTGCCCTCGGGATACTTCTTACTCTTGGTAAGAAGCCCTCACCTCTTGCTGGGATCTCCAAGAGGGATGGAGGAATTGAACCCAGGTTGGCCGTGTGCAAGGCAAATGCCCTAACAGCAAATGCCCTAAATATTACATTAAATATTTAATGTAATATTTTAATACATTAAAATATTTTAAAAACCATAATCAAGACAGATTTTATACTGGCCACCAAGCTAGCTTACCAACTTACAAATTTTTAATTGTCCTCTTGTCAATAAATATATGTATATACACACACATAACAAAGCTCCAATATTAAAATTGATAAATATAAAAGTAAATTTTTGTTTGTTTTGGGGCCGTACCTGGCAGTGTTCAGGGCTTACTCTTCACTCTGCACTCAGGGATCACTCCTGGTGGTCTTGGGGAACCACATGGGATGCCTGGAATAGGACCTAGTCAGCCATGCACAGTGCAAATGCCCTACCTACTGTACTATCACTCCAGCCCTCAAGATAAATTTTTTATGTGAAAATTGTTGTGTCTCATCATGTTAAGTCTTTGTCTAAAAATCTAAAAATTTATTTTAAATAAAAATGTACTAAGAGTTTATTATAAATAAAAAAGAAATTTTACTAACTTAAATGAAAATAGTCATATGTATGTAGCTAAGGGCTACTGTATTGGGCAGTGAGATCTAAAGAATTGATTAGAAATGATTGGAGTGAATGCTAGATAGAAGGTGATTTATCTGCCAATACTGAGAGGTTTCCAGGGTTGTTAGATTCTTCAGTGCCAAAGGTGGAATATTTCCAGGCAAACTGATTGTTGTTTACCCCAATCGGTGTTGTTGACCTAGAGTTATGAACTTTAGTTGTTATGTTTCTGAAAAAACTAAGACTACTTGTTGCTTCCTGGGCTATGTTATCATTTGCAGCTTGGAAAGAAAACTCTTTTTTTTTTTTCTTTTTGGGTCACACCCAGCAGTGTACAGGGGTTACTCCTGGTTCTGCACTCAGGAATTACTCCTGGCGGTGCTCAGGGGACCATATGGGATGCTGGGAATTGAACCTGGGTCGGCCGCATGCAAGGCAAATGCCTTACCTGCTGTGCTATCGCTCCAGCCCCGAGAAGAAAACTCTTGAAATAGAAAACCAGCTTGATTCTAAACATCTTAGAACTTCACCCTGAAAACTTCACCTGAGACAACTTAGGTGAAAAACTTGGGTTGGTGATGGGTGGAGATGGGGCTAGATGTGTGTCTCGATTTCAAAGCTCCCCTTTGACTCAAATGTACAGCCAGAAACAAGAAGTTCAACTCTAAGCATTGCTTCTACTCCTTCGCCATCTTCCCTTTAGCACAACAAGCTGTAGCTCATCTTCTCCTCCCTTTATTTGGTACCCACATTTCACAAATTTTTCTAGCCTGTCATCTGTCAGGCCATTTGGAACAAAAGTTATCCTGGGACTGAGGACAGTAGATAGCAGTTTAATGCTCTCAATCTCAAACAAAATTATTTTGTTTTGGGGGCTAGAGTGATAGCATAGCGGATAGGGCCACAGTGGATAGGGCGTTTGCCTTACACCGGGGCCGACCCGGATTTGATTTCTAGCATCCCATATGGTTCCCCGAGTACCACCAGGAGTAATTCTTGAGTGCATGAGCCAGGAGTACCCCTGTGCATCGCCAGTGTGACCCAAAAAGCAAAAAAGAAAAAAGAAAAAAAAACCTGAAAATTATTTTGTTTTGTTTTTGGATCACACCCAGTGATGCTCAGGGGCCAACAAAGCATACAAAGTAGCTCTTCTGTCCCCCAACCCTGAAACAAAACTTGATATTCTTTGATGCATCATTACTAATAAACCTGGCTTACATGTCTTCAATACTTGATATGCCTGAATCTTATATATGTTACCTCACTCTCAATAGCTACATGTGAGAGATGTGTATTTATTTATTTATTTATTTATATATTTATTTTCTATTTTCTAGGTGAGAACTAAGAGGCTCGGAGAGATTAAATAACTTGCCTGAGATCCTCTGGTTAATAAGTGCTCAGTCTGGCTAAGGCTAAACATTTTAGTTGTTGTTTCATGTGACTTATAACTGTTGTATCTGTAAATTCAAGAGAAGTATTCCATCCTTTCTGATGAAAGAGAACTGGTCAACACCTAGGTTCTTTTACATTAGTTAAATAAAGTTTTGGAGGATTTCTTTTTCAAACTGTGCATCATTTCTGAAACAATCAGGTGAAGTCACTTGAGGTTTTGTGAGTTTTGTCAAGTTTGAGGTTACTGAAACTCGCCACAAAGTGGAAGGGGGAGTGCAGTTAGGACAGAGAAGGGACCACTATGACAGTCTTAGTTGGAAATTATCATACTGGACAAGGACAGAAAGGAGTAAAGTGATATGTACTGAAAGGATTAAAGTGATATGAATGCACTTTGAGTAACAATATGGCAAACCATAGTGCCTATAAGTAAAATGGGAGGGAATGAGAGAGAGAGAGAGCGTGTGAGTGCCATAGAGGCAGGCTGTGGGGGGGTGAGGTAGGTGGGAGGGAAACTGAGGACATTGGTGGCAGGAAATGTGCACTGGTGAAGTGATGAGTGCTAAAACATTGTTTAACAGAAACTCAGTCACGAACAGCTTTATAACTGCTCTGTAACTGTATATCTCATAGTGATTCAATAAGAAATATTTTTTTATTAAAAAATTCAGAAAATTAAAAACAGATTAAGTTTACCTGTATTTACCTTGATGTGGATGTGTGTGTGTGTGTGTGTGTGTGTGTGTCTGTGTCTGTGTGTGTGTGGTATATAAATATTGTTAGGGCAGTGAGTTTGAGGATTGTTTTTTTTTTAAACTTCAAAGAAATCAAACATATGAGTAAACATTTTCTTTTTACAAAATGTTTTTTGGTGGGCTGGAGCAATAGCACAGCAGGTAGAGCATTTGCCTTGCACGTGGCGGACCCTGGTTCGGTTTCCCAGCATCCCACATGGTCCCCTAAGCACCGCTAGGGGTAACTCCTGAGTGCAGAGCCAGGAGAAGTAACCCCTGTACATTGCGGGTACAGGCTCCCCCCCCCCAAAAAAAGTTTTTTGGGAGGGGGTGGGCCACATTTGACAGTGCTCAGGCTTACTACTAACTCTGTACTCAGGGGTCACTCTTGGTCGTGTTTGGCCCGCCTGTATGAGTGCGGGGGATTGAGCCTGGGTTTGCCACGTGGAGGCAAGTGTCCCGACTGCTGCACGATCCCTCCTGCTCCCGAAACGTTTTCTTTCATACTTTGTTCCCCTCGTGCTTCCTTCCTGATGCCAGATGGTCGAATTCTTCCTATAGTTTTCCTTTCCTGTCCCTGTTCCTGCCTTTTATTATTTTTTAAAAAGTTGCACACAGTTACAAGACCTATTTTCTGTGCTTTCCATTAAGATCTGATAGGTAAAAGGTTCTTAATTAATGCTTTTCATAAAGACTCAGTAATTGGAAGTCTGCATTGTTTCATCTGGAGTCTATTGGCAATATAATGAAGAATAGTATAGCATTTTAAAAAAGCCTTCACAGCCTTTATCCAGCGTTCTAAATAGAAAAATATATTGTTTGCTTTGTGTATTTGTAAAGTAAGTCATAATAAAGAATAGAGTCTTAAATCTATTTTGATTTTTGATTTTCCAATTTTATCTACTGGTAATTTAAAATGTTAAGTCAACTAAATTTTAGTCTCATGATAATGTTGTGTTTCAAAATAATATTTAAAAAATAGTAAGATTTGTGATCATCACCATAGATAACCTAATGGCTAAATGTTTATATATCCATATGTATATGTATAAAAAATGTGTACATATATACATGTACACATACATAGACACACATGTGCACACACACATACATATGCACATAATTTGTTTTTGTGGCAGGAATTGAACCCAGGGCTTTGAAGCTATTTCCTTATCCCAATGCATATTTTTCAGATCTCTTAGCTCTTGTTTCTTTCTGTTAAAAAGGAATGGGATAATATTATTATGATTTTATTTTATTTTAATTTAATTTAATTTAATTAATTAATTAATTTATTTTTTGCTTTTTGGGTCACACCCAGCGATGCTCAGGGGTTACTCCTGGCTTTGCACTCAGGAATTACTCCTGGTGGTGCTTGGGGGACCATATGGGATGCCGAGGATCGAACCCGGGTCGGCCGCGTGCAAGGCAAACGCCCTACCCGCTGTGCTATCGCTCCAGCCCCTATTATTATGATTTTAGGACCAAGGACAATTTGATTTTTAGTCACTGGTTGGAGTACATATGGTAGTAGACCTAGTATGCAAAGGGCTTTATTCAGTGTTTAGTCAAGGGAGATGGAGATAGAGCCTAGGCCGCCTGTATCCATTCCAACCTATTAAGCTATTTCTCCCATCCAAAAATAAGATTACTTTTAGGGCCAGAATTATGTATAGCAGGAAAGATGTTTGCCTTGCATGCATCCCACATGGTCTCTTGACCACTGCCAGGAGTGGTCCCTGAGTGCAGAGTCAGCTCTGAGCACCCCGTGGGTGTAAACACAAACAGACCAAAAAAAAAAAGTAATTATTTTTAAAAAGCTGTATCTTTGCATATATACATTCAGCTATCTTGTGGGTAGTCTAATTTTGTGGGGTATGGCTTCAATAAAATTGTTTATTTTTATTGAGATGATTATGAGTGCTAATAAAGCTTCTGGGCACGATAAAACCCAATAAATATTTGTTTATTTGAATTAGTGACTTATTAGAAGAATACCAAATTATGGATTTTCACAGATATATGTACTCCTGTGTCCAGCCTTCTACACAGTAGCCAGGAGTTGGAATGCAACCTAAGTGTCCATCTGCATATAACTGGAGATGAATACTTACAAGGGAATATTGCTCATTTATAAGAAAGATGAAGTCTTGTTATTAACAACAAGATGGGTGAGTCTAGAGAGTCCTATGCTAAGTGAAATAAGTCGGATGGGGAACGACAACCACCATATGATTTCGCTCATGTGGAAGAAATGCAAAACAAATAAACAAACAAAGTTCTTGGATTATGAAAACAAAAACACTGATTATCAGAAGGAAGAGGGCAAGGAGCCATAGGAATAGCTGGTTGAAACGGTGAATCGTATGAGGAAACATGGTTAGGAGACCTTGGAGGCAAATGTGTGGTCGTGGACAGTAGATGCTTCTGATGCTGTATACCTGGAACTTGTTTTTATACTGTTATAAGCCAGCGTAGCTTTAATCCAGAAACTGGGCAAATGGGGTAGGGCCATATCTGGCAGTGCTCGGGGACTGGTTTTGTTGGCAGGGGACTGTATGCAGGGCTGGGCATTGAACCAGGGGTCAGGCTAGTGCATTCACTCGTGTACAATTTCTCTGGCCCGCAAATAAAGTTGTTTTAAGGTGAATTGCATTTTGAGTTTTTGATCCTATCGTTTCAGTAATTATTCCAGAGCCCAGGGATGATTATTAGAAGAAACAAAGTGCAGACTTTATCCTGTCAATTGTCTTTTTTCGGGAAGCTATTTCTGCACCAGAGATTAGAACATGAGTTTAGAATACTTTTAGATTAATAACCAGAGTATTTTTGGATTATTCTTAGAAATAAGCTGTTTTTTAAAAGGAAAACTGAGCTCTTCGTAGAGTAGTCTCATTTAAGTTCTTTTAAATAAAAGTATAAAAACATAGTCTAAGTATTCCCTGGATCTCCGGTATTAGTCGAGCTGTTGGTCTGTGTGTGAGCACAGTTCTGTGAGGCCACCTTGCTACTGTTCATCTCTGATCTGAGATTATTTCCTCTTTCTTCTTATCTCTCTCTCTCTCTTTCTTTTCTTTCTTTCTTTCTTTCTTTCTTTCTTTCTTTCTTTCTTTCTTTCTTTCTTTCTTTCTTTCTTTCTTTCTTTCTTTCTTTCTTTCTTTCTCCCCTTCCTTCCTTCCTTCCTTCCTTCCTTCCTTCCTTCCTTCCTTCCTTCCTTCCTTCCTTCCTTCCTTCCTTCCTTCCTTCCTTCCTTCCTTCCCTTCCTTCTTTTTTCTTTCTTTCTCCCCTTCCTTCCTTCCTTCCTTCCTTCCTTCCTTCCTTCCTTCCTTCCTTCCTTCCTTCCTTCCTTCCTTCCTTCCTTCCTTCCTTCTTTCTTTCTTTCTCCCCTTCCTTTCTTCCTTCTTTCTTTCTCCCTTTCTTTCTCCCTTTCTTTCTCCCTTTCTTTCTCCCTTTCTTTCTCCCTTTCTTTCTCTCTTTCTTTCTCTCTTTCTCTCTTTCTTTCTCTCTTTCTTTCTTTCTTTCTTTCTTTCTTTCTTTCTTTCTTTCTTTCTTTCTTTCTTTCTTTCTTTCTTTCTTTCTTTCTTTCTTTCTTTCTTTCTTTCTTTCTTTCTTTCTTTCTTTCTTTCTTCCTTCCTTCCTTCCTTCCTTTTCTCCAAACATCGCATTCTCAACTGGGAGGATACCTTCAAATGGTTCTTTGGGGAAAAGATAAGTGTGAGTGAGCAGGTTACTGTATTTTTTCCTATAATGAAGGGTTTTAAGTCCTCTGCTCTTTCCAACATGGTTGGAAATATTTGAAAATAGTTCACACATTTTGCCAAGCTAATTAAATGAATCAAACTGTTATCTATTATAGCTTGTTGATTGTACACTGTCCCCCCAACTTAGCTCTCAATGGAATGCTCAGTGCTGAAACTTTTTGCTGTGCGAATAGGCAAATATGTGACATGGAGTGGAATGTGTGAGCTCACCTTCGTTTACTGAAGGCTCTTCTAACATAAAAATTTTAAAAGATTACAACCCTTCTCCCCCCACCCCATCTTCTTTCACAACATCAAAGAGAAATAAGTGCCTTGTCCAGGTCACTTGTGGGTCATCCATCTTCCTCCCTCCGGACCTAGGGAGAACCGAAATTCCCACCTTGGTGGGCTCACATCTGCTTTGGTCTCTTTTCCTTCCGTGCTCTTAAAAGCAGAAGTTCCGCCCGAGGCCTCTTCTCTGCCTCACCCCCACCCTAGCTAGTCCTCAACTGGAATTAGTTGGATTCTTTGGTTCCCTGTAGTAAACTTTTGATAGTGTGATAATTTGCTTTCTTTTCTTTTTTTTTTCTCCCTTTTTAGCAATAGGCGACTATGAAGACCTTAGAGCAGAGAACCAGAAAACAAAGGAGAAGGTTTGTACTTTACCCTTTTTTCCCCCCTTTCTTACTTGTGTAAAAAGCCTGAACTGCGTCGTGCATTGTTCTGCCACCAATTTCAGTTAAATGCGAATGAGAGGGTTTTTTTTTTTTTCCCTTCTTTTTTTCCCCTCCTGCTTGTGTGGTTCAAGCTAATATCAACTCCAGGCACCAGATGGTAAAGAATAGCAGGCATGCCCAGTGGGCGCTGCTCTCTGAGATTAACTGCATGGCTAAATGTGCAGCAAGCACCAGGCCGAGCAACTCAAGCCCCCAAGAACTGCACTTTCCCCCAATAGTTAGAAGTGGGATTTTGGGGATGGAATCCAAGGCCTGAGATGTTTTCATCTTTGGACTTAAGATATATTGAAATTCTGGAGAGAATTTTTGGAGATATTCACCGTTGTTTAGCCCAAATACTTTCATAAACCCTTTGCATCTTTGCATCCTCTAAATATATAAATAATTCACTGGGCATTGAAAAGTATCTACTCTGACATGGGAAGCTTCGTGACTATTTTTTAGTGTTCTGATTTTTTTTTAAGGTTAAATAATTGATTTCTGCTTACCTTTGCAAACTATGTACCCATTTTGTCTGTGAAAATTTTCATGTAAGATTTGTGTTTGTATGTTTTGTTCCTCCAAATTTGGGGGGGAGCAATGGGAGGGAAGAGGAAGGTTAAAGAAAGGTGATGGGGATTGAAGAGAAAGTGAAAAATTATAGGGAGAAGTCCACTATTGGTTTTATATATAAACTATATTTTAGAAATTTATTCTTTGAGAGACCAAAACATACTATAGAGATCTTTCATGATTACCAAGGACGATGATAACCAATTTTTTAATTATAAACTTTATTAAAAATTTTATATCAAGGAATGTAATAAAAATTGGCAGTGAGCTAATTATGCATAAAACTTGTGATATATTGGGGGCATTTATTTATTTATGGCTGTTTGGAGTCATTTAACTTTTTCTTTTAAAAAAAATTTAATTATTTTACACCAAGGAGCCTTAGTTTTCTTGGCAATCATACTGGCAATTTAAAGTGGTTTAAAGTAGATTATGGTGTTTTATATCATTGGTTTTTTACCCAGTTTTAATGTCCCTTTGTTTATTTGTCAACATATTTTTGCTGTCTGGTGAAATTTTACATTTTTCTCATTGGATGATTCAGAAAATAGTGGATAGAAGTGATGGAAATATTCATGCTAGAAAATGGCTGGTACTGTGACAATATTACCAGTTTCTATCATATGACAAGATGCTTACCAATATGAGCTGGAGAAGACTTTCTAAGTCTAATACCATAATCAAAAAATTGAGCTTTCCTGAGGATCTCAACAGGTAGGAAGATTGTACTTTCATCCTGGACCCCTGATGCCCCATAATCTCAAAGCAAACCTAGTTGAATGATTCAGAACAGAGAGTTTGAGCCTCTTTCCCCTAAGATAAAGAAGCATCTCTTAGTTCTTCGAGGAGTCAAGAAGTTACAGGTCTATTGAGACTCTCTCATAGCTGCTCTTGAGCCAGAAGGAAAAGAGCAAGACAAGGTAGAAAGATTGATTCAAGAGAACCCTTTTACTTAAGTTAGAATATAGGAGAAAATTCAGGCAAGCATGTACTATGAAAAAGAAGGAAGAAAATATAAAAGTAGGAATAGGACATCAGAGCCATAGTACAGTGGATAGGGCGTTTGCTTTGCACATGGCCAACCTGGATTTCATCTCCGGCACCCCATATGGAACCCCAGCATCACCAGAAGTGATCCCTGAGTGCAGGGCCAGGAGTAAGCCCTGAGCACTGCTGGGTGTGACCATCTCCTCACCCCCTAACCCCCCCACCAAAAAAAAAGCCCCCGAATGATGTAAGAAGAAGAATTGTAGACATTTTTGGTTTTCTCTTGTCCTTTTAATCTTATTTACTTGTAGATTTAGCAAATAGGTATTTTAGAAACATCCCTTGTTAGTGATAATGGCTGCTTAACTTCTGTAGTGAAGGTTTAAGTGAGCCATTTGGTATACAAGTTGAATTATAGGTAAAATGCATTTGAGAAGAGAAGAATTGTAAATTACCTTAGCCCATTAACCATTTACTTGTTTCTCTGCACAGAGTATGGCCTAATACTTCTGTAACATCTGTATACATTATTGACCTGCTTCTGTTATAATTCCTTAAAAATAACTATTAACAGAAATGGAAAGGGGAAAAATGAAAGCAATATGGAATGCTGTTGTGGTCCGGGAAAGTGAGGTAGAGTGGTTTTAAGTTCAGCGCACTCTGTTTATCTTCTGTTAAAAAGACTAGCAGGCTTATTACTGCAGATTTTTCCCCCAAAAGGGGGGGGGGCTGTATTACAAAGAAGGGAAGCATATAATAAAAGCCTTTTATATAGCATAGAATGAGTAAAAGCAGCTTTGGTTCGGAGGTGGTAAATGCAGAACACCATTTTCCCCGGCAGCGCTCTTTCTTGTGCCTGGCAGGGTGAGCTTTGTTCGGTCTACAGAAATACAAATACACATCAGCAAATACACATCGTTGTCTTTCCCTTGTGACCCCCAAACAGAGTTCAGCCATACTAGTCAAGGATAAGAATAGAAAGCGTGACTCCTTTTGCTATTGTTAAATTGACGTGGGCAAATTTCATGAATGGGAAGGAGCCAGAAAATAAATTGTAAGTCACTTGGCCCATTTGCATGTCCACATGAAGTCTGACTATCTTGGGATTAAGTCATGAATCTTGTCAAGGGAAAGGCACAGTGGGCGAGGACCCCGTGGGTTAGATATCTTTTTAATGTCCTGTGTGGGCTCTACTCTGTTGAGACTGGCAGGATAATGAAGTTCTTGCAGACAGAGTTGCAGCCCTCCCAAATCCCCGTCTTTCCCCCATCCAGCGTTCCAGAGCTCCATTTCACAAGAGTCAGACCGCAGGACTTAGTGAGTTTCCCAAGATTCCACAGATCGTGACGGTCTAGGTTCAAACTGAGGTTTTTGATCATAAATGCTCTTTTGAAGCCGAGAAACATCACACAAGCTCATGTACTCTTCTTCCACAACTATCCTGGTTTTATTCTTTATTTTTGGGGGGTGTTGTTGACTCATGAATTTCCCACAGCAAATGAACAGGCTCAGTTAGTTCTTTTCTGGAACATTTGTTTTCACCGTATGTCTATTTTAATTTTTTTTAAACTGAAAATGGCCAAACAAAGCTTACATCAGAAAAAATTCACACATGTTTATATATGCATATAGATTTTTGGAGGGTGGTTTAGGTTCACACCTGGTGATGCCCCCAGACTATTCCTGGCTCTGTATTTGGGGGCTGCTCCTGGCAGTGCTGGGATACTGTGATACCAGGAATTACGTCTGGGTCAGCCACATACAATTCAAATGATTTAATCCCTGTATGTACTTCCTCTGAGTACACACACACACACACACACACACACACACACACACACACACACATACACACACACACACCCCCTTTAAAATCTTCCTTTTAAGGGAAAATGTTATCTGGATCAATGCCTTTAAGATTGGAATCAGAATCAGTTTGAGTTTACAAGGAAAGCATTTTTTTATAGGGAAACATTTTGTTGGATGCTTCGGGAGTATGCTGAGTATAAAGAAAAGCATATGAAGGCCTTACTTGAGTAAAAGCACTGCATTGGGGGACCAGAAAGTCAGTACATTGCTGTGCTTAGTTACGCTATTTGTCAATGCATTCCTAGAGTTGGGATGGGGTGGGATGTGGGAAAGGACAGGAAGACAAGCTTCCTGCTCCTGACTATGACAAACCTATTAGCCCTTATCGTTTGGCTTAAATGTCATTTATTTTTCTCCTCAAGTCTTTTCTAACTTTCTCAAAGCATAGTCATTTGCTTATTTATAATAAAACATCTGTTTATTTCTTATACACTTAAGACATCTTATCCATCTAAACTTGTCATTCAAAAAAATATTACCTAGGACATAAGTGGTATAAATTGGATTAAAATGCTAAAATTTGAGGTTTTTTTTTAATCCAATATCAAGGTAAGTTCAAAGAGTACTACTCTATATTTTGCAAAGTTTGAATTTATTTTCGCCTAGTCTTAAGTGGCATTACCAACAGTTTGTTTAAAAGTAGAAAAGTCTATCACTGAGATCAACTCCCCATCCATAGGTTTAGCATAAATTATGTGAAATAGGGGACTATTCTGAAATGAGCTAAATAAAATGTTTTAGGTTGCTTTTTGCAGCAATCACTATATTCATATGTTAGTCATGCTTCTACAATTGAAGGGCATTTCTTATGATTCATTCAGGATCTTTGTCATAATTGGCTTTTTCTTCTCCTATATGGGGGGCAAAGCCGCTTGAGCTGTTAATGGAATAGTTTTCACATTACTCAGGGTAGTGGGGGAGTATGCAAAATGTATATGGCAAGAAGGACATCTGTGTCATAGGAGAATGTCTTCCTTTAAGCAGCAAGTATTTATGTGTAGTAATACGTCCTGAGATTGAGTTTTGCAATGAAAAAAATATTGAAGTGGTTGATTAGAAGTCGTTTGGGTGAGCTACTGTAACAGTACATTAGGCGGTTCAGTCAGCTTGCCAGGAACAATGAATAAAAGGGAATGAGGCAGATGTTTTCCAAGTCTTATGTTTCAAGAAGCAAGATATATGATACTCTGTGCATCTTGGGTTCAGTGGCCTATTGTTAAAATTTCTTCCTCTTGTGTAAATTTCAGAGGTGAAGGTCCCAAAGCATTTTATTAAAAACATTTTTTTTTTCAAAGAAACCACTTTGAAGAGCAAGATATATGCATACATTATGCTAACTATTCATGCATAATACATCCACATACATGCAGTTCCTTTAGAACAGAGTGGCAAGTGGTTGTGCCAGAGAAAAAGTAATTACTTAGCAGTTTGAAAGTGAAAATGAGTCTCTTATTAACAGCAATCTATCCAGAAACAAAGAGCAAGGATCTCTGTTCTGATGACATGTGTTTCTATCTCACACACAATACCTAGAATTTGGAGAATGCTGTAAGACAGCTTTGGGGGGTGGGAGTGGTGGGGGGGAGCAGCTACTACTTTTATTGCCTGTGAAAATTGGAGGGAAAGAACTTTGAATTGGAAGAAAGAACACCACGAAAAGAGAAAGAGAGTGAAAGACATTCCATCCTAGTGGGAATGATTTAATTTATTGTGTTCTTTAAGGATAGGCACAGTTGTGTTCTAACCCAAGTTACATAGGTGGAACAATAGAATTGTCGATTATTATTGAAAGGGATTTGGTGGTCTTCTCCAAAGATTAGAAAGCAGGTAAACACTGACAATTCGGACGCTCTGCACGTTTACACGTTGAAATACTCTCAATGCAGAGATTCCCAAACTTACTTGGCCTACTTTCCCCTTTTCAGAGAAAAATCAGCAACCCTCCTTGCTTTTTTTTTTTTTTTAAGCAAAATAGAAAGTGTCCCCTAATTGTACTCAAGGCTGCTACTGCTCCGCTTAATTCTTCAAGTGCCTGGTGGTGGTGGAGAGGGTCTGGGTGGCTCACTTTGGGAAAATTGCTCTAACGTGACAGACCAGGAATGAACTGCCTGAAAAACAAGATAAAATGGCCTGGTGATGAGACCTCTGCAAATCTAGTATGATTCTATCTCCTGTGTGTTTCTGTGGTTCGGTATTTCTGTGAGAGCACTCTTGCTTCTTACGAATTGCTTCTTTCATTTCTCATCTTTCTTAGTAGACTGTGAGTATTGTGAGCACACACTGCCTGCTAGAGTTTCTTACTGTATTTCCTCAGTGCTTAACACCAAGCCCAGTCCTTAGAGGTGCTGTATAAATAATTTGTCCAGTACTTGGAGGAAGGAAATGGAGCATTCAGTGATTATAGTAGATCACTGTAGAAAAAATATCTTCTCCCATTACTAGTCAGATAATGGCCTCTGTGTGGATTATCTGCTCTGGGAGGATGCTAGTGTGGACTTCTTGGGCCCCATCAGGAAAAGAAGAAAAGAATCTGTGTTAGTGGAAGTTAGATGTAGTCTAGAGTATCATTTTTTTTTCTCCCTTGCAGAAATACGCACAGAAAAAAATATAGAGAGTTGTTTTGGTGTCTACTAGTTTTATGTACTATCTGCCAAGTCCTGTCATGCGTACATTTAGTATAAACCAGAGTTGGATGATACGCAAGGGAGAAAGAATGGAATTGGCCATTTTGTTGGTGCTGAGGAGGGGGTGGAGGAGAACGCATGTCAGCTCACGCTGGAAATCGGTTTGCCAGTGCCTTGAAAGGCTGCTGTCGTTTCCCCAGCCAGGTATCTGCCTGGAAGAGGGTCAAGTAGTAGATCTGGAATCTAGCCAGAACTTCTAATAGTAAGAGCTTAAAAACCAGCAACGCCAACTTTTGGTCACATTCAGCACTTCCTAAAGTGCCAAATAGAGACTCCGCTAGATGTAATATTAGGCAACTTGCTTAAACCAGCCAGCATTCATGCTGCTGGGTTCTACCCTAGCCTTGAGCTACAGAGAATGGTTGGGCATCATAATTAAGTGATGTGGGCCCAAGAACATCTGTTCCTATTGCAAAGCCCTCATGGTAATTCTCATACAAAAAAGAAACAGTTTCTGCGAATGGTGCAGCTGCGTAAACTGGGTAGAGAAAGGGGTAGGATGGGTGAGGGGCTTCCGCGGGATGTAAAGAAGGAACATTCTTCTTAAATGGCCCATAGCCCTCGCTAACTTCTCTCTCTATGTAGAGCGAGGGAAAAGTTACAAGATGTTTTACTGGATTCTCCGAAAGTAAATGGATGGTTGGATTTGTGCTTCGAAAAACAGATGCCTCTGTGCCATTTTGTTCAGCTCTTGATTTGAAATAAGTAAACTGCACTTGCAGCCTGCGTAGACCCCCCTCCCCCCAGCCCCCAACATACACCCCTTTCAGTATCCGTAGCAGATGGTAAATTCTGTGGCTGCCAGTTCTATCATAATGTGGTTGCAGAAAATAACAAAGCAACATGAAGACCCCTGTTAGAACACAGCTGGGGTTGGGAGACAGCTTCTGAAGCTGGTGGTGGTGGCTATAGGGTAAATGTGCAAGCACATAGCTGGCCTGTAGGAATTGGTTGCTTGCATGTTGGAACCAGACAGTAATGTTGAAACCTGCTTTCAATCCAAGCCCTACCTGGGCTCTCTGAGCAGAAAGCAGGGGCACAACGTTTTACTTTTGAGTTTATACTACTGGTATAAGCCTACTTAAAACAGTTTGCTTTGTTTTGGGACCACATCCGGCCATGCTCAGGCTTATTCTTGGCTCTGCACTCAGGAATCACTCCTGGTTGTACCCCAGGGACCATATGGGATTCCGGGAATGGAACCCAGGTCAGCCACGTGCAAGAAGCTCCCTACCCATTGTAGTATCGCTCCAGCCTACCTAAAATTGTTATGTGCTGTTGATGAGTAGTCATTGGTATGTGCGTGTATATATATACATACATACATATATATGTAGGTATGTGTATACCCACACACACACATACATCACTGTCACTGTCATCCCATTGCTCATTGATTTGCTCGGGTGGGCACCAGTAACGTCTCCATTGTGAGACTTATTGTTACTGTTTTTGGCATATCAAATACACCATGGGTAGCTTGCCAGGTCTGCCATGCAGGCAAGATACTCTTGGTAGCTTGCCGGGCTCTCTGAGAGGGATGGAGGAATTGAACCCGGGTTGGACGCATGCCAGGCAAATGCCCTACCTGCTGTGCTATCGCTCTATATATGTATGTGTATACACACACACACATACACACATATATGGATTGTGTGGGATATCAGGTTTGTGTGGGATATCAGTTGATCTTTTCTGGAACTGAGTAGACATTGATGTTGGCATTGATGTTGGCACTAATGTTGGCACTGCAGTTTGTGTTCAGTAAAGCATATTCAGGTGTGAGCCACCAGTGGTACATGCCAGCACCAACATGTTAGTGTTGCAAAGACTCAACAAAACTGGTTATTGGACTTGACGGAATGAAATTAGCACCTGTTGCAGTGGGAGCCATAAAAGGTCTATAGAAGAATCCAGCTGATTTGAAGTTAGAAGCAACGGTCTCAAATACCAATTTTACATATAAGCATATGTAAAATTTTCACAAGGCGTAGTCTGTCTTCCACCAATGCCCGATTAAGGAACATAAAACAGGGCTAGGAGATAGAGATCCTTGGCACTCATGGGCCCCAGAGCATCACTGGGTAGAACCCTGGAGGTTGCTAGCACCTCTGGAGTGGCCTGGGTAATCCCTGGTACCACATGCCCCAAAACAGTGACCTGACTGGTTTTCTGTTGGAGCCTCTCAGTCTCCTAAATGCACTTGGGAGCCCTCTCCACCACAAAAAAATATATATACATATATAACATGAATATTAAAGCCGAAAAATATTGTTTGCTTAGCAAAAAAATTATATTTCACTTAGCAGTAAATACTCAGGAATTTAAATTGAATCGGAAATTGTTTCCTTTAGGAGCTGGAATGATAGCACAATGGGTTGAGCATTTGCCTTGCACTCAAGCAAACTGGGTTTGATCCCTGCATTCCCTGTGGTCTACCTGGAGTGATCCCTGAGCTCAGAGCCAGGAGTCATCTCTGAGCCCTGCCAGGTATGGGCCAAAAACAAAACAAAGGAAAAGTTAGTTTCTTTTAATATTTAGAACTATAACTTGCATCTTTGGAGGTGTGGGAGGGCAGGTTGGCAGGGTGGTAGATAAGTGAAGAATAAACAGAAGTCATCTTGTAGAGAATAAGAGGAACATTCCCCAGTGGCTGGCAGCAGTCTGCTAAAACCCGGCATCTCACAGCCTGGTAGAGCCTGGCGGGGTGGGGCCAGGAGCTAATAAAGCTTCATTTCACAACCTCAACCTATAATGTTTAGAAACTCAGGCAACAAAAGCCAATAAGTGCAACTAACCTGTGAAGCTGGAGCTAGAAACTAAATTAGGAATATAAATATATGGTGCAGACAATGAATTTCTCCAAGAAAACCTTGGTGAAAAAACATGCCATTTCTTTTAGGCCTAGCCAAGCCTTTTGTAGAGGGTCTGAGTCAATATTTAGTAAAGTTATTAACTAACTTAGTATTTTTTTTCCTGCCTCCTTTTCTTCTTCTTTTTTTTTTTCTGCTTTAGGCATTCCCTAGCAATGCCCAGAGGTTCTCAGCAAACTGGGCCAGGAGTTCCTTGTGAGGGCCTGAAAATGCAACGGTGCCCGGGAGCTTCCAGGGTTCCTGGAGAGTTGGGATTGAATCAGGTTGAGCCACATGTAAGGCGTGCGGTTTCATTAATCCCTGTAGTATTTGCTCAGCTCCTTTTCTTTGTAAAAGAACAAATGGGCTTGGGGTCATATGCTTGGCAGTCAGCGTATGCCTCTCCCACTTCTCAGGCCCTGAGTTCAGCCCCTGGCACTGCATAAATGAAAAACAAATATATAAATGCACAGAGTGAGACAGACAAGAACAGAGGCCCACGATACAGAATTAGCTGTAATTTTGTAAAACTCAAAAATAAAAGGGAAAGTGTAGGAGGTGGCTTGCACACTTTGCATGTGGGGGGGTCGGGGGGAACCTCGGTTTGATCCTAGTCACTGTGTGATCTCCTAAGCACTATCAAGAGGGACTCCCAGGACTAACACCCAAGAATAGTAGAGATAAGGACCAGGAGGTTTGCTCCATGGCTTGGAAGCCGGCCTCAAATGCTGGGGGAAAAGGCAGCTCAGATAGAGAAGGGACCACCAAGTAAAGGGTATTTGGAGGACCAGCTCAGGTTGGGAGATGCGAACCAAATGTAGACTACAGCTTGAACACAATGGCCACTCAATGCCTCTAGTGCAAACTACAACACCCAAAAGGAAAGAGAGAACAAAAGGGAATGCCCTGCCACAGAGGCGGGGTGGGGTGGTAGGAGGGATACTGGGAACACTGGTGCTGGAGAATGGGCACTGGCAGAGGGATGGGTACTTAATAATTTTATGACTGAAACGCAAGCACGAAAGTTTATAAATCTGTAACTGTACCCCCCGGTGATTCACTAATAAAAAATTTGAAAAAAGAAAGAAAAAGAGTGACTCCCAGGCTCTGAGAGCACTGTGGAGGAGTCATTCTCGAGGAGCTTCACCAGGTGGGTACACTCAGCCCTCACCAAAATAAGGAATGAGACAGATAGAATAAAAATCCCTGGTTTATCCCGACATGAGCCCCATTCATTTCTGTCATCCTTTTTCCTTGGTGAGGGACTCTGCAGATTCCCCAGCAGTGCTCAGGGAACCTGGGCGCACTCCCAGCAGTGCTTGGCTTGGTATTGTTGGGCCTGATGGTGCCCAGAGCCAGTAAGGGCTTCAGCTGGCAGTGCTGAGAGGTGGTAGCACAGTGCTGGACTCCAGCCCTTTGAACATCTCCCCGGGCCCCACACCCTGTATTTGAAGGAACAACTGCTGTCATGAATTTTGTATGCACTCTGCTTCATGCTTTTATAGTTTTACATATGCCAGATTTATCCCAAAATATACACATGCAATCAAAAGTGTTTTTGTGTGTTAAACACTGTCCATATATTCTACAACTGATGGCTTCACAGCATGGTTTAAAAAAAATTATTTTAATGAATCACCATGAGATGCAGTTACACCTACAGTTAGATGCAGTTATAGTTGAGATGCAGTTAGACTTAGAAACTTTCATGATTGTGTTCCAGTCAAACAATGTTCAAGTACCCATCCCTCCACCAGTGCCCATTCTCCACCCATAATGTTCCTAGTATCCCTCCTCCCACCCCCATCCCTTCCCACCCTCTGCCTCTTTGGCAGGCACGTTCCCTCTTACTCTGTCCTTTTGCGTGTTATGGTTTGCAATACAGGTATCAAGCAGCCATCATGTTTGGTCCATAGAATACTTTCAGCACGTATCTCCCATCCTGAGAGATCCCTCCATCATTTACTTAGTTCTCCTTTCTCCATCCCAGCTACCTTTTCCCTTAGAGCAACAGCATGGTTTTTGAGCTTTATCTGGTATTGATACATAAAGCCTTGAATTAATTCATTTTAAATGCTCTATAATGGGGATGCGGTGTGGCTTGATGTTACAAATGCTGACCATGTGCTTATACCCACCCACCTTGTGCCTATTGCTAGAGATTCTAACGGTAGATTCTAACTGTGGAAGTGCTGAGAAATAGGATGTACATGTTTAGTTTTGACAGTTTATTTCCAAAATAGTTAATGGCAAAGTAGTTGATCATTTTTTGCGGGGGGGATGGGGGAGTCCTCCAAAGCAGTGATCAAGGGACTGGAGGGGAACACTCCCAGCTATACATGGCCAACTGGGCTGGCTGGTTTAATGTCCAGGCCTGGTGGTGCTGGGGGACTCGAGTGCTGGGCTCAGATGTGTGTGTGTGTGTGTGTGTGTGTGTGGAGGTGGGGGGGCATCTAGTGCTAAGGATTAACTCAGCTTTATGAGCTAATGCTACGGACACGCTCACTCTCTCTGTCCTGCCACTGTGCATCGCTTGTCCCCTCTGCCCCCCACCCAACACACACCCCAGCCCTGTCCTTTCCCACCTGCTCACCTTTTTACCAGCAGTATTTGAGTATTTCCAACTTCCGCTCCTAAAGAGTCTTAGTTTTTGCCTATTGATGGGACTAGCTCACTGTTTTTTCCAGTTAGCAGTTGTTGATAACTTTTTGGCTTTTGAAATTTGAAATGGAAAATGTTCAAATGAATGAATCCCCAATACATTGTCTTCATCCTCTGACTAGAGTACTATAGTATTCCCATAATTAGTATTTTGCTTATCACTAATACCCGAGCTAAGTTTTTCTGAAGGATAGGGACACCTGGTGGCTTGGAGACGCACCCATGAGAGCTTAGGGGTTCCTCCTGGCTTTGTCATTGGGGGTTGCTCCAAGCAGCACTTTAGGGACCAGGCGGTGCCAGCCCACCACACACCAACTGAGTGTTGCAGCAGTCCCGTGAACTATCTTCCTAGGCCCCGATTTAAAAAAAATATTACTACTGCAGGGCCTGTAAAATAATAATAGGTGCTTGTAGCTGATACCCTAAAAGGTCCTCATACTTTTATAGTTATTTTTGGGTCTTTCCTCACTAAATCTTTCCAGTGATTCTTCCCACCTTTTAAGATGAAACATGAGTGTTATAGAAATGACACATTGTCATCATGGGATAATTCCCTATCTCCTCCTCTGTCAGAAATATGTGGATGAGAGGCTGGTTTTCCTTGGGTGAGAGCAAACCTGGATGTGTGGTGGCATTTTCCCCTGCTCCAATAGTTACTTTGGTTTCTCAGCAGCGTGGCAAATGTATTTCAGTAAACATCACCCACTTTCAGAAAATTGGACCCATAGATAAGGTGTGTGTGTATAGGGGGGGGATGGTGTTTCCTTTTTAGCAAAATGCCCATGGAAAAAGCAGCATAAAGAATCTGTTAAAGAATCAGTACACGTTCATTCAGAGATCGTAACTTGGCTTTTATGGAAGAGATGGGCGTGAAATGATTCTATCCAAGAAGGCCTCCTAGAATTGGGGGGATCTGATAGTACAGAGACCGTGCTGATTGAGAAGTACCAAAACCATGTGATCATTAATGCTTTCTCAAGGTTTGTAACCTTTTTCATAAACTTGCTATTGTCCAGAACTTTGTTTTCTTGTCCTTCAAAACTTGCACACTTTATTTTTTTTTTAAATCTCATTTCAGTGTGACAAAATTAGACAAGAACGTGATGAAGCTGTTAAGAAACTGGAGGAATTTCAAAAAAGTAAGTAAGAAGTATAGTGAAATTATTATAACACCCCCTCCTGTGTGTGGGGATTATGTGGGTGGGCTGGGATTCTATGTTTAGTTGCTTTCATCCAAGCCAGAAAGTATGCAGCGTTCCTGTTTTATGACTGCTATTGTTGATCTGGGCGAGGGGGGCATCTCCCCAGAGGACCCTGGTGGCTACCAGGGCTGGTGCCAACGGTGCTTGGGGACTTGAAGCCTTGGGTATGCAGGTACGTGGAGTTTCAGCCTTTTGAGCTTTATCGCTGGCCCTGAATATTATTCTCATAATTTTTTTCTATTCATAACAGTTAAAGAAGGGCAAAATGATCTGTAATCTTTACTCTTTGAGAAAAGACAGCATTGTTAGTAACGCCTTGTTCTTGATTTCTTAACTGTGCCATAAATCTTTCTGCAAGACACAATTGTACTTTGCATTCGGTTTTGTAGTTTGGTTTCTTCAGTAAACAGTATATTTGTGGTCTCTTTTGCATACTTCTAGAGATATATATCAGCTTTAATTGTTGCTCATAGTATTCTATAATATTATAATATGAGAAATATTATTTAAGCATTCCTTCGATGATAGATTAATTATTTACAATGTGTTATTATAAATAATACCATGGTAAATATTTTTATCAGTGAATAATTAAGGTGATCCTATTAATTCCTTAGGTTAAGATTTATAGAACTTAAACTTTAGATTTTTGTTTTTTGTGTCTTTTTTGCCACACCAAGCAGTGCTCAGGGATTACTCCTGCTCTGCACTCAGGAATCATTCCTGGTGGACTCAGGGGTACATATGGGGTGATGGGGATTGAACCCAGGTCAGCTGCATACAAGACATTCTCTACCTGCTGTACTATCTCTCCAGTCCTTAAACACCTTGCGGTGCGTAGGACTTGCTCTTAATTCTGTACTCACAGAGTATTCCTGGCGAGCTTGGGGGACCATATGGATTTCTGGGGATCAAACTCGGGTTGGCCGTATGTAAGGCAAGTGCCTACCAACTGTACTGTTCCTCCAGCTCAGAAACTTAAACATTTTTAATAGATTTAATAGCCCTCCTCTATAAACAGTATATAATAAAATGCATATTCTTTTGCAAGCTGTATAATCTCAGTTTTTTGTTTTTTGGGTTTTTTTGGGGGACGGGGGGCGGTGGAGGGAGCTTGTATCATATGCCCTGTGCTTAGGGCTCACTTATGACTCTGTGGTCAGGGGTCACTCCTTCAGTGCTCAGGGTGCTGAAGAAAGAACCGGGGTTGGCCCTGTGTACAGTAAAATCCTTATCCTTGTACCATCTCTCTGGCCCTGCAATATATTTTTTAATTTATTTATTTTTAATTAGTGAATCACCGTGAGGGTACAGTTACAGATTTATACACTTTTGTGCTTATGCTTCCCTCATACAAAGTTCGGGACCCCATCCCTTCACCAGTGCCCATTCTCCACCACCAGTAAACCCAGCATCCCTCCCACCCTCCCCAATCCCATCTCCCCCCACCCCACCCTGCCACTGTGGCAGGGCATCCCCTTCTGTTCTCTCTCTCTAATTAGCTGTTGAGGTTTGCAATAAAGGTGTTGAGTGGCTACTGTGCTCAGTCTCTAGCCCTCATTCAGCCCGAAACTCCCTTCTCCCACATGGCCTTCAACTACATTATAGTTGGTGATCCCTTCTCTGAGTTGCCCTTTCCCCAGAATGTGAGGTCAGTCTCCAAGCCATGGAGTCAACCTCCTGGTACTTATTTCTACGATTCTTGGGTGTTAGTCTCCCACTCTGTTATTCTATATGCCATAGATGAGTGCAATCTTTCTATGTCTGTCTCTTTCTTTCTGACTCATTTCACTTAGCATGAAACTTTTCAACTGCAATATTTTTTTAATGTGATATAAACCTATTACTGCTTCTTTCTCTAAGATAGAGTGTATCTGAAATTCTGAGGAGGATTAGATGAAAATATATCATGGAAGAAAGGCCAGCCAGGGAGCCAGCCCTAGCCCTTGGAAGCAATGTCTGTCTTCATCATTCTACAGATGATGGATCAGTCAGGCTGTTTGATTGTATTATAAAGTGTTGGCTTGGTAATTATACAACAAAGTGTTTTATTCTTGTTGAAGGTAAAACAGCCATAAAAGCAGCAGTAGAGTTAAATTTCAATAGCCACTTTATTTCCAGCGACTCTCTTTAACAAAGAAAATCTCAGGGGGATATTGTCGACATTACCTGTCTTTGGAGGCCACTGTGGTATGACAGAAAGATCTCTTATATGGAAATGTATAAATTCTCATAGGACTTTCTTCTTCTCTAATGCAGGATTAATGAAGTGTTTTACACTTGTGCTGACAACAAGTCCCATCTATAAGTTACACTTTTCACATTGTTGGCAGTTTCTGTGCTTGAATTAATTCCTGATAGTCAATTGGCACATTGAGTACAATGCAGTGTGTGGGAAAAATTTTCGTTCTTTTGGGTGGATTTATCAGAGGGTTCTGGTAGGTAGCAGGGATTTTTTTTTCCTCTGCATTATGTGAAAATGGAAGCAACTTCACCCAAGTCAACTTAGCTATTAAATTACATATATACATATAAACTTTGCCTTTTAGCTCCCATTCTCTTATCTTTTTCTGTCTCTCTTTCTAAATACTTCTGATAATTTAAAAACCTACGCTTTTCCTTATTAGCAGCTCAAATTGAAAACTGAAAAAATAAATAAGAAATTTATTCTCAGACGAAGGAATGGAGCATTAGAACAGCAGGTAGGGTATTTGCCTTGCATGTGGCTGACCCAGGTTGATTCCTCTGTCCCTCTCGGAGAGCCCAGCAAGCTACCAAGAGTATCTTGCCTGCCCGGCAGAGCCTGACAAGCTACCTGTGGCATACTCGATATGCCAAAAACAGTAACAACAAGTCTCACAATGGAGATGTTACTGATGCCCACTTGAGCAAATCAATGAACGCCGGGATGACAGTACTACAGTGACAGTGCTACATTTATTGTAGTCATTTAATTTTTTCTTAAAAGTTCAGGTGGAAGAGTGCTAAGTAGCTCTTTATTTTGTTTTGAATTCAAACGGGACGAAGGCAACACTAAATATTTGTTCAAAAACCCAGCCTGTCTTTGAACAGAAGGTAGACACAAATTTATAAGGGAATGAGGCAGTTAATTATCATAAGTATCCTTACCATTTGGCATGAATTTGTGTAACTCGAGTATTTTCTGCATTAATAAAACTATGATAAATGACTTTTTTTTATTGACTGAGAAGTAAATGAGCAACAAATATAAGATTTGATCAGCACATTATAGTAAGTACTCAAAACCTGTCTATTTGCTGCTACCACCATTTCCTGATGGCACCCTCAGCATTTGACTACCTTTTGGATCATCTGCCTTCAGTGAGTTTCTCTCGGGGTACCAGTCTCCGTATTTGGACCAAGCTGGGAAAAAGTTTCCGTTGGTGCCCAGTCAAAATCTCTGTCCATCAGAACATCTGTTATAAAGGGGGTTAAGTGAGGTTCAGGAAACGATGTGTGAAGGTGCAGGACTCCGCTCTCCTTAGCTCTGCGTGTTCTCCTATCTGATCTTAGCATGCTTCCATGACATTGCTGGTCCTCTGCCAGCTCTTCCCGAGCCTCTTGCCTACTCTCTGCACAAAGAGCATCCCAAGGCAGAATAGCCACATTCCCTAGAAAGACGGATTTCTGTGCAAATAAAAATAATACAGTTTCCATGCCTTTCCACCTGCCAGATGTCATGGTGGCTTGGGCTTGGTTTAACCACACACAAAAACCTTTCAAGGTAATCTGATGTTGAAAGTAACTTAAGATATGTTCACCATGTACATTTATTTTATATCTGAATACTATTGAGAGTTGCCTAGATGAGTGGAGTTTTCCTCAGACCCTAACATCTTTGATGGTGTTACCTAATTTGGCCGGTGCAGAGGGTTGAATCACACCCATTGGTATTCAGAGGCTATTCCTATCTCTGTGCTTAGGAGTGAGCCCTGGAAATGCTCAGGGGATTATATGCAGCATTAGAGATCCAACTCAGGTTGGCTACATGCAAGATAAGCACCTTACTCTCTGTACTATCTCCTTACCCCCCTTTGGGGGTTGTTTTACTTATTTGACCAAATATGGTGGTAACCAGGAGCAAGACCTGACTGGATCTGTGCTCAAGAATCATTCCTGGTGGTGCTTGGGGAGACAGTATGTAGTTATGAGAATTGAACCAGAGTCAACCACATGCACAGCATGAACCTTAACCCCTGTACTATCCTTCAGGTCCCAGTGGTGTCAGCTTTGAATGTGATAAGTTAGAAAGGAACATAGAAATTGGAGTAAAGTACATTTGCCTAAGGGTTAGCAATTAGAAATCTATAATTTGGGATACTGTTACTTCTTTGGGCCTTAGTATTTTCAATTATAAAAATTTTATGGTAATGCCTTCCTCATAAAATTGTGAGGATTTGTGAGGACACCTGAAAAAGGTTTACTGCAACACATAGTAGGTTCAATAAATGGTGAGTGGTCATTTCTAAAGTAGTTTCATAGTATAGGGAACTTTCTTGTAAACAAGCACAGATGGAATTGGGCCTTATATATATTTTCAGTCATCCAAAGGACTGACTTTGTGCACAGCAGAACTAGGTGCAAGAAGACAGACAAAATTTCTGCCCTAAATTTCTAGTTTCAATTTCCTAATAAATTTCTAGGAAAATTTATGCTTCTGAAGACTTCTAGTTGAGGATAGATGATGAACAAAGTAAGTTTAAAATGCCCAGTTCTCAGGGTTGGGGGTGAGGGAGTACTGGGGACATTGGTGGTGGAGAATGTGCACGGGTGGAAGGATTGGTGTTCGATCATTGTATGACTGAAACTCAAACATGAAAGCTTTGTAACTGTATCTCATGGTGATTCAATAAAATTCTTTTTAAATGCCCAAATTTCTTACAATGTAATATATGATGGCAAGTATTTAAGAGTACTTGAAGCATAAAAGAGGAAAGACAAATATTGCTGCTCAACTACAATGAAAGAAGCAATACTTGATGTACTTTAGCTTGTATTTCTGAGTTATCAGTTATAAAAAAAACTCATCATGGCAAATTTCAAGCTATACAAAAGTGAAAAGGGCAGAATGAACTCCCATATACCTGTTACACAGCCTCAACTGTTATCAACTCATGCGTCTTTTCTTTATTGTCTGTACCTCCATACACTCACTAATCTCAGATTATTTTGAACAAATTCCAGTCATCATGTGATTTATCTGTAAATATTTCAGCATATATTTCTAAAATATTAGGATTCATTTAAAAAAAAACTGCCGTAATAGGGGCTCTTTATTTGAAGCTCATCCCCTCTGTCCCGCCCCCAACCTTCATGTTACCATAGAGATAGTGTGTTTTTAGGTGTTCTGTGGTCATGAGTTGTGGATAATATGTATGAGAGGAGCTCAAATTCAGCATAGTAGGCAAATAACCAAAAAAAAAAAAAAGAAAATGAAATATTTAGAAAAGTGTTTATCCTTCTAAAGATGCAGGTATATTTATATATTAAAATGTTTTCTCTTTATGTTATGTGCCCCAACTTTGGTTTTGGAAGTGGAGCAATGCTTTTTTTTATATACATGGAAATCTTTTGAAATTTATAAATATTTTGAAAATATATTATTCTTGGTCCCAGAAAGTCATTAGGTTTCTAGGCTACTAATTTTATCATTGGGGTACTTATAAAAGTAAAAATTGAATAGAGTTTTCCATTTATACTGTTCACTCTTAGAGGAAGAAATAAAAATCTTTCATGATGAAATACATCCTGTCAGAATTGGAGAAAATGTGGACCCAGGCTACCTGGCTAAGTTTATCAAGTTAAATTGCAGAGCAGCCTTTTCCATGATGCTTAGAAAAACAAGTGTTTCTCTCTGGTATTCTTTTACTGGGGCCTAAATATTACAACTGGAATGATTTTTCTTACCTTCTACATGCAAGAAATGTTACTGAATAAAAGTCAAATTCTAAATGAAAAATGCGGAGTGTTTATGTTTTTGTTATGATGGTAGAAATGCCAGATTGTGGCAGAAGATGTCAAGTAGTTAAGGCTAAAAATTCAAAGTAATATTTGATGTTGTAAAAATTGTGTAGGTTTCTTTTCTCTTTCCTTCACATTTTTGAAGAACCTACCTTGTAAACATAGTGATAAAATGCCAGGAATATTAGGATTTTAAGGAAATAATAGAGCCTATTATTTAAACTACAATATAAAAGGCAATTATATTGATGAAGAGCTACATGGGCTTTGTGTATGTGAATAAACTTGGCCTGTGTTCAGCTTCTATTTGTTCTTCTGGCATAAACACATATTGTGTGTGATTCCAGTTTAATGGGGACCCGTTTGTATGCCAAGCAGCTGCATTTTAGGACCTATTGCGTGATTTCATAGCTCTCTGAAAATTGGTTCTATTCAGAACAAGAGATAGAAGAGGAGAAGGGGGGTGGTGTGGAGGGGTGTGGGGGGGGGAGCTTCAACACACAATCATTTCTTTTCAATTGGAGCCAGAAAGGTTGATGACAACATGACCATTGTGTTATAATGATAAGACCACTAAGGCATCTGTACCTCTCATCAAGGCTTTCACACAACAGCAGATACAATTTAATTCACTGCTCTGTCAGCAGTGCTGATACCATTATGCCGTCTGTCTCCACAGTTATAATCACTGTCCTCTGAGAAATGCAGTTGAAATGATCTTGAGCAGTCAAAGAAACTCTCAATTAAGGCTGCCACTTCCAATGTGTCAGATTGTGTCTTATGCACTTGGTACAATTTTCACTTCCAATCCTGTTTATTTACAATGTCTACCAGTAATTACGCTTAACGTGTCATTTAGTGAGGGGGGCCCCTGCCAAGCCGATTGTTGGGTGCTGCTGTACCATTGAGTGGGAGTTTCTCGAAGTCAATGCCATCAGCAGCTTTTAGGCCCTGATGGGATGCAGTAGTAATGTTGATAATGCAAGTATCGTGCTCATCAAGTCATAATTAGATGCCACTCAAATGTGCCACTTGTAATAACAGTGTTGATTCATGTTTTTCTCGGTGACTGCAACTACTAATTAGTTAAGTGGTTTTTGGTTGGCCTGCATTTGCTGCAGATTATTATTACCCCTGAAAAAATGTCAAGGTTAGAGATGTTTCTGGCCATTTAGTGCTGCTTTATGAATTTGAATATTAACATAATAAGAACTTTGGACAAACTTAGGAAATAATACATATTTTTTTGTATTTAATTTGGAGAGAAATTTTTCCCCTGAGTTTAATCATAATTGCAGGTTAATTAAGTTTAAATGAAGCAAAAGTAATCTCTCTTTGTGTTATGTGAGCCCAGTGCTTTTTGCTTAACTTTGTTAGATTTGGGTGTCCTTTCATTTTCTTTTTTCTTTTTTTTAATGTGGAAAAATGTCAATAAGTTTGCTTGTCTACAGTTGAGCTGGAGGTCCCCAAATTTTTGGTTTTTGCTTTTGTTTTATGAGCCACAACTGGGGGTTCTCAGGGATTTCTCTTGGCTCTGTGCTCAGGGCACAGGGGACCATATGGGATGCAAGGGATCAAACCCAGGTTGGCTGCATGCAAGGCAAATACCCTGTATGCTATACTATCACTCCAGTCCCTGAACATTTTCTTTTTTTTCTCTTTTAAACAGCATATACATATATATATATATATATATTTTCTTCTTCTTCTTTGGGTCACACCTAGTGATGCTCAGGGGTGACTCCTGGCGGTGCTTGGGGGACCATATGGGATGCCGGGGATTGAACCTGGGTTGGCCTCGTGCAAGGCAAATGCCCTACCTGCTGTACTATTGCTCCAGCCCCTACATTTTTCATATTACAAAAGCAATGCAGTAGAAGGATCTTCTGATATCTGAATATCAGAGATAACACAGACAGAGCTGTGTATAAATAAAACATTTTCTTTTAACTAAAAATGTGGGTGAAATGAATTGCAGTTTTCCTTTTTACACCATCTTTCAGTGGTCCTGAGCATCAAACTCAGGGCCTCACATCTCCTGCTGAGAAACATCTCATCCCAGAATTGACCTTTTTCTTACTTGATCTTCTAAGGACAGTTCAAGTTTTATATTTCCTCCTTTAAATCTCCATTTATATAAAGCAGTTGTCAAAAAAACCCCAAAATTAACATCTTCAAGCATTGCTAAAATATTAAGTAAAAGTTTATTTTTCTTTTAATCTTCCTGATAGTTTGTGATGCCAGAATAAATTTATTAGCATCTGCTTTTTGTTTTGGGGTGTCACACCTGGCTGTGTTCAGGGCTTACTCCTGGCTCTGTGCTCAGGGATCACTCCTGGTGGTCTTGGGGGATCATATGTGGTGCTGGGGTCTGCTGCATTCAAGGCAAACACCCTACTTGCTGTGCTGCTTTCTCTCCAGCCCCTATTAGCATTGCTTTCATCATCATGTAGTCCATAAGTCTGTTGCTTTTCTGTCCTGGAGTTTATTATAATAATACTGCTGTCATAATTTAAAGGCACTATTGCAATATTTACT
Source organism: Sorex araneus (assembly GCF_027595985.1). NCBI lineage: Eukaryota > Metazoa > Chordata > Mammalia > Eulipotyphla > Soricidae > Sorex > Sorex araneus. The sequence goes on from NC_073312.1 coordinate 10,389,790, forward strand.
TTAATTAAGCTGTTTCATTGTTATGTCAGTTGCGAAATGAAGAGTTTTTTTTAAATTTCTCATTAGCTAACTTTCTTATTAGATCTGTGTGTTATATATTATGAAAAAGAAGCATATTTGCTGCTTTTTATTTGTGAAAGTTTCTTCCACTTAAATGACCAGTCAGTGATTGTGTATATAGAAAATAGAAACTTAAACCTCCAAACTAGCTCTTTTAAAATGTACATAATAGCCATAAAAATTCTTCCCTGTGTTCATTTTTCTTTGTACATTCAAATATTAACTAGGATTTTATTCGGGCAGCAACTTTCCATGATGGCTAAAGTGGCTAGCTAAAGAATAGAAGTATTCTTAATCATGGGACAGGCAAGATGTGTGGGCCTCTGGAATAGCTGACTAATCTTTGAATGCTTATACTTTCCCTCCCTCCCCCTCATTCCTAGTTTCTCACATGGTCATAGAGGAAGTCAATTTTATGCAGAACCATCTTGAAATAGAGAAGACTTGTCGAGAGAGTGCTGAAGCTTTGGCAACAAAGGTGAGAATATTCAAATCAAGAAATTCTACCTGAGCATTTTAATTGCAAACTTGCTTTCCTAAACAGTGGCTTTCCTCCTTTTTTCCCTGTTCTTGTTCTCGAATAATCTGTCTGGGCGAGGACAGTGTTCTAAGTTCTCAGAATCTTGCAGTGTGATTATGTATCTGTCCATCTGAATGCAAAGGAGATTTTGATTGTAAAAGAAGTTTTTGTATGTGTAGATTTCTGCATTTTGAGCTTCTTCGCCTGTGGGGGGGAAAAATGATTGCAAAGTACTTTGTTGAACTGAGCTTTCCCTATGTCTGTGTATTTGGCTAAAATGGTAACCAAATTTAAAACTAACTTGGCATAGCATAAAAAGAGCAATGAATGTTTCACATTCGAATCAGATGAAAAAGTTATCATGGAGCCTTACATTTCAGGTGATTATTTGTGAAAGCAAAGTGAGGGCATGTTAAGGTGACCTCCGGTGCTTCGCTGATTGCTTCTGGCTGATGAATTTACCAAGTGTGTAATTTTCTATATTCTACCTCATCAGAAATACATTATTATTAAAGAATGTTTTTTATCTCTGTCTTAGTATTTTGGGTTGGGTAAAATGCATCTGAACCACTTCATCAGAAAATGGATTACAGCAATTTTCAACCAAATTTCGTTAGTAATGCTGGGTGTGTTTCTTTCCCCTCTCCTCCATCACCTGCCTGCAAAGTGTTTCTTTAATTCAGACTGAAATTCTACAGATATTTCTACCATCTTCATCTCTGTCTCTCTAATTTGTATGCATTAGCAGCGTGCTTGCGAGGGACCTTTGCTTAATTGTTTTCATAATGAAACTCCATTGGAATTCATAAGATAGTTCTAAAGCTATAAATATTTGTGTGTTACTTCTTTTCTGTTATTTGTCTGAGGAAAACATAGCTTGGTGAAAAAACAGTGACATCACGGCTGCCTTCCCGTCCTTTCTCTGGTCACATCACTGGAGTTCACTGCTCCACACTATTGTGACTTACCTTTTATTGTCTTTTTTCTTATTTGAGGATAAGAATTAGCATGTATGTGGAACGTATTAGCTGCTCTGAATTTTGTAGCAGCTAAAGATAGTGTCTATGCATTCTCTTATTATTAACAAGTCTCTCTCCCTCTTTCTTTCTTGCTTGCTTTCTTTCATTCTTTTTCTTTTCTTTTCTTTCTTTTTTTTTTTGCTTTTTTGGGTCACACCTGGCAATGCCCAGGCGTTACCCCTGGCTCTGCATTCAGGAATTACTCCTGGCAGTGCTCAAGGGGCCATATGAGATGCCAGGGATTGAACCCAGGTCAGCCACATGCAAGGCAAACGCCCTCCCTGCTGTACTGTCGCTCAGACCCTCTTTTTTTTTTATTTGTTTCTCCTCCTTTCCTCCTTCCTTCCTTCCTTCCTTCCTTCCTTCCTTCCTTCCTTCCTTCCTTCCTTCCTTCCTTCCTTCCTTCCTTCCTTCCTTCCTTTCTTCCTTCCTTCCTTCCTTCCTTCCTTCCTTCCTTCCTTCCTTCCTTCCTTCCTTCCTTCCTTCCTTCCTTCCTTCCTTCCTTTTTGTTTTTGGGCTTGTCAAGAAGTGCCCTGGCTCTGTGCTCAGAAATTGATCATTCCTGCTAGGCCTGGGGGAACCCTATGTGATGCTGGAGATCAGACCTGGGTCAGCTGCATGCAAGGCAAATGCAATCCATTGTATTATTGCTTCGACCCTACTAGCAAATATTTCTGTTGCCATAGTATAATTATAAGCTCTTGCTAGTCCTGAAGTGTAATAATTTGGGAGTCAGTCTATAAAGGTGTTATTCTTGTCCTTTTTGGGCATGTATGACTCTGGACACATTCATTCTATTCTCTGGACTGCCTTTGTTATTTATTGCCTTATCTTAAGTCCCTGGATTTTGATAAATCCCTGTTTTTAAATCCCTTGTTTTAAATCCTAGAGTTGGAAATAAGGTGAGAATAGGGTGAATCTTTCTTTGGCTGTGATGCATTTTAATCATTGGCACATGTCTGGCCCTTCATCCAACAGGTAGATCATGTACATGCAAGGCAATCTGGATTCAGTCCCTGGTACCCAGCCGTGCCAGGGGTGATCCCTGAGCAAAAAGACAAGAGCGGACCCTGAGCATTATCAGGTGTGGCCCAAAATACAAAAAATTAATTATTTGATATTTCCTTTTTCTGTTGAGGTGACTTTGAGCAAGAGACATCATCTCTCTGAGTCAGTTATCTGGTCCTCAGTGTCAGTGAACCAGGGTTGATTTTTAAATTTTATTTATTTCTTTAATTGAATCACTCTGAGATGCACAGTTACAAAGTTGTTCATAATTAAGTTTCTGTCATACAATGTTCCAACACCCATCTCTTCACCAGTGTACACTTCTTGACACCAAAGTCCCCAGTTTGTCTCCAACCCGATAGCCTACCTGTATGGGAGACATTTCTCTCTCTCTCTCTCTCTCTCTCTCTCTCTCTCTCTCTCTCTCTCATTTGCAGTATTGTTACTGAAAGGTTATCATGAATATCACTTTGCCTCCTTTCAGCACTCAATTCTTATCCAGAGTGATTATGTCCAACTATCATTGTCCTAGTGGTCCCTTCTCCGTCTTAACTGCACTCCTCCTTCCCTTCTGTGGCAAGCCTCCAACTGTGGGCCAATCTTCCTGGCCCTTGTTTCTACTGTCTCTGGGTATTATTCACATATTATGTGGGTGTTTTTTTAATTTCTTGCGACTGAATTCTATCATTTATGTTTGTCCCTCTCCCACTGACTGATTTCACTCAGCTTGGTCCTCCCCATTTCTATTTGTGTAAGCAAATTTCATGACTTTATTTTTCCTAACTGCAGCACCGTGTTCCATTGTGTAGATGTACCATTGTTTCTTTATTGCTTAAGAATACTCAGGCCCCCGTGGAGTGTGGCCTAGGCATGTGCATGTTGAGAAAGTCGCCAGATGACTCTACATTCATCCCTGGTTAGGAACTGCTCAGTTGCCTTATCCTTAAGATCGTTTTTACAATTTGGTCTTTTGGTTGGATTCTAAACTTGCAGTTTGTCACCTATAAGATGCCTTCTTTTTGAAAATGGGCATGTAATTGTTTGCCACCATCCCGTGGTGACAGGTACCTGGGAGCTATGGTCTGTTCGAACACTGTCTAAGGTATTCATAGACACGAACACAAACTCTTGATAGAACCAATAGAAGCGGGCCAATGACTGGTGCTCAATGGACAAACTTATTAGGGAAAACAGTGATGACATAGAGCCAAAAGCAGGCATGTGATAAGGGGCCGAGGGGAAGATGAAAGGAAGCATGGCAACACACACTTTCAGAGGGACAGAGACTCGGTCTCCAAGCTCTCCACACAGAGACAAAGCTTATTCTCCTCAAAGGTTTCCAAAGACAACCAGGAAGGCTTCAAAGGCAGCCGTGTCCACAAGCGCAGTCAAAGGTGAATTATTAATCTGCACTATTCTCCGGGGAGCGTTAGGTCCCATGGTATCAGTCCTTTGCCATTGTCTCGACTGAGTATCTGATCCCTGGAGTGATCTCACAGGATACTCAGCCCAGGTCGCTCTGGAGCTGCGCCCGCAGGAACTCCAGCAATTGCTTTTCAAGGGTTTCTTACAACTCAGGGGACTTGGAATAAAACACCCAAAGGCCTGCTTTTATGTTATAGATGAGTTCATTGAATATGGATTAGGTTACAGCTTTGGATGCAAAGCCTGGAAGCTTCAGTATTTGTGTGAAGAATAAATTATAATGGCACACCCCAACTTGGATCTCAGTTGTCCCCTTGGGAGTCGGCTTTTATTTTCTAAGATCCTGTAAATAATCTTTCTAAATCTGTATTTCCAAATTCATGATAAACGGACTATTTGATTCTTTTGAGGAACGGGCCTCCCCACCAGTATTCCTGGGGCTACTCCAATGGATAGTCTGCTCAAAAATAGGGGCACTGCTAAGACCTGGTGGGGCTGGGAGTCATTAGGGCCACTTTAGAAGATGGACCATGGCCTGCTTTCTGCCTCTTTAGGTAACATCCAGTCTCAAGTGCTTAATTTTTTTTTAATTTTTATTTTTTTATTGAATCACCATGTGGAAAATTACAATGCTTTCAGGCTTAAGTCTCAGTTATACAATGCTGAAACAACCATCCCTTCACCAGTGCCTATATCCCACCACCAAAAAAAAAAACCCAAAAAACAGTACACCTCCCATCCCGCCCCCCCCCCACAAGTGCTAAATTTTTATGGTGTTGTTTAACTGCACATGAGTGTGTGTGTATAACTTGTTTATTTTGAACTTATAAATATTTATGAAGATGTACCCAGTATAAAAACTATTTAAATTTAATATAATAGAATATTATTTTGGGCTGGAGCTATAGCACAGCAGGTAGGGAGTTTGCCTTGCACGCGGCCAACCCAGGTTCGATTCCTCTGCCCCTCTCAGAGAGCCCAGCAAGCTACCGAGAGTATCTCGCCTGCATAGCAGAGCCTGACAAGCTACCCTTGGTGTATTCGATATGCCAAAAACAGTAACAAGTCTCATATGGAGATGTTACTGGTGCCCTCTCGAGTAAATCGATGAGCAATGGGATGACAGTGACAGTGACAGAATATTATGTTATTAAAGGATTGCAAAAGATTTTTGTGTAGTGACTTAGAAAGGTTCTAAGAAACAAATAGGACACCATTAACCCATGACTTGATAGGTGATTACTGCACTGAGATTGCTTTACCATGTTTTGTGAACTCAGTGTTCCAAAAATATATTGATAAGGTCCAAAAATATCATACATGTAAACCATTTTTTTTATATGAAAGTGAGGTTCAGAGAGGATTTGAAACTTTTTTCCTGGCTTTTCTTTTAAGATACTATAAGTTTGTTAAACAAAGTAGTTTAATTATAGTCAGATAATACTTAGAAAATTTTAGTGCTTGGTTTGATGGTATTAAATTAGAACTATCAATTATCAGATTATTAAGTAGTATAGTGATGGTGATCTGGTAAGTAGTGTATTATGCACCACATGGAAAAAATTAACATTTGGGTTTTTCATGATTGTCCTGGAGGAAGAAAACAATGTATGCATAGTTGAACCCAGTTTAAGAATAATCACTGATAAATGATTTCCAAAGGAAAAGTAAATATATAAATTAAACCTCTTTGGTTATTATTTGCTAATATTTACTAATTTTTTTCACTTACCAACATTACATTATTCCCTACATCAAGATTTTATGTATAAGATCTCACTTTATCTTCACATTATCAGATAATGACTATTAGCTGGTAAGAAAGCTGCAACATTGAAATATTAGATTAGTCCTAGAGGCAGAGACTGAATTTGATTGCAGGATTAGCTTCTTAGCTTTGCCATCTTGATGTTATGTAAATGTACCATAAAGCCCTTCATTGCTTGCTATCAATGATTCTTCATATTGATGTCCATTAGAATTCTGGGGAAAAAATAACCTAAACTGCACCCCACTGCCTGGTTTTGGACTTAGCCAAGAATTTTATTCTACTGTAGGCCTGGTCCTTGGGATTCTTTAGGTCCCTAGAGATTCTAAGGTGGAGACTTAGGAACCATTTGTTTAAATATCAGGAAGGAGAATTACAAATTAAGTTGGGCATTTTATTTTTTTTTCTTCAAATATTTTCTCCTGCCCATGAGGAAAGATGGTAGTATTTGAGAACCTTGGTTTTCTAGCACTACGCTTAGGATTTATGGCTCAGAGATCTCAAGCCTTGTTACTTGGGCTTTCTATCTTGAGGGAGAGGGCCTGGAACGTCTTGTGTCTTATCCCTGATCTTCTGAAGTCCTGTAGGGAGCCCAAGCTAAAGCTGACTGAGTCCCTGAATGCATGTCTCCAGGTTTCCCAGGGAAAATTCATGAACTTATGGCTGTTTCTAAGAGTTTGTGCATGAATTCTCAGAGAGATCAGAGTGCTTGGAATATATTTGGTTTTATACTATTGAGTTAAAAATCAGATCTCCTAGGTTCTCCGGGGGGGGGTGCGGGGGGGTACTGGCTCCACCCTCCGCCGAGATTTAAGAGCAGTGGCCACACATGTGTGGCCTTTCTGCTGCTGCTCGAGCATGATCCCGGAGGCCAACTGAACTACTTTGGACACCAGCAGCTCGCAGAAATGCCTCTAGACTGTGAACTGAGCCACTGCCCCATGCGGTGCCAGGGGGATAGGGTTTCTCTCTCCAGGCTTTTCCATCTTATGAGCACCACAAAAGGGAAGTAAAAGCCTACAGTGATGCAATTTCTGGCAGAATTTTCCCTGGATTTTATACAGAAATCCAAAATGTAATATCACTTAATTGTCAGCAATGTGAAACGGTTCCTTTTTAGCAGGTCTGACTTTGGGGGGAAACTCCAAACAATCATAGTGAACTTTTTATTGAAATATTGAAGGTAATCAAAGTAGCAGTGATGTCTCAAGACTGTGAACAAAGCCATAGCCCCACGCCGGCCGAGGAGGGGAAATATCCTTCTTTCTTGGTTTTTTTCTCTTTTCGGGGAGAAGCGGCATGGCGTCCGCCATATTATTAGGTCTATTAAGCAGGTACAAACTTGGTGGCTCGGGAAGGAGAAAAAAAAAAAAGAAAAAAAAATTATGTACTTGGAACAGCGGGACGCTTGGGCAGTCTCGGGCTGGGGCCGATACCGGTTCGTGCTCTGCCGATATTCGGCCCAGGTAGCCACACTTTTGTTCGGCTGCTTTGCTGCTGATCGATCAGGATCCGGAAGCCAACTACTCTACTTTTGGTCCCAGAAACTGCTTGCAGCCATGTCTCTAGACTGTGAACTAAACCATAGCCCCACACCGGCCGAGGAGGGGAAATATCCTTCTTGGTTTTTTTTTACCTTTTCGAACAGTGTGGCGTCCGCCATGTTATGAGGACTATTAAGCAGGCATGAACTTGGTGGTGCAGGAAGGAGAAAAAAAAAGAGTTATGTACTTGGAACAGCGGGACTTCATATCTCTTCATTCTCAGCAATGGAAAACTAATTATCAAATGCTTCCTTGCCAGTAGGGCTGTCTTTTTTGGGGGGAAACTCCAACAACAATAGCGAGTTTTGTGTTGAAATATGGAATGTAATCAAGGTAAAGAGAAAATGAAGTGAAATTTATCAGTTACGCAGGTGGGGGTGGGGGTCAGGAGGTGGAAGATATACTGGGGTTTTTGGTGGTGGAATATGGGCACTGGTGAAGGGATGGGTGTTTGAGTATTATATAACTGAGACATAAGCCTGACAACTTTGTAACTTTCTACATGGTGATTCAATAAAATAAATAACTTAAAATTAAAAAAATAATCAGATCTCCTAGATTAAATGAACTGGGACTTTCCCTTAGAGAACCCTGAAGTGAAAGCCAGATAAGTTCCACATTAAATGCCTTACTCCTGTATAAGATTTAAGCCTGGGGAGGGCAGTTGGCATGCCACTTCTTTGTCTTATTTGCTTTTCAGTGTCAGAACTTCACTCAAAACTTTTCATGATGCATTTGTACTTTCATATCTTTTGGTTCATAATAAGAAATGAACCTATTAAATATTTTCAAGTATTTAAAAGTGGGAAGAACTTTTGTTTTATTAATGTTGAGAAGACATAAGGAAAACCATATTTTTTCTTCTGTGGTCTTTGGACCCAATGAGTCTTTACATGTGCTTTGTTACTAATACTTATAGATGCATAAACTATAATAAATAAATAATATGTTAGTGCATGAAGGTTCCTTTGCTCTGAATTAGAACTTGTTCTATAAAGGCAATAGGAACATATCTTGAAATATCTCTGATTGGTTATTATTAGAACCCAATGTTGAGTTTTTAGAAATACATGCTAAACTATCTCAGGTGGGAAAAGAAAATATTGGAGTTTGTTGAGAGAGGGCTATTCAATTCAAGAACTGGTGGCCACTCCATGATGGACTAGCATCCTTTGGGAACCCCTATCTGTGCTGTTTTTCTCTGCCTCTCTACGTATCTCCTTTATTTTGGCTTTGCCACAGAGTGCCTTCCTCTATTCCTCCATTCAGTATGAAAGTGTGGTTGCCAGTAACTTTTGTACATACAGAAATATGGATAGAAACTCAGTTCTGTTTCCACTACTAGTTTCCAGAAACTGGAACCACTTCACCCAAATTGGGTCATGTGCCTGGTCCCTGGGCATTATAATAACTATGGCCAAAATAATGGCATCTACTGCAGAGAAATGTGGATTTTCTCATGGAGAACATGTAGGGAATGAAGAGAAGTGTCCCAAAAAGAGGGTCTCTGGACAAATAAGCATTTTAATGGTATTCACAGCATATCAGCAAACAAAATACTTGATATAGGTTCTTTATTAATGACTAAATGAATGGAAATGAGATTTGATCTATGTTGGTGTTTTATCTCAATTCGTGTATGTCTTATCAGTTATAACTAGCATTTTCATGCATTCTTGGCTGTAATCCAGGCATCAGGTCCTACTTAAAGTGGTAAGCTTAATATTAAAAGTGTAAACAAAACCTTATGATTGTTATTTCATGCTGTGAATGTGGCTGATTATGTCAGATAAAAATACACTTAATTTGTCTATTGTTTAAAAATTTAAGATGCTCCTTTTACTGCTATTAAAATAACTGCTTTTATATTCTGCCTTAGTTAAATAAAGAAAATAAAGCCTTGAAAAGAATCAGCATGTTGTACATGGCCAAGCTGGGACCAGATGTAATAACTGAAGAGATCAACATTGATGATGAAGATTCAACCACAGACTCAGAAGGTGCTGCAGAGACTTGCGTCTCGGTCCAGTGTCAGAAGCAAATCAAAGGTAGGACTCCAGGCTTAGTTGTTGGAGTTTGATCCTAGGAGGAATGTTTCTTTGTTTATTAATCTTCCTTTCCCCTAGGTCTTAGGTTGTGTGATATCTTAGTCTCCATTCAGGCTTAGTCAACCAGTGGGGAAAGTGATTTCGAAATGAATTCCTTCAAGCTGAGTTCATGCAAAAAGTTTGATTTCCTTTATAAATAACTACATAGCACATTTCTTATTGTCCTTGAAAAGGGTTAAGAAATTCAAAGGAGTTAATTGACAAAACTGTAGGTGAGGGTATAAGTTTAAGTATTCTGGGCTAATACATATATATATATACATATATATTAACATTTGAGTTGTAGAAGTCTTTTTAATCTAACACCAGAAGCTTTTTCACTTATAGTTGATAATATTTTCCTTCTAGTAACGCAGTTTTCATTAAATCCAATAATAAGAAATATAAAATAAATTAAGAAACAAAACACCTGCAACTCTGGAGAGAAAATTACTAGAATTAACCCTTTTCAAATAGGTTTATTTATTTTGAATTAATTCAGATCATTTTAAGGGCTATAAATTGGCAGCAAGTCAGAATTTTTCTCTTTAAATAAAAACCTCCAAATTATTAACTGCCCATTTGTTAGTTTACGTTGCATTGTGACAAGAACCCATGACCATTATAAGATAAAAAAGAAATTAGTGCACTGCCTGCATTTCTTTTGTTGAAGCTTAACATTTTTCTTTATAAAATGCCAGATAGTTTTCTAGAATATGGGTTTGATAGAATGAAAAAAACAACAACCCATGATCTGGTACATTTAACATAGTGAGATTATCTGACATGAAATGATTAGTAACCATGCTTATATGAGGGGCATTGGAGTAAGATTTTCTTTGCCATTTGTATCTTAATTTTCTTTTTAATTATTAAATAATGTACATGGATTAGCATTTTCAATTATTTTGGTAAGATCAGGTTCTTTAAAAAATAAGGTGTTTTTTTCTCTTTTTCTATTTTTTTCCTTAAAATTGCAGAGCTTCGAGATCAAATTGTATCTGTTCAAGAGGAAAAGAAGATGTTAGCCATTGAACTGGAAAATCTCAAGAGCAAACTTGTAGAAGTAGTTGAAGAAGTACGTATCTTAGGCCTGAAAGGCAAGACCTTATGTATTTTCAAGGTGTCTATAGAGTGACCAAATTTAGAACTTGCTGTTGGAAAATCTCTGGCATGACAATCTTGTTCCAATTTTTATCTCTTCTTCCCACTATTTCAACGGTTTGAAAGATTTAGAAAATATTATCATGACCGTGCATATACCCGCTACCCAGCTCCTGAAATAAAACACTAAAATAGCTTTGGAGCTTTCTCTGCAGTCCCCAATATTCATTTTCTAAGAAAAATTTGTCAGAATAATATATACAACCTAAGTCCTACACTTTGATGCTCTGGTGTAGAACTGTTTTGCTGGGCTGGGCTGTTTTGTGGTGGGCTGGCTTGGTGGAAAGGACCCTCCCCAACACCCTAATATGCAGTAGATGGTAGATGGGGTTCAAGTCAGTATTTGGAAATCTTTTTTCCTTTTGAGGTATTTGTAATGAGGAGGAGTAGATAATGGCTTCACCCCCACCCCCCAGGAGGATTCGAGGTCCAGTCTTTGCAGTCTCCATAGAACTTGTGTCAGTGGTTCTCAGGTTCTGTAGCTCAGAGCCTCCCAGCTGAGGTGCTATGGCACCTTGTTTTCTAGAAAATGGCTTAAAAGTTCATCACAGAATTGAGTTCTCCAGTGAGCAATCTCATCCTAGTGGTCCACTTCCTATACACAGACCATCTTCTCCTGGGGGGCTAGGATGGACATAAGGCGAGCAGGCAGTGCCCGCCAATCTCCCCATCCCCGGTTGCTTTCCGTTCTTATAGTAAAGCATCGTAGTGGATGGGAAAAGGATGAAATTTTGGAAGCAACTTTTCTCTTTGGATAGTGTATATTAGAGCTTAATGAAAACCCAGTTAAGACAAAAATACAGCAGCTACTAAAAGAAACCAGCTCCTAGATGATCTGGAAGTGCTGCTGGATCAGAGTCCCATTAGGACCACCATCTTGGTTTGTTTCTTTTTTTGTCTTTTGACTTTTTGGGTCACACCCAGTGTTGCACAGGGTTTACTCCTGGCTCATGCACTCAGGAATTAACTCCTGGCGGTGCTCAGGGGACCATATGGGATGCTGGGGATCGATCCTGGGTTGTCCGAGTGCAAGGCAAACGCCCTACCCGCTGTGCTGTGCTATCTTTATTTCTTAATAAAGATAAATTTTAATTACCTTAGGATAGTCTCTTCTTTTGATAGAAGAATGCCAAATTATTTTAGAAGTTTCTGTTTGGGAAACTTTTCATATCTCTGTTTCATAAACAAAAATCATCAAGTTGTCTTATTTTAAAAGAATTCATGTGTGGGCCCAGGGAGATGGTGTGGCCCTCACGGTCCCCAGCACTGCTGGGCTTGAACCACACTGATTTGCCATGTCGGAGCAACAAACTTCCAGACCTGAACAGCTGGACCAGATGTTTCTGAACCACTTGAACCACTGCTGGAGAGGATACTTCACAAATTCATGTGTGTTTCATTTAAGCCAAATTTTATCACAGTTTAAAACAAATGACATGTTTGATATAGTATCTCTAAATTATTCATTGATTTTTATTGGTGTTTTCTGGTAAGATTTTTGCATTAAAACTAATTAGTCCTTTATATTGGGCAGCTAGTATGCTGCCATGTTTAAGGACCAATGTCATTTGAATATTTCCCTAACTTCTGTGCCAAATATATATTTTATCATAAATAGTTTCATTTGAGGCTGTAAGAGCTTCAGTAAAAGTGTAACACAGTGAAGCCAATTGTTGCTTCAAATTGTTAACTTCATATTGAAAGGTAAATAGCAGTTTGAGTGCCACATCACTATGTCATGTTTTATAATTTTGGTTGTCTTCTTCCCTTGAAACTTCTTTATAGGTAAATAAAGTTAAACAAGAAAAAGCTGTTCTAAACTCTGAAGTTCTTGAACAGAGAAAAGTCTTAGAAAAATGCAATAGAGGTATGTATGTTAAGTCTTTTCTCAAACGTACATGTTATTTATTTTGTTTGCATGCATTTTACTAGTTGAATATTTTTTTTAAATTCATCTGCTTTATTTAAAGACCGTGGTTTACAAGGTTGTTCATTATACAGTTGTTCCCAGCATTCAGTGTTCCAGCATCATTCCCACCACCAGTGTGACCTTCCCTCCCCCCATTGTCCTCAGTTTCCCACCCGCTCCCACATCTGTCTCCTTTGCAGGCACTAAGTAGTTCATTTATATTGCTTGGCTAATGGAATGATCAAAAAATACTTCAGTAAATAATATTTGTGAAAATTGTTCACTGTTACTGTCATCCCGTTGCTCATCGATTTGTTCGAGCGGGCACCAGTAACGTCTCTCATCGACAGACTTATTGTTACTGTTTTTGGCATATCCAATACGCACGGGTATCTTGCCAGGCTCTGTCGCGCGGGCTCGATACTCTCGGTAGCTTGCCGGGCTCTCGGAGAGGGGCGGAGGAATCGAACTCAGGTTGGCCACGTGAAAGGCTATCGCTCCAGCACTTATTAAATGGGGTCATTAATTATCTGAGACAAGCAAACAATGTCAGAGTATAGAAAGCTAATTTTAAGGATAGAGGGCTTTTATTTATTTTTGAATTAAAAATTTTTTTTTGCTTTTTGGGGGGTCAGACCTGGCAATGCACAGGTGTTATTCCTGGCTTTGCACTCAGGAATTACTCCTGGTGGTACTCAGGGGACCATTTGGGATGCTGGGAATTGAACCCAGGTCAGCCTCATGCAAGGTGTTTGCGTTGCCCTACCAACTGTGCTATTGTTCCAGGCCCAAAGGTAGAGGGCTTTTAAATTAAAAGCTGTGCTCTTTACTCTCTCCTTTCCCCCTTAGCTAGACTCTTTCTTGGTTCAAAAGGTGTAAGAGTGAAAGAAACCTTTCATATCCACAACCTTTCTTGCTTGTTATCGCTATTATCCATCTCTACATCATTTATAAATTGAGATTTGGAGTAAAGGGCCTTGTAGTTAATTCTAATATTTCCTTAGCTTGCTGCATTGAAAGAGATAGAAATGCTTGATGCACTGTGCTAAATACTGAGGGACGTATAAAGGTTAATCACATGAATCTTGTCTTCAGAGAGCCCTCTCTCTACGAAGAAAAGTATTAAATAGAGACATACAGGACTGGGACCAACCTAATTTAGAGGTATTGTTTTAATATGTACAGAATTGGCCCAACCTATTTAGAGGTATTATTTTAATGCATACAGGACAGGGATCAACCTGATTTCTTCAGACTCAAGTGAGGAGTTTCAAGACAGCCAAAACAACTCACTTCTTATTTAGCATTCTGAACATAGGAGAGTGTCAGTTGTCTTACCCAGTGCTTCAGATAGTCATAGCCTTTGTTTTCTTCATGAAATTTCCTCTTAAAATAGATCTGAAAGTCATTTGGCTCTCAGGGATCTGGTATTCACATCACAAACCAGCACTTACTTTGCCTTACTAAGACTTTCCGTCTTTTCTTCTAGAAGAAAGATGTATAGAGTGCAGAGTTGGAAATTCTATGTCATTACACAGCAAAACAGTCCTTAGCCAGTTAGGACTGAAGAGCCTTGGCGGAGCCGTGTGTGAAAGCAGCCATTAGGAAGGCCTTCCTAAAGATTGATTGATAGGACTCAGCTCAGGGATGAAAGGGCCTCGCCAGAGGCAGATGGTGAAGCCAGTGTATGGCATCTACCTATCTATGTTGTATCTAATTTATAATAACCCCATCTCTCCCCCTGTCTAGTCTATATCATCATTTGACAAAATAGGCCCAGAAGCAAAGAATTAGAGTTGACAAGGACCTTCCCTTAATGATTTCTGCCCTACATGTATTCTTTCTTTATTTTTTCCCTTGTCATTAAGTTGTCTTTTATTTATTTAATTTTTTTATTTTTTAAAATGATTTTTTATTTAATTAAGAACTAAGAGCTACAAGAATATTGATCGTTGCGCTTTAGGCATATAATATTTTAACATCGGGGCTGGAGCGATAGCACAGCGGGTAGGGCGTTTGCCTTGCACGTGGCCGACCCGGGTTCGATTCCCAGCATCCCATATGGTCCCCTGAGCACCGCCAGGAGTAATTCCTGAGTACAGAGCCAGGAGTAACCCCTGTGCATTGCCAGGTGTGACCCTAAAAGCAAAGAAAAAAAATATTTCAACATCAGTCTCACCACCAGAATCATCTTCTCTTCACATATTCCCATATTCCCTGTTTCCCTCCACACACTCTCCCTTGAGTCCCCACGTACTCCCCGCTCCCTCCACCTCATCTGCCACCTTGACAAACACATTACAAAGTTCAGTGGTTGTGGGTTAGATCTCATGTTTTCAGTGTTGCTGAGTCTGTGCACTGTATATATAGCTATACCTCTCTAACATGGAGGACATTTAAAAATGATTTACAATTATTTGAAATAATTTTTAAAAATTAAAAACAAAAATATTTGCCTTTAAATCTAGTAGTAATTTTTTTGGTTTTGTTTGGGAACCACACCTGACAATGCTCAGGGCTTCCTTTTGGCTCTGAACTCAGGAATTATTCCTGGCTGTGCTTGGGGGACCCTGTGGGATCAATCCTGGATTGACTGAATATAAGGCAAGTGCACTACTCACTGTTACTACCTTTCCAGCCCATCCAATTGTGTACTTTTGGTGGAAACTTTATTTCTATAGATAAAAGGGGAAGAATCCAGAGTGAGTGCGTATGTTAAGTTTCTGTATATGTTCATGCCTTATTCTCTTAGGACATGAATGATTTCATCATATTTGTTGCCAATTTGACACTTAAAAACTTTTCTTGCAATGCTGGAGACATAGTACAGGGGTTAATGTGTTTGTCTTGAACATGTCTGAGATTAGTTAGAGCCTTTGAGTTGCATGTGGTTCCCTAAGCACCAGGAGTAAGCTCTGAGCACGACTGGGTGTGGCACAGAAGTAAAAGACTTAACAAATAAAAGGTTTTATTGGGTAAGAGATGTACCTTAGGATAGAGAACTTGCCTTGCATGTGAGGGATTAATTCCCAGAACCCTGAGATGAAAAAGAAAAGGAGGTCTTATCTATTTGTAGTTGAACCAGCAATCGATGAGGATGCTTCTGTGCCTGTCACAAATCTCTACAACACCATCTTCATCCACGGTCCTGGTGATCTCTGACACATAGCATCATTTTCTTTTTCTTGTTTTATTAAGTGTCTATGCTAGCAGTAGAAGAGTATGAGGAAATGCAAATAAATTTGGAGCTTGAGAAGGACCTTCGAAAGAAAGCTGAGTCATTTGCACAAGAGGTGAGTACATTGCTGTTCTTGGTCCTCGTTCTTCCTTCGTCTGTCCTTGGCCAACAGCCGTCCCTATCCAGTCCATACACAGCGGTTCCAGAGCACCGAACACGGGTGGTGAGACGGCCGCCTGGAGAGCCCTCAAGTGCACATGCCCTTCGGTGTGCATAGTTTTTTACACGTTGCAGCGACTGAGTTTTTCATTTTTATGTTTTTAAGATCTATGCAGGTCAACAAGTCAATTTTTTAAAAATTTGAATTAAAACTTATTACTTTGAATCAGTCATTTAAGGCTGTAGCTATGGGATACTATCACGTTCTTAAAAGTTGATGTCCAAGATCGAGGTTTAAATTTGGACCATGTCCATCAGTTACTAGTTATATGACCTTGAGAAACCCTTGGCCTCCTAGATGTTCACTTTTGTTTTCATCATTTAGTAATGATACTATAGCAACCTGATGAATTTTAAAATCAAATGTCATGATATTTAAAAATCTTTTTGTAAACTAAAACATGCTATAAAGTGGAAAGGAATTCTTTTTAAGGATACCCATAACTTGTGATGGAAATTCCAGGTTGAGTGTGGGATTTCTTCGAGTTTCAAATAGCCCTAAGAGTCTAAGTTACATCTCTATGTATCATCTCAAATGACAGTATCATGGTATTAGTATTTCTCTTCAGCCAATCCCGGTGCTCTCATTAAGTGAGTTGTTATTGCCAGGCCATGCATCCATTGTCTCAGACTTTCACCACAGTAATAATTTCCTCTTACGAGCAAGATAAACTTTGAGCTTCTCGTGTTCCAACTTACCTTTGTTGACATGCAGTCGGGTATTCCATGACTCTGGGACTGATTTCCAGCAAATGACGAGGGACCAGTTCACTGAACTGGTCATGATGGAGAGTTGATCTCTGCCTGAGATTTCCATCTTGGGTAAATGTCCCGAGCCTTTCTGCAGACTGTAGATTGAAGGAAAGTATCCAAGAAAATGTAAAACAGACTTAGGTGTAGATAGAAGACATAGGAAAAAAAGCAAAGCACCATGTTAAGGGAATGACCTTTAAAAATTGGATTATGGTTTTGTTGAGGAGTTTTTCAGCACTTGAATGTAGATGTGGGGGCAGTAAACTCTATTAAAGGTTTAATCCAGGAAGATATGATTTGAAATATTCTGGTTAATTTTATTCAAAGTTTAATGAAAGGTGAATAAATCTGTTTTTGTACTTAAAAAGAAAAAGGAATTGACATATGTTGGAGACCTTTGGAAGAAACTGCAGCAACAATATATAAATAATGGGGCAGGCTCCAGGCGATTTGAGCATGGAACAGAATGATGGAGGTTGTGTGTAATGACTGTCTGGGCAAAAAAGTCCGTGTTAAGTGCAACACAGATGACACCATCGGGGACCTCAAGAAGCTGATTGTGGCTCAGACAGGAACCCGTTGGAACAAGATCGTGTTGAAGAAGTGGCACACGATTTTCAAGGACCACGTGTCTCTGGGGGACTATGAAATCCATGATGGGATGAACTTGGAGCTTTATTATCAGTAGAGTAGAATCGTCCGCCCTTCCCTTCCCACCCCCCTCCCTACCCCCCACTTGCCTTTTCCTGCCACCCTTGACCCCCTTTGCTGGTATGGCTGCCTGGCCTCCTGTTTTTAAAAAGAAAAACCCATGGTAATAAAAAATGCAAAAGTTGAAAAAATTTATATATGAAGGGAAGAATGAGTTGAGATAATGTGAAGATATCTATTACCAAATGAAAAGGTTGACTGATTTTGACCCAAATACAAGGATATTATTTTGGAGACATTTTAGTTTTCTGTTTATAAAATGGTGTTAGAATGCAGTGATGCTGAGACGAAGTTGAAGGTCATGCAGTAGCAGAGAAGAGAGATGAAAGAAGTAAAGTTCCACTAAGAATACAGAAATGAATGACTTACTCTGCCATTCACCTGCTAGAGATTGGAGAAAACAATAATGTTCACATGTTGACCCAGAATAAGGAAATGGAATTTTGAAGAAGGCATAAAGAACAATGGTTTCTGCTGGTAGCACAAACATTTACATCAGTGCTCAATGATTTCATAATTTATCTAAGCAATACTAAGAAGAAAATTCATCTTTTAAATAGTGCTGGATTGGAACCAGTCTCTCTTTCCTTTTACATGGCTTATAGTTTCTCATGATGTAGTTTAGCAAGAGAGGTGCCGTCTTTGCCTTTTGTTCCTAAGTATATTCAGTAAACCTCAAGTCAGACACAGCTGATGCTGGGAATATAATGTGAAAGCAATCATGAACAATCTTGGCTCTTGTGGAACTTGCAATCTAGGTCTCAGAAACTAACTTTAAATTTTAATTTACTTTGTATATATATATCTTGTAAAAATACATATACATGAAACACATGCATATGTAAATATGCATATATTTACATACTTTATAAAATACAAACAATTCTCGCATATATAAAGTAAAAGCTAAAAATTTCATAATTTCACTTGTTCATTTAGAAAAAATCCAAGACATGATTACCCTCAGAAAGAGACAGTTACTTTCATAACTATGTTAAATATTTGTAGTTCTTCAAAATAATCCAGGTTTTAATAAAGGACTACTTTAAAAATATATATAAAATTATATATGTGTATATATGTATATATACACATATATAATTTTATATGTATATATATATACATAGAGAGATAGATAGCTATGTACTTGGCTTTTTGGTCATAGCTGGCAGTGCTCAGGGGTTATTCCTGGCTCTGCACTCAGAAATTACTTCTGGCAGTACACAGGGGACCATATGGGATGCTGGAGATCAAACTCAGGTTGGTGGTATGCAAGGTAAATGCCCTACCCACTGGATTTTCCCTTCAGCCCCCATATCTTTTTCTTGTTATTCAATGTAATTTTACCTTCCTCTTTTGTCTTAAGGTATGGTTAGCGTTGAACATGTAGTCCAGTGTCGTGAGACTATTAAGAAATCAGTTCTTGAGGTTGAAGAGTGAGTACAAGAGGGAAGATATTTGCTTTGCTTTCATCTGATCCAAGTTCAGTGCCCAGCATCACACATGGTGCTCGAGTCCCCTTCAAGTCCCTGAGCACAGAGCCAGGAGTAAGTTCCAAGCACTGCCTGGTATGGCCGATAAAGAAAAAGGAAAAGAAAAGAAAAAAGGAAATCATTTATTGGGAAGGGCCATGGCTTTGTGGTAAAGCTCATGCCTTGAATGTGTGCGGTCCTGGGTTCAAACTGCAATCAGAAAAAGAGATTAAGTCTTTTCTTTTTTTCCCCCTAGACAACTCAGATGATATTTCAAGTATTATTTAGGAAAACTGGGTTGTATAAGTAATGACATAGTATTTTATTCATCTTTGAAAAAATGATTTGTGTCATCAGAGAGATGCAGATCAAAACAACTTTGAGATACCACCTCACACCACAGAGACTAGCACACATCCAAAAGAACAAAAGCAACCGCTGTTGGAGAGGATGTGGGGAGAAAGGGACCCTTCTTCACTGCTGGTGGGAATGCCGACTGGTTCAGCCCTTCTGGAAAACAATTTGGACGATTCTCAAAAAATTAGATATTGAATTCCCATTTGACCCAGCAATACCACTGCTGGGAATATATCCCAGAGAGGCAAAAAAGTACAATCGAAACAACATCTGCACATGTATGTTTATCGCAGCACTGTTTACAATAGCCAGAATCTGGAAAAAACCCGAATGCCCCAGAACGGATGACTGGTTGAGGAAACTTTGGTACATCTATACAATGGAATACTATGCAGCTGTTAGAAAAAAGGAGGTCAAGAATTTTGTAGTTAAGTGGATGGGCATGAAAAGTTTCATGCTGAGTGAAATGAGTCAGGAAGAGAGAGACAGACATAGAAAGATTGCACTCATCTATGGTATATAGAATAACAGAGTGGGAGACTATCACCCAAGAACTGTAGAAATAAGTACCAGGAGGTTGACTCCATGGCTTCGAGGCTGGCCTCACGTTCCGGGGAAAGGTCAACTCAGAGAAGCGATCACCAACTACGCTTGTAGTCGAAGGCCATGTGGGGGAAGGGAGTTGCGGGCTGAATGAGGGCTAGAGACTGAGCACAGCGGCCACTGAACACCTTTATTGCAAACCACAACAGCTAATTAGAGAGAGAGAACAGAAGGGAATGCCTTGCCACAGTGGCAGGGTGGGGTGAGGGGGAGATGGGATTGGGGAGGGTGGGAGGGACGCTGGGTTTACGGGTGGTGGAGAATGGGCACTGGTGAAGGGATGGGTTCCCGAACTTTGTATGAGGGAAGTATAAGCACAAAAGTGTATAAATCTGTAACTGTACCCTCACAGTGATTCTCTAATTAAAAATAAATAAAATTAAAAAAGAAATGATTTGTGAAATTTTGAAATCTGTGATGTTATTTGCTTATTATGAAACCCACTTCATAACTCCAACTAGCAAGTTCGAAGCCAATCCAGTGTTGCTTGATAACAGACTTTTCTTTAAATACACGTGCTGATGGTAGCTGGTGCCCATGTTGTTTGACTCCTAGTTCACTGCCTCAGTCTCGGTTATGTCCACTGCCCCATACTCCCCAGCCTCCCAGAGCACTGCAGATAAATGGCCTCACTTTCATGGACCCAGAGAACTTCATTCATGTTAAGTGCTATTTTCAATCTCTCTAGATGACTAGCAGTGGGGCAGTAGGTTTAAGAAATGGACAAGGGACCCCAACCAGTTAAGCTTTTTTTTTTTTAAATGAATCACCGTGAGATGCATTTACAGACTTAGAAACTTTCATGATTTCGTTTCAGCCACACAAAGATCGAGTGCCCATTCTCCACTGCCAACGTTTCCAGTATCCCTCCTGCCACCCCCACCCCATCCCCTCTCTCCTCCAGCCTCCGTGGCAGGTGCATTCGCTCTTACTCTGTCTCTCCTTTTGGGTGTTATGGTTAGCAGTACAGATAGTAAGTGTTCATCATGTTTGGTCCACAGTCTACTTTCAGCACACATCTCCCACCCCAAGCAAGCCCTCCAAGCATCACTTATTTACTTAGTGGTCCCTTCTCTATCCCAGCTGCCTCACATGCTGGGGGAAAAATGCCAGCCAGTTAAGTTTCAAGAGAGAAAGGCATATAATAGAAATTACTGTAATAACAATAGTGACTTAGCACAATTGGTAATATTTCCCTCGTATGTTAATACTTCTGGTATCACTGTTCTCCAACCTGGCACTTTGTGCACTTGTACACACACACACACACACACACTCACAATACCTTCTTGTCTCATTCATATCTAGAAATTAAGTGTTAGATCCCATTGCTATTGGACTTGTTCGAGCAGGCACCAGTAACATCTCTCATTGAGAGACTTATTGTTACTGTTTTTGGCATATCTAATAATGCCACAGGTAGCTTGCCAGGCTCTGCCATGTGGGCTCAATACTCTCGGTAGCTTGCCAGGCTCTCCGAGAGGGGCGGAGGAATCGAACATGGGTCAGCCGCGTGAAAGGCGAATGCCCTACTGCTGTGCTATCGCTCCAGCCCAAGCTTTAGATGGATGGAAGATATAAATGACACATGAAATATTTACTCTAGCTTTAGTGCACCCCTACTGGTTCTCAGGTGTGTGCTGGGGGGTCACTCCTAGTGGCGTGGGAGTGGGGAGAGACTCTCAGCTCGAGTCCATCACTTGCATGACTAGTGCCTTGACCCCTGTACTCTTTCTCCTGTCCTTAAACTGCACATCAAAATGTGGTTGAGAGGCTGAAATTGTGAAGTTATACTACAAAATAGGCCTCATTTCACAGGTTTAACAAACTTGACATGTTTGGAATCAGCCATTTGCTAAATTGTGTAGGATGTTAATGAAAAGAAATAACAGGCACAGACAGAAACTAACATTTTCAATCATGTAAGGTTGTGAAGGTTAAATGAATAATGCCGTGAGTTGTTTTACAGAGTGCTTGACAAATATTAGTATAGCTTTCCCCCATCTTTTTACCCTCCTACTGTTAAATACTTTTGTCAGTTCTGGGGGAAAATTCACTGACATGAAACAAAACATCAGGTATAATAAATAACAGATCACCCAGGTGAGTATGAATCTGAGCTTGTAAATCAGACAAATCAAGTTTTAAATCTTTATGTTCCCATTTACATATGTTTTGGGGAAAGTTAATTGTTCCCTGAACCTGAGTTGCCTTACTTGTAAAAGTGGGATATCAGTTTGCAGTAGTTTAATCATTGGTGTAATGATTAAAATAGCACACATAAAATATTTAGTAGGGTGCCTGGGATAATAATGTTATAATATAATGTTATACATTTATAATGTAGGACTGTTGCGATAGCAGAGCAGTAGGATGTTTGCCTTGCACGCAGCTGACCCAGGTTCGATTTTTTCCACCCCTCTCGGAGAGCCCAGCAAGCTACCGAGAGTATCCCACCCGCATGGGAGAGCCTGGAAAGCTACCGATAGCGTATTCAATATGCAAAAAAACAGTAACAACAAGTCTCACAATGGAGACGTTACTGGTGCCCCCTCGAGCAAATCAATGAACAATGGGAGGACAGTGCTACAGTGCTACAATATTATAAATATTAGCTACTCTTGCTATATTAATGCTAATATTAATAATACTTAATGATACTATTATTATTAATAAACTTTAAAGCTGTAAAAACTATTAAAGACTTAGAGGGTTAAGTAATTGCATCTCTACCATTTTTGGGGGCAAGGGTAAGGTCAAGGTTATTTAAATTATATAAAGGTTCTGAGTGAGATCAGACCAATTTCTAATTTTAAAAATGTCATTATACTATACAGTTCAGAAATTGGCATTTAATGTTTTAAATTAAAACTCCACATACCACCTTTTGTACAAGTTGTCATTGAGATTTCTGAGACTGAGGGGGATATGTACTCTTTTAAATTAACTTTTGCAGATGTTCATTGAACAAAACAAGCTCAAGAGACAAAGCCATCTTCTGCTACAGAGCTCTGCTCCTGATCAGCAGCTTCTGAAGGCTTTAGATGAAAATGCAAAACTCACCCAACTCCTGGAAAAGGAGCGAATTCATCACCAGCAAAAGGTAACCGATTTTCTTCTGATATTTTGATGCACATAGCCCCAGAGCACTTACATACACACAGAACATCTTTAAAATGAGAGAATATAAAATAAGGAATTTATCATAACATAGGTTGCCTAAATTATCAAATCTTTCCAGTCACCTTTTAGAAAAAAATAGCTACCAAGTAAACATTTATCATCCAACTAAAAATGTTTTCCACTCTGCTAGCGATGTTAAATGTGCAAAGGGGTAGAAGAAGTGAGGGAAAGACATAAAAAGTCAGATAGTGCACGTAATGCACAGTCTGAAAATCGGTGAGTTGATTGTGTTTGGGCAAATTGCTTATGCTAGGAGAGTGTATTAGTTTCCAAAGAGCTTGTTGAGGGCATAGGTTTTATTCAAAGAGGGAGGAAAAGAAACGTCCATGTTAGTGGTAATTGCTTGCTTAGAGAAAATTTCTGATTTTGTAAACTTGCCCAAATGTATATATTTAAATACTTCCTAAGTGGTGATTTCAGTTTGTTGGAGTGGAGTTATTCCAGCTGACACAACCTACTTCTCTGTGCAAGGCGCACGGATAGTCATCTTGGTAGGTGAGAAAGAGGAGGCGGGAGGGGAGGAGAGGTGAAGGGGTGGAACAAAAGCTTTCAAATTAAACAAACCACTTAAGAAAAATTGCATCAATATTTATAAGACTTTCAGTGCACCTCGTCGGGGAAAGAAAGGCTGTTAGCTGCTGTTTGTTACCACCTGTCAAAATCTCTTTAAATAACAATATTGACATTTAATCCTTGGAAGTTTCTGAAGTTTTACCAAGTTTGATCATACATTAGAGTTGATTTCTTTTCCTTAATAGGAAGTGTGTGTGTTTGTGTTTGTGTGTGTGTGTGAGAGAGAGAGAGAGAAAGAGAATGTGTTGTGTGTGTGTGTGTGTGTGTGTGTGTGTGTGTAAAACCTCTAGATGAATAAGGAGTCAGTACTTGTCCCTGAGAAAGAAAACTGAGTAAATAAAATGGAAGAGAAAGGATTTCTTCTTTCTACTCCCTCCACCCCCTTCCCCCACCTCCATACACAAGAACTTCTTTTTCAGATAATGAGAAAATTAAAAATATGTATATTACATTTGCAGTTAACTACTCTACTCAATAATACACACCTTAAACCTACTGAATTCAGTTGACATATGGGACTAAGTTGGTATATATGCACTTGGTTGAGAAAAAGGGAGAGGTCCTGCGGATTAAAGTTATGACTCTAATTATAGCGATCAGTGCTTCTAAAACTGTTATACTGTAGTTATTTTAGATAATCATTCATATAAGTGGTTTAAGATATTACTTAACTGTTAGTTGTTTTACAGATTCAAAATTTAAATATAGCTGCAGTGTTTCTTATCATTGTGAAAAATGAAATTGGCCTTGCCATAAGTTTTAATTACAGAAGATTTTAAGGAAAAAAACTAAAATTACCCAGGAATTCCATCTTTTAGCACATAGACAAACTATGTAATTTTGTGAATATATTTAAATGAAATCATACCATGCATACTATTATACAACCTAATTTCGTTCAATCATAATATATCTTCCAATATCAGTGTGTATACTGAACTCTAATTTTATTTACTTATATATTTTTGTGGTCCACACCTCGCAGTACACAAAATGGCTCAGGCTTAGAGGTCACTCCCTGCAATGCTGGGGTTTCCATGGAACACTGAGGATTGAACTTGGGCCCTGGCATGGAATGCATATATACTCACCTTTAAGCTGTCTTCCATGGCCTATGACTTTAAATTTTTATGTAGTATTTAATAGACACACTGTCATTTATTAAATCAGTTATATTAGTGGATATATAGATTTCCAACTTTTTTCACTGTCACTAAAAAAAAGTTCGCGAATATTTTTGAACATTATCTTACTATTTCTTTTCTTTTTTTGTTTTTGTTTTTGGGGGCACAGCTGGTAGTACTCGGGGCTTACTCCTGGCTCTGTTCTCAAGGGATGTTCCGGCTGGTTCTCAGGGGACCATATGTGGATGGAACTAGGGTCATCTGGCTATAAAGAAGGCAAATGCCTTAATCTCTGTACTGTCTCTCCTGAAAACATTATAGAAGTGTTATTGCTTAATCAAAGGGAATTTCCTTTCTTTTTTTGTTTTTGGTTGTTGTTTTGGGGCCACATCCCACTGTATTGGGTGTTTACTGACTCTGTGCTCAGGGATTACTACTCCTGGTGGGCTCAGAGGATCATTTGTGGTCCATTGGAGATTGAACCTGGGTAGGCAGTGTGCCTTATGGGCTATAAGCTTTCTGACCCTCCTTTTTCCCCTTTATTGTTTTAAGCCTTTTGAGATGTATTATTAAGTTGACCTCTCAGAGATTTTTTTTTTTATAATTCAACATAGGCTTTTCTCTGAAAAAATGGAAATACAATGACCAATCTATTTCAAAAGCATGTTTAGGTCTTATTTTATTTTCTTGACTCAAGTTTTAAAACAAAATTATTTGGGATATAAATTTATATTGAAATGAATAGCTGATTGTCACTTTACCTTTATCCTAGAGTTTGTATGGGTTGGGAGGTAGGGTTTTTCCTTTAAGACCAGGACCACCAGGCCATGCAGTGCCAGGGCACTGTCCCTCGGCCCTTTATATGCCAGGGCCTTTGATCTCTCTGCCTGGCCCGTAGGTTTTTAAGATGAGTGGGTGGGATCTCTTTGCTTCGAGGTACGAAGTAAGGAAAACCAAGGGCCAAAGATCCAGCTCAACAGGTTGGTACGTGCTTTGCATGCAGAAGGCCCAGGTTCATTCTCTGGCATTGCACTGTCCCCCAAGCTCTGCCAGGAGTAACCTGAGCACTACTGGGTATGACCTTAATAACAAATAACAACAACAAAAAGGACCAAAAGGAATACCGGGATTTCCCACTCCCCCCCTGCCCCCTTTATTTTCTTTGACACAAGAAAAACTATGTTCCCCATAAATTTTTTGTTTACAACTTACAGGTTAAAGAATTAGAAGAGAAACTGGAAAATGAAACCCTCAACAAAGAGATACACAACCTCAAACAGCAACTGGAGATTCTGGAAGAAGATAAAAAAGAATTGGAATTGAAGTACCAGAATTCTGAGGAGAAGGCCAGAAATTTAAAGCATTCTGGTAAGACTTTCGTTAGGCTGCTGTGTCTTCATATTAGTCTGGATCTTTCATACCCAGAACAAAACCCCAGCTTATAGATTAGTACAGAACAGTTAGTGATTTCTATAGAACAATATCAAGATTTCTTTTAAATGCCTTCATTTCTCAGTATTGCAAGTTAATAGAACAGCCACTGTAATGCAACATTTCATAAGTATTTAGACTTCTTTTTTGGATTCAGAACCTTTGTGAGCATTTCATATAGAAGTAAGAGACAAAGATACCATTTAAATGGGAAGACCAAAATTTCAGCTCTTCCTGGGGTTTCAGAGACAAGTGTTCAATAAGTGCCTGATTTACTTTGTTCATTTCAGGGTGCATTTTAAAAGGGAATTAAACTTTTTAGGCTCACACCGCCTTTATCTTTGGTGTCTAATTATACACTTGAAATAATACTTTCTGTATCACACAATAAAATTGGCAACAATATATATATTAAATGGAAAAACTTTTAAAACACCAGGGGATACTTAAATCAAAAGATTTATTCATTCAATTCTAGAAGGCTTAACAGAAATGTGTGAGTTGAATTACTACACAGGGATAAGTAATAAGTTTCTGTTGGAAGGTAGGTAATTTCAGAAGGCAGGTCATTTCCTTTATAAGGGCTTCAATGTTCACTTCAGATATTTTTGGTTAATTTTATACTAGAATTTTGAAATCTGTACAGGAAAACTAAGTAGGCTTTCTCCTTTGAAAAACATTCAATGCCTTTTAATCCACAATGAAAATACATTATTACAATTTATTTTTAAAAACTGGATCTGAAATTAAGAAGTATCCCATACTTTTTCGTGAATATCAGGAGCACATGTAGCCAAAGCCTCTTTCTTACAAACGGAAGGAAGGGTACTTAAACATCATTGGAGATATTTGAGATTCAGTTGCAAACATGTTTTATTTAGTATATGCCCTTTGTAGGCCTTAGGATGCTGTAAGAAATAAAAAAGAAAGAAAACCATGCCTTTGTCCTTGAGAAATTCAGAGTCTCTTTGGAGAGATAGACAGATGCATATGAAATAACCGGAAGTTTCTTAGCACTGGAAAGCATAGCTCACAAGACCTATTTCAGTGTTGAGGGTGAAAACAAGTGGTCTCTTCATGGGAGCATAATTAGTCAAGGAATAGTTATGGGGAGGGAGATACCATGTCCTAGACATTTATTTACATGGTGATAAAAATTTAAATTAAGTTTCTTTGAGTCTGGAACTATGTCTTGAGAGTGCTCAGCATATTTTTAAAAAATCTTACTATAATTTACAGTACCATAATGATGGTTTCATGCATACATCATTCTAGCACCACACCTGCCACCAGTGTGCCCAGTGCCCTCCGCCAAGATCCTGAAGACCCCTCCCATTCAAACTCCACTTCTCATCAGGAACTCAGTTCTCTGCACCAATTCTCCAGTTCTCTTGCCCTGGGCCATTTGTTATTCTTTTACTACGTATCTTTAAATCTTACCTATGAGAGAACGCATTCTGTATGTATGTCCTTACTTCTGATTGCCTTCATTTAGCACAGTACCGTCTAGTTCCATCCATGTAGAGGCAAATTCCATGATTTTGTCCTTTCTTACAGTGGCATAGATATACCACAACTTCTTGATCCCTTCATCCATAGTTGGGTACTTGAATTATTTTCCTCTCTTGTCTATGGTACTAATGACAATACCAATGAACATAGGTGTTCCTGTCTCCTTTTGAATTAATGTTTTTATTTTGGGAGGCAGATGCCAAGAAGTGTTATGTCTGGGTTCTGTTTCTACTTTTTAAAGAATTGTCCATAACCTTTTAAATTGAGGTTGGACAAGACAGTGTTCCAACAATAAATGACGGTTCCTTTCTCATCACAACCTGCCAACCCTGGCTCTTCCCAGAATTTTTGATATAAGCACAATATTGGTGCTTAGTTAATACCCATTCCATTAGTGACTTAAATTAAAGAATTATGTTTCCAGATGTTCTTTAAAAGAGCAGAAAGTTTTTTAAGTACAGAAAGTCTGAGTTTGGTTAAAGAAAAACACTGTAACATATATGTTTTCTGAAGGAAGTTAAGTGGAGGAGGAAAGTATGCTATTTGAATTATTTACTAAATGTCAACTTTAAAATTAATTCTTGGCCCATATAATTTTATAATCAAATATTAATATTTACTCAGTGTTTGAGAAGTTTATTCTGTTGATAAATATTTCTTCATCTTACATTATTTTTTTCTCACCTATTCAACCATTGTCTTAAGGTTTTCTTTTCTTTTTCAACAAAAAAAGATAGAAATGATGACATATAAAGTTCTTTGTGTTAGAAATAGTAGGTGAGATGATAAAATGTTTTCAGATTTCTAAAAAAGTTGGAAAGTTTCATTAGAATACTGTTGAGCTATTTAAAAAAGATATTTTTTGTCTTTTCCAAGAGAATGAAAGAAACTTAAAGAAATTATGCAAAGCTAAACACATAATAAGGAAATGTGTATTGGATGATTTCACGTATGTGCAAAAAAAATACAAGGATATTAAATTGATGAACAGAGAAAGCAAACAAAGACAAACCAGTCTTGATTGAAATTAATATTAGTTGAGAAGGGGAAGGAGGGAGGAAGGAGGGTGTGCTGAGGAGTGGTGTGAAAAATAATAAATCTGGGGCTGTAGAGATAATACAGCAGGTAGCGTACTTGTTTCACATGCAGCTGATCCAGGTTCGATCCCCAGCATCCCTTATGGTCCCCTGAGCACCCTCAGGAATAATTCCTGAGTGCAGAGCATGAATAACCCATGAGCATCATTGGGTGTGGGGCACCAAAACCCAAAGTAAATAAGTAAATAAGTAGGTAAAGAAATACCATAGAACCAGCGACAGAGTACTGGAGTTAAAATGCTAGCTTGAGTGCAGCATGCTCTAGTTTGACCCCTGACACTTAGGGTTCCCCTGTGAGAAGAGTTTCCTAAGCACTGTTGGGTATACCCTTCTCCTCCCCCACCCACAAAAAAAGAAAAGAAAAGAAAATAGAACTAAAACAATGAAGGATAAAATTCGAACATGGAGAAAAATAGGAATTTCAAATGTTTTGTAGTTTCATATAGAAATTTTTAACCTTGAGAGAAATTAGGCTTTTGTCTTTACCTGTGTAAAAGGTGTTGAGTTACTGATTTCAACCCTTTACTGATTACTTTCCGTGCAGTTGACGAACTTCAGAAACGGGTGAACCAGTCTGAGAACTCAGTACCTCCTCCACCCCCTCCACCACCGCCTCTTCCTCCGCCTCCTCCCAACCCTATCCGGTAAGCACATCCGGGAAAATTGCTCTGAACCAGATACTGCTCCACCCTGATTTCAGTTCTTATGTATGGAATGAAGAAACAGAAAATGCTGGCTTGCAGGCCCAGTGTGGCTCAGTGGTCAGTGCTTGCCCTGCAAACACCAAGCTGTGCGCTCATGTGCTGAGTTGATTCCAGCACCACCTGGGCGTCACAAAGGGACGATTATCTGGTGCACCACAACCAAGTGTGTGTGCTCCCAGACAACACAGTGACGACAAAAAGAAGGGAAATGGAGGAACGAAAACAAATGTACTGACTTTTTTTTAGGAAGGGGTGTTTGGGCCACACTCAGGGATGCTCAGGGCTTATTCCTGCGGGTGCTTTGGGGACCACACGTAGGTGCTTCCCATTGAATCTGGGACCAGGAGCCAAAGAGATCATCCAGCAGGTAGGGTGCTTGTCTTGCCTGTGGCCAACCCAGGTTTGCTCTCATATGGTCCTTGAGCCCCCTAGGAGTGATCCCTGAGTGAATAGCCAGGAGTAAGCCCTGAGCTTACTGTGGCCCCCAAACCAAAACCAAAACCGAAGCAAAAGGCTGGAGTCAACCGCATGCAAAGGCACATAACCTCACCTCCTGTGCTCTCAAAATACTGGCTTTGACTGCATTATTATTGGAGGAGCATAAAAAAGAATGAACGCTATCTCCTAGTATCCATTTCTTTCAGAGAATTTTCTAAGAGTCACATGATTTCCTTCCCTTTTTTTCATAATTGATATATATAAAAAGGATCTTAAAAGTCGCTGGTAGTCTTGTGGGAATCTGGCTCAAGTGGTAGAGAACTTGGGTTGCATGAACAACCCCCGAGTTCCATCCCTGGCACCCGAGTACTCTGGATGGCTGTGCTTGACACTGTGACCCCTGCTCAGCAGCATGGGTTGTGGTCCACACTACCACTTGGAAAAACAAAAGCCTGGGCCAGAGAGACTGTACAATGGGCAGGGCGCTTGCCTTGCATGTGGTTGCTGACCTGGGTTCGATCCCTAGCCTCCCATATGGTCCCCGGAGCATGGCCAGAAGTGATTCCTGGGTGCAGAGCCAGGAGTATTCCCTGAGCATCACCGGGTTGGCCCCAAAACCTGGTAAAGCATTCTTGTGGCCTAGAGTCTTGTTTCTTTCTTTTTTTTGAGAGATTGTGGCAGGGAATTCGGGCCACCCCCGGTGGTGGTCATCCCTGCCTCTTGATCAGGAGTGACTGTGGCGGTGCTCGGGACCACATGCCATGCTGGGGATTGGAGCCAGGGTCGAAGCCTGTAATGCAAGTCCCTTCCTTCCACCAAGTGAAGGATTGTCTGGTGTGCGTTACCCTGGTCAGTGCAGTGACAAGAGGAAGGGAAAAGAAATAAAACTACGGGGCTGGAGCGATGGCACAGCAGGTAGGGCATTTACCTTCCACGTGACTGACCTGGGTTCAATTCCCAGCATCCCATATGGTCCCCAAGCACCACCAGGAGTAATTTCCTGAGTGCATGAGCCAGGAGTAACCAATGTGCAATGCCGCGTGTGACCCAAAAAGAAAAATAAAAAAAGAAATAAAACTACTCTCTCTGTCCCTGGCCCCTAGGGTGTTCTTTTGTGGTAGATGTTTAAATTCCAAACCCAGGAACTAGACTTTTTTTTTTCTTGATACTTACATTACGAAAAATTGTAAGTTTTTTTTTTTCTCTTTCAGCTTTTACATTTTAGCTCATGATGTTATGGTTTCCTTGAATGGTGAGACCAAGGAATTTTGGGCTTCTTGGAATATTTCATCTTTTTCTCTCACTAATTTGAATTCGAAAAGCTCTGGTTTATTTAATTTAAAAAAAAAGGGGGGCTGGAGCAATAGCACAGCGGGTAGGGTGTTTGCCTTGCATGCGGCCGACCCGGGTTCAATTCTCAGCATCCCATATGGTCCCCTGAGCACTGCCAGGAGTAATTCCTGAGTGCAGAGCCAGGAGTAACCCCTGTGCATTGCCGGGTGTGACCCAAAATGCAAATAATAATAATAATAATAATAATAAATAAAAAACAAAAGTACTAAACTCAGTCAAAACTTAACAGTACTAATTGTGATGAGCAGTAATTAAACTAAAAGAACTAATTGTTTTTGTCCTAAGCCTTCCAGTTAAACCTTTAATAATGCTGAATGTTATGTTGAAGTCTATCGATATCAAATCTATAGACAAAAATTGACTATTTGGGAGCTGGAGATAATCATAGTATAGTTGGTAAGATGCTTTCTTTGTATGCGACTCTCCCAGATTTGATCCCCGGCACCACATATGGTCTTCTGAGCACTGCCAGGAGTGATTCCCTGAGCAGAGTCTCAAGCCAACACTGAAGACCACTGGGTATCCCCCCGATCCCCTCAAAAAAAAAATTCACTTGTTCTAAACACTACAGTAACTTGATGATACTGAGTGCTTCGCTCAGGGTTTTACACCTATGGGCCACTTAGAATAAAAAGCTTGTTTTTGTGATTATTTCATTCCTCATCCAGAATTATATAAGACAACCTACATGAAGTGGGCTTGGCTTTGCTTCTTTAGATCTTGGTGTTAGTTATTTCTGTATAATTTATTTTTGAACAAATGGAATTTAAAACTTTGCTGGGTTTTTGCCTTTCATTAACTCGTGTGATTTATTTAATCCTTTGCACCGAGAGACCATTTAATCATGCTTTGCACCTTTGTGGATCCATCTGAATAGAATGTGTGGCTTGTTCCTCCCACACAACTATGGAAATGGGACTTTGCTTTTTAAAAATATTCTCATTAGTTCCCCTTACTGTGTATGGCATGACACAATCTACATGAAGCCATTGAACGAGTTAAGACAAAATAAGTTTTACACATGGATCAATCCAAGAGTCCATTGAAGGAATTTTAGGCATTTTAAATTCTTTCTCTCCTTGTTAGCTAAGGATGGAGAAGATTCTCTGCTTTTGACATTCAAAGTAAGAAATTCATCACTTTGATCTTTCGCAAGCATCTAGAATTTTGAGATAATAAGAAAGGTCACTGAAGAAGGAGAACTACTGAAATGCAATTTTAATTTTGCCTTTTTAGCCTTTATGTTTTAGTCTGAGAACTCTTGAGAGGCCCTGAAATGAAAAGCAAAGTATCCTCTAAAATAGAATACTTTTCTAACGATAACTATGTAGTTACAAATGAGAAATGAACGTCAATTTGGATTATGTATACCCAAGGGATGAATTCTTTTTGCTTTATACATACGTGGGTTTTTTTCTTAAAAGAAGTTTTTCTTTGACTAGGATCAATTATTTTTAACTCAAAGGCCTGCATTGCCTGCTTCGCATGTAGGAGGCCTGTTTCAATTCCTGGCATTGCATGGCTCTCCCACCTCCACCCCCAAAGATATAATTTCTTACTACAAAAAGAGTTGGGTTTTTTGGGTTTTGTTTTAGTACTGAGTGTTTTCTTTTCAAGAAACATATTTTGTTATGGATTGAGTTTCACTGAACTTTGAATTAATTCATCAGGATTTTCCAACTTTGTTGCTGAGAAATGAAAGGAGAGGGGAAGATGAGGGTCTGGTGAATTCTTGGTTTGTGTCCTCGCAGGCTTTTATCTTTGTCTTTTGGACAGCCAGGCAGTGCGAGAGGGACCAGGCCTGGCAGTGCGTGGGGGACCTGCCATGCCAGGGACTGAACCCAGAGCTCTAGCATGGCCTCTGCCCTTTAAGTGATCTCAGCAGGCGGGGCCTCTGATTTCTTCCCAGAAGGTTCTTTCCCTTCTTCTTCCTGCCCATTTGACTTAGAGAAGTGGGTGAGGAAACAGAGGAAGAAGGTGACCTTGGTTCTTTTGTACCGATAAAAGTAGGGTTGGTCACAGGCATGTGTGACTCAGGGGGAATGTGTCAGAGTTCTCCAGAGGAACAGAATGAAGTGTGTGTGTGTGTGTGTGTGTGTGTGTGTGTGTGTGTGTGTGTGTGTGTGTGTGTGTGTGTATTCAGATACACTTCTGTACGAGGTTTGTTCTAACAAATTAACAGCAACCAGATCCGCAGAGTGACTAGCACTGGCAGAGAAACAGCCTGTGGTGTTGTTCTGGGCCAAAGGTTTCCAGGCTTAACACCAGGAAGAAGCAGTATTCCGCCTTAATTCTAATCTGAAAGCAGGAAAAGGCTGATGTTCTCAGTCGAAGAGGAATGATCTCTTTTGTGAGGGCAGAAAACATATGCCCTCGTCCTCTCCTGGGCAATTTCCATATTATGTTCTGTCAAAATAGGAAAGACACCCAGAATAGTGCTTGATCATGCATCTGATATGATGCAGTAGCATAGTGGGCAGGGCGTTTCCTTTGCACGCGGCCGACCCAGGTTCGATTCCTTCATCCCTTTCGGAGAGCCCAGCAAGCTACTGAGAGTATCCCGCCCGCATGGCAGAGCCTGGCAAGCTACCCTCGGCGTATTTGATATGCCAAAAACAGTAACAAGTTTCACAATGGAGACATTACTGGTGCCCACTGGAGCAAATCAGTGAACAACGGGACGACGGTGCTACATGCATCTGAACACCCCGTGACCTTCTCAGGTCGATAAGAAATTAGTCATCACAGTGACCATGAAGAAAACTTCTTGAAGAACTTTCTTTTTTAATTTTAGCCACTGTGATTTGTAATTTTACAATACTGTCAGTGGCAGGGTCTTACACATACAATATTCCAACACCAGACCCTCCATTATGGTGCCCATTTCCCTCAATCCCCCAGTTACCTTGTCACCCTCTCCCCCCATCATCTCTCCATTCCCACCCTCCCCTCCCCCGTCCGCAACACACACACCTCTCTCTCTGCCCTGGTAAGCTCCATTCTGTAGACAAGTTTTTATTTTTTTTTATTTTTATTTTTATTTTGCTTTTTGGGTCACACCCAGCAGTGCACAGGGGTTCCTCCTGGCTCTGCACTCAGGAATTACTCCTGGCAGTGCTGGAGGACCATATGGGATGCTGGGAATCGAACCTGGGTCGGCTGTGTGCAAGGCAAACGCCCTCCCCGCTGTGCTATCTCTCCAGCCCCTGTAGACAAGTTTTTAGATGCTGTACTTTGGGGCATTTTTGTTTTCTTACTATGGAAATTTTTTATATTCTACATATAAGAGAGATCATTCTTTAGCTCTCTCTCTCTCCTGAATGACTTTGCTCAGCATGATATTCCTCTATTCCTTTCACATAGTGGCAAATTGCATGATTTTGTCTTTTCTTATAGCCAAGTAGTATTCCATTATATATATATATGTATGTATATATGTATATATATATAAATATAATAGTCATTATCCTTTCGTCTGTTCTTGGACATTTGGGTCGTTCAAGACCTTGATTATAGTGAATATTGCTGTAATGAACATACGAGCACAAATTAGTTCTTTTCTGAGTAGAGTATTTTGCTCCTCTGGGTCTTTACCTAAAAGTGGGGTTGCTGAGGGGCTGCAGTGATAGCACAGTGGGTAGGGCGTTTGCCTTGCACGCGGCCAACCCGAGTTCGATTCCCAGCATCCCATTTGGTCCCCTGAACATGGCCAGGAGTAACTCTTGAGTGCACGAGCCAAGAGTAACCCCTGTGCATCGCTGGGTGTGACCCAAAAAGCAAAAAAAAAAAGAAGGGAGGTTGCTGGGTCATGTGCAAGCTCAATTTTGGTCTTTTAGGATTGTTTTACAAAAAGGTCAAACTAGTAGAGATTCCCACCAGCAACTATGAGGGTTTCTCTTATCCTACATCCATGCCAACACTGGTTGTTTTCATTCTTGTTGAGGCGCACTAGTCTCAAAGGCACGAGGAGATATTTCGTTGCTGTTTTTATTTGCATTTTCCTCCTGATCAGTGATGCAGTGCATTTTCTCCTGCACCTCTTGGCTATCTGTCTTCTGAGGAAGTGTTCATCTCTTCTCTTCTTTTTCTCAATGGGGTTGGTTGAGAACTTCAGGGTGAATATTCTCCACTGTTCCTTCTTTAGAACACGTGGGTGGAGGTTTTATCTGTTCAGTTGAAATGACTGTGAAATTGAGCAATTTTAGCCAGAGGTTTTTGTATTGGTCCCAGTTGTCTTATCCTGGTCTTCTTATCTCACCTGTTTTTACTCCACCCTGTCTCTTTTTTCTTTAGACTAAACTCAGTTTTTTTTTCTCGCTAATTGTTTTTCCCAAATGATTTTCCTCTGGGCACCATATTAGTTTCCAATTCTTACATCATTGCAGAATATTTAAAATTAGTAATTTCTGTCATCGACTAATGTTGTATACATTGAGAGAATTCCTATAATTTCCCTTAGCTGGTGATAACTCAAATATCAATCACATTGGATAAGCTCATCTTGGAAATTAATAAATATATGGAAAAATCTGGAAATTAATAAAGTATACATCAATGAATATGAATTCAAATTAGTTACACAAAATAACATGTATGCATCTTATAAAAGCAATGTAGCACCAAAAGACTAAGATGTGAATGTAGTAAAATTCCAATTATCTACAAAACAGGCCATTATTTATACTTCTTGTAGTTTAGAGATGTAGTTCAAAAAAGATTTTTCTTTCATAGATGGAAATCACTTGTATCACTTGTCTTCCCACTGATCTTTGATTTGCTCGAGCAGGTGCCAGTAATGTCTCCATTTGTCCCTGCTAGTGTAGCCGATAGAAGGAAATAAGTAGAACAAAAGTGAGTATAATGATTAAGGAGGAAAATGTTTGGAGAAATGAAGGAAGCAAAGGTTGGGATTGGGGGACCTCTCTTTACCCGCTCAAAACTCTTGGGATTCACACCACCTATGGTGGTTCTGAGAAGAAATTTCAAGAGTTTTTTTTTTTTGTCTGGGGGTTAACACATAAAGATTACAAAGCAGTACGTTGTTTTTAATAAGAATTTTTGTATATAGTTGCATATATGCAGAATACATGTTCTATTTGAACATTCTTGTACTACCTTGGTGTACAAATGCAAATTATTTTTCAGTACAATACATGAGAAAAGGATCATTGGCTCATAGGATATATGCATCTTTAGCTCCAGGAGATAATAGCAGTTTCTTAAATGGTTCTGTCCATGTCTATACCCTCTTCAGTTTAAGAATTCCTATAGATTTATAAATACAAATTTACCAAGACTCAGTATTACCAGACTTAATATTTTTTTGCCAATTTGATGAGTGTGTAGTAATATCTCTGTGGGTTTAACTTTTTTTACTACCTAATGAAGTCAAACACTCTTTTTAGTGTGTATCTTGGGAATTTGGATATCCTCTTTTATAAACTTAATAGATTTTGAAAACATGGATCAGGGAAATGGTGGCTCAAATACATTTTCTCCTTGAGTAGTTCACACCTTGCAATTGAAGTGTTTTATGCCTATATTTTACAAATATATACTGAAGACCTCCCTAGCTTTTTCATCTTTCCATTTATCTCAAAAGTCTTTTTTTTTGAAAACAAGAATTGGGGGAAAAATAAGCCCTAATTTTTATACAACCTTATTTCATTTTTATTGCAATGAATAATTATGTTATTTATAGCCATAATTTCTATAATTTTGCAAAAAAAGTACTAACTTGGGAATTTCCACATGATTATTTATAACTATCCTTACATATGAAATGTTTCTAACTAAGTATCTTAAAGTACTGAAATGGTTCCTTCAGAGTCTCTTGATCTAATGAAACCTTGATACTCCTAAAATTTCAAGTCTTAACGTAGATAGCTATTTCTGAATTTCAGTTGTGATTGCTAAAAATTTTCACATGTCTATTTTACTTGGCAGATATTTATGCATTATATTAATAATTAGAGCAGTCACTTTCTTCCTGGAATGAGTATGATTTTACACTGAGAGGGATAAGTTATCTTGTGCTTCCTTAAAGTAGTATCAAGTTTAATTAATTTAAAGTGGGAAGGTAGATGACTTAAATTCTAGCTATACTATTTATGCACATAGAGAAGAATTGGTGTACTTACTGATAGTTACAGTCTTGAATTATAAAACAACTAGTAATTTTCCTGGTCATCTTTGTTGTTCTCCCAAAGGTCCCTCATGTCTATGATCCGGAAGCGATCCCATCCCAGCGGCAGTGGTGCTAA
The DNA here is from genome assembly GCF_027595985.1 of Sorex araneus. NCBI lineage: Eukaryota > Metazoa > Chordata > Mammalia > Eulipotyphla > Soricidae > Sorex > Sorex araneus. Next base: position 10,427,265 of record NC_073312.1, read on the forward strand.
GAAGGAAAAGGCAGCTCAGCCAGAGACAAGTAAGCCTCGTCCCCATCCATTTCCTTTGTGCAGGTGATGGTGTTTTTGTAACACACATGTTCACTGAGTTTTTTGATGGTGGTATGTATTGGGGGGAGAAATATGAAGAACTTTATAGCTACAAGAACGGGCCAGGTAGCGGTCATTGCTTTCAAATTGCTTATTATAGAGGTTGAGCATCTACACGCATTGCTGTAAGATGAGATATGCTTGGGAATGTTTTTTTCATTAAGGGAACAAGGTACTTTGGGTGTAAAGAAAAGAGAGGAAGTAGTTCCAAAGGAGAGATTAGGGGAAAGGCTTTGTAGAGTCGAAAGCCAGTGAACCAAGACTTTTTCAGGCACCACTCCCTGGTACCCCAGTGCTGTGTACTGAAGGTGCTGAGCGAGGGAGACGGGAAGTAAACAACTAATTATCAAATTAAGTATTATTTAAGTGCAATTTTTGATCAGTGGCGAGGCAGTGCACATTTCTAAGAGATTACGGAGGTGGACTGCTGGGAACAGAGAGCTTTGAGTTGCTGTGGATTTGGAAAGTGTTCAGGAGAAAAGCAGCTCCAGTAGCAGATTCAGAGAGGTTCCAGGTGGAGAAAGACCTGGGCATACTGGGAAACTGAAAAAAACTTTAGATTACCTGAACATGGGGCACAAGACAGATGGTCTGGTAGGGAAGTAGTCCGGGCCCTATTTCTAAAGACTTTGATCAGGATCTTGAAATTGATCGTTGGAGCAGTGGAAGTTTTAAGTGTATGTGTATGTGTGTAAATGGGGGGATATAGTTCTGATGAGATTTGTCTTTGATTTGTTGATTTTTAATAATACCATCTTCAGTGAGAGAGAACAGAGGATAGATTATTAAGGGATGAGAGTGGCTGAGGGGCGGCAGTCAGTGTCCTTCAAATCAGAGCTGATGGAGGTTGAGCTGAGGGCAGCTAGCCAGTGAGATGGAGTCCCAGTCACAGGACTGTGGTTTATTGGTGAGGCAGATGATGGGGATAGCACGGAGAGGCCGGGAAGAAGGGAGAGGGACCTGCCCCGTGAGCCGAGGCTGTGGGTTCCTAGTGTAGAGCCTATTAACCAGCTACAGGTACAGCCTAGAGAGAGCCGACACCAAAGCCCAATGCTGGGGCCAGAACGTGGGCCTTGATGCTTGAGAACTATAGAACCCAAATTAAAACAGGCACGGTAGATGGACCCGGGTCAGTCTCACTCACTGGCAAATGTTTTCTCATCTCTTTCCTGACCTCAGAGTCCCTGACTTCCCTTGAACTCTTTTCGCATCACTGGGCATGTGATCTTTTTAGGTCATAGGCTGGAGTGATAGCACAGCGGGCAGGGCGTTTGCCTTGCACGCAGCCGACCCTGGTTTGATTCCTCCACCCCTCTCTGAGAGCCCGGCAAGCTACCGAGAGTATCTCGCCCACCCAGCAGAGCCTGGCAAGCTACCCGTGGCATATTTGATATGCCAAAAACAGTAACAACAAGTCTCACAATGAGACGTTACTGGTGCCCGCTTGAGCAAATTGATGAGCAATGGGATGACACTGACAGTTGTAATCACGCTGTTTTCCACCATTGGACGTTCCTGTTTCTCCCTGCATCAGACAGAGTACAAACACTACAGTCTGCTTGGAGACTGCTTTCTGCTTCTGCTTTGTCCTCAGTGCTTGTGACATCTGTCTCACCTGTGGCTAGACCATGATCTCTATGCCCCCTCAACATTTGCTGCTGTCTTTCCTCATGCCATAATTATTCCATCTACCTTTTTTCTTCAGGTGAAAGCTTTCTCAAAGCAATGCGCTGGTCTAATCCACATCCCTCCACCCCCCCCCCCGCCCCCCGCCCACCCCTCGTACAGGTTCCAGGAAAATTGTGTGTTCCTGCTCCTCCTGGCCCTCCTCTCATCTATTACTAGTCCTATTAGTAATGACAAATGAAGGACTTGTTGCTCCCTGTGTGCTGCGAGAGCTTTTTGTTTCAAATCTTATTTCGGTAACGTTCCAATATCCCACCCACCAGCTTCTGCTCTAGTGTTTGTTTTGTTCTCTTGCTCTAAACAGATTGCAAACCCTTTGAGTGTTTGGCCCTCCTACAGCTTTCTTGCATATTAAATGAGAAAAAAAATTTAGATTTGGTGTTTATTATCAGGAGCCTCTGAGCACCATGACAGACGAAAGCTGTTTTGTTCTTCCCTAACCATTGACTTCTGGGCCTGCTCCCTGCAGCCCGTTGGAATCTATTCCTCTGCGTGGTAATAGGACTGAGAGTCCATTTCTTCTGTGTGGACGGCAGGACAGAATGCAGAAGAGTCACTTGTGATTTTCAGATCAGCCCTCCTTCTGGTTTACTCACGATATAAGCCTTCCTGGACACTATAGATAAAATGAAAAGATTTTGTTTCCATCTTATTTGGGTACAGTTGGAAGATTTCAGAATAAAGGGATTTTTCTCTTCTAAATGAATTTCATTACCAGTTTGTCAATTTCACAGTAATATTCGGTTAAAAAAAATCTGGAACCGACAAGCCCCTGTGTTAGAAGCTATATAGTTTTCTCTATCAAAGTGGTGTTTTCTTTGCTATTCACTATTCATAATGTGGAATTGTTTTCTCCTGCCTCCATCTCTACAGGATTGGACATTGGAGATCTAAGTAGAGTGATTAATACAGAATTTGCTCAGGAAATTTAAAGTTTGAGTGATCTTTGGCACTACAGAGCCCGAGAATCAGTGTATCCTGAGGCCCTGTTTACTGCAGGGATTGACCTCTGGGCTGCCCTGAGCACCATTTGGGCCATTTGGGTGGCTTTTCCCTGCTGCCCCCCCATCCCCAACCACCCTTCCTTAAATGACATATAGCACAACACCCTACTTGTGTGGCAGGAGTGTTTTGTTAGTAGTTACACAATGATGAAATCATGAAATTTGCTGTAACATGAGTGGAACTAGAAAATATCGTGTTAAGTAAGCCGGAAGTAACAAACACAGAATGATTTCACTTATATGTGGTATTGAGAAAAACTGGCTGAGGAAATGCAGTGGCTTAAAGGGGGATACCTGGATTTCCCTTGATCCCAGAGTTTAGGGAGGAGAAGGAAAGAAATAGGGTAAAGGGGAAGAGAAGAGATGGAAGAGAAGCAAGGGGGCGGGACCAGGTGCATCGATGGTCTTAAGGAATGAGAAGCCAAATAGCCATACCACAAAGTCAACAACACTGACATCACAAGGCCCAAACTTTAATAATCAAACTTAAAAGATGCCTGTCAAGATGGCAGCCTGCAACTGGGTGGGGTGGGGGGTGAAAGGGAACTTGGGGACACTGGTGGACACTGGTTGACACTCACAGTGGGATCAGGGATGGAACATTGTATGTCAAAAACTTAACTGTGAATAAGTTTATAATTCATAGTGCTTTATCACAATAAAAAATGTTGGGGGGGAGTAAGATTGATGAATATAAATATCAATACTGATTAATGTGTGATGAATTAGTATAGAGCATCAAATCTTGGAATCCACTGTGACATTTAGTTTAAATTTCTAACACAGACACTGGTCTCTGTCACTGTGGGGTTTTTTTGTTTTGTTTTGTTTTTGGGTCATACCCGGCAATGCACAGGGGTTACTCCTGGCTCTGCACTCAGGAATTACCCCTGGCGGTACTAGGGGACCATATGGGATGCTGGGAATCCCCTGGGTTGGCCAAGTGCAAGGCAAGTGCCCTACCCGCTGTGCTATTGCTCCAGCCCCTGTCACTTTTTTTTTTAAAATTTTAACATCTTTTAATATATATTGGGTGTGTTTCTACAGATCTTGTCAATGGAGAAAGTTATTTTTTCATTATGGAAATGTGTATGGGGAAGGTCTATGGAGTATTTTAGAACTAAGTTTAAGGTTTGGAAGTAAATCTTTACAAATTTTGAGGCTGCTATCTCTAGTTTTAGTCAGAATGCTCGCATTAGTCAAGTCCTGCAATTTCAGAGGTATGCCCACTGTTTCTCCTATGTTTAGGTGTTTGAATGTTGACATTTTAACCTCAGTTTGCTAATGTGTAGAATGGAAATAGTGGCCATACTCCCTCCATGCAGTTGTTGTGAGAATCAGGCGGTCTCATGACATGTTAGTATGTAGACTATGACTGAACACATAGAAAACATTCAAAATGTTAACTGTGAAGGAAAAGGGACAATGTTCTAACCCTACTTTGGCAAATATCATTCAACCATAGTACATAGTACATTCTTGAGAAATTCTGTACAGTGTGGCGGCATAGTATTTTTTAAATAACTCTTTTTCAAAACAGCAGTGAAAGAGAAAAGGGGTCCTGTGAAATTTAGAAATCCATTTTAGTTCCTCTAGGTAATAAGGGTTTACTGGGCAACAAAGAGACTGCTCTGTCTGTATTTTTTTTAAGCTAACTTATTTTTCAGTTGGGTCTTAAATTTTAAGCTTCAATTAATTACATTGTATCTTTACATCTAAGACTGACCTTGAAGCACTAACTCAAAGAACATTTGATTTTATTTTCCTATGGCAGTTCAATAACATTAGACCTGTTATTTTTATTTGTCCCTTTTCTTTAATCTCTAGTATCCTGCATATTTCCATTGTCCCCGTGATTACATGCTTTTGTAAGACAATAACCAACTGGGTGATTGCAGAAAGAATTACAAAACATACCACGAACTCTCTGTAGGTGATTCTTGCAGATTTATTAGAACTGCTTACTAGTTTAGAAGTTCATATGGATTGCTTTCTGCTAGTTCAGAAATAAGGGTCAGGTGAGAGAAAGCTTGTGTCACTAACCTAGCATTGCCCTTATATTGTGTTTGAGTAGGGAATTTGAGAAGAGTGTCATTTCTTTCCCTTAAGACCAATTAAGCCTTTACATTACTAAAAAGACCAAGAAACTAAAGTCTGGTTTATAATCTGTGCACAATCGAGATAGTAGCACTCCTCTGAATTATCACCATGTTTTTGGCAAGCCAATATAAGAAACTGCTTGAAATTCCTGCTATGTTAGATGCTGCAGCAGACTTGTATGGTGTTGACCATAATTCTCCATCTGTCTGCCTTAATTAGGTTTTGTATGGTACGTTTAATTGGGTTTCAGTTCTTCCTTACAGAGTGCTAATCTGTTTGTAGGCGGTGTTCCTGTTGCCAATGCGTCCTTCACAAAATGGCTGCCTTTCTGAAAATAAAATGCTCTTTGAAGATTTCTTTTTTTTTTAATTCCCAAGAATAAGAGTTTCGTATTCATACTACTAAGTGCTTGCATGATAGATTTTGGTTTTCTTTTTTACTACAGTAGGGTTAGCAAAAGCGTATGTCGTGCTTGAGTTGATAATCAGATATCGAGTGAATATAGCAAATGGATGAATGAATGAATTTCTGTACTTTCCTTACCTGTCCCTGTAATGATGGTTTGTGAACCATCAGCAGAAACTGCCCCAGAATATGCTTTTTAAGGGTACATGATTGATCAGCCCCATTTGTTTTTTGACTTAATGGGTCAGTTCTGATTTTGGTGTCCTGTTTTCCATACTGTCTGCCTGCCCCCCCTCTTCACCTCCCCCCCCCAAAATCTTTTTGACATTTGGATCTGAAAAATGTGATTTGAATAATGAGAAATTTTAATTCCCAGCAATCCTGAGGCTTGAGAAAGTGCCTTAATTAGTTTTAAATTATATAGTTTTAGGTAACACTCTTTGTACTCAGGACCATACTGAAAAACCTAAGTAATATGATAGATGTAGCAGTGGTCCCATCACTGTGGTACTGATAGGAGGAGGATGAAAGCTCTGCCTCTTTTAGGCACTCCCCTGCATGTGTGCATAAAAGGAATAGCTCTCTGGGGAGAGTGAAGTCTGACCATATAGCAGAAAAGGAGCCACGATTTAGGCCTGTAACACAAAGCCTGCCATTACTGTTAATTAATTAACTAGGGAATATGGGTGTGATTGCCTTCATTTTGAGTCAGTCTTTTGAGACTTAGTTATTTCGACTAAAAGAATAAAAAAAAAAGTTGATCCTTTTAAATTTTATTTTTTTATTGGAAAGTTACAAAAGTTTCAGGTTTAAGTCTCAGTTATACAATGCTCAAACACCCATCCCTTCACTAGTGCACATATTCCACCACCAAGAATCACGGTATACCTCCCCCCTTCCCCCCACCTCCCCGGCCCCCCACCCCGCATGTGCAACTGGTAAATTTCAATTTAAAAAGTTGATCCTTTTAAAATCAGAATGTTAACAAGTTAGTCCGTAGATAGGTGTTTAAATCTGTTTACTGATAGGAAATGTGGAATCTAGTTAAGATACTAATCGGAAGGTCTTTGTAGAGTTAGATGGAAGAAATACAAGAAGTAGAACTGCATTGATAGTGATCAGTGTTCTAAAATTGGTTCAGTGTTTTTGGTCAAGCTATTCTGCAAAAGAGACAGATTTCATTTCACTAGTCTGGTCAACAGATTTAAACCATACCCCAAACAAACAGAAATGAGATTTAACCTATTACTGCTTATCTTTCAACTGAATTTCTTTGTACAAGGAAAAGATTTCTTGGACATTTTGTTCTTTGGGTGAGAGAGGGAGGTATATCTAGCGATTCTCAGGCCTTCTTCCTGGCTTTGCTCTCAGAGATCACTCCTGGTGGGCTTGGGGGACCATATGGGGTGTCAGGGATGGGACCAGGTTGGTCCTGTGCAAGGCACGTGCCTTACTGCTGTGTTATCACTCTGGCTCTATGGATTTTTTTTTGCTTTTTTTTGGGTCACACCCGGCAATGCACAGGGGTCACTCTTGGCTCTGTACTCAAGAATTACCCCAGTCAGTGCTCAGGGGACCATATGGGATGTTGGGAACCGAACCCAGGTCGGCTGCGTGCAAGGCAGATGCCCTACCCACTGTGCTATGGCTCCAGCCCCCTATTTTGGTTTTTAAAATGGAACTTTTATAGTTTTTCCTTTTAAGGGCTAAGTTCTTTGATATTCTCTACGTTATGAAATGTCTCTGAGGCAATTCAGATGGCTATTTGAGATGGCTATTAGGTACAAAGTTGGTCTTTTAGGACCTGGAGAGATTCAGGCGTATCATCATGCTGAAAAAAATGGAACAAAAATCTGCTTTAATTGATTAATGTAGATGTGTCAAGATTGATTATCAAGCTACAAAACTTTAATCTTTAAATTTTGTAATTCTTCTTTTTAAAAGCAAATGTTCTATTCAAATGTTTTTGTTTCAAAATATTATCACTTGACAATCTTTTTATTAGAGCCACACCTGGTGATGTCCTAGCCTGCATTCATTTAACACTCCAGGCAGTGCTCAGGGGACCATATGTGATGCTGGGCATAGGCAAATGGCCTCTGTGCCATACTATTGCTCCAGTTCACACATGGTAGCCTTTAGCCTCAGGAAGTCATTGGTGTTCTATGACTCTGTGAAAATTACTATGCTTAATTGCATAGTATAATCTTTCTGAGTCACCCAAAATAGGAAGTAGGGTTTTGAGGGGGGTTTTGTTGTTGTTATTTTGGGTTTCTTTTTTTGGTAACATAAGATGATTTTTGCCTGTGTGTTTTTTGAATAGCTGAAGAAGTCACAGATCTGAAGAGGCAAGCAGTTGAAGAGATGATGGATAGAATTAAAAAAGGAGTTCATCTGAGACCAGTTAATCAGACAGCCAGACCCAAGGCAAAGGTACAGTGTAACTACATGGTTTATTTCTCCTTGATGTTTCTTATGTGAAATTTGATGAAAACTCCAACAAGGCATTCAGATTTTAGGATGAGACTAGTGTGTCATAGAAGCTTTTGCTTCCATATCAGAATGTTTTAGGAGGATATTTTTGACCTATATAAACCTAAGGCACTGCAGAAAGTTAAGTCCCCTCCAAACGGGCAATAGTTGCTGTGCCCTTCCCCCCCCATAATTTGCAGTTCCTTCATATCATTCAATAAATGTTTAGTGAGTGCATACTATGTGCTAGGTATTGTTTTAGCTACTGAAGATCAAGTGGTAAATAAGAGTGAGAAAAATCCTTGTGTTAGTGAGGTTTTCATGTTTGTGAGCGGAGGAAAGGGAAACATAATAATGCTAGGACAAACCCAAGATTGAAAAATTGATCTGTATGATTGTTTTTTTCTAATTTCACGAAACTATGTCACATCAGTTCAAGAATATTTTATGCACATATCATTAGTTGTCTTCTAGACAGGTTTGTATATGAGGCTAGTCCAGGATATAAGAGATACCAAGACTCTCTAGTACTCTTCTCCCTTTCCTTTGTGTCTGTCCCATTTAAATAGACCCACTGAAAGAATCTTGACTCTTTCTTCTTGGAAAATGTTTTTTTTCCCCCTAATAAGATATAATCATAGTTTTTTCTCTCTTCTTTTTAAAAATCAAAACTTTACATTCTTTTTTGTCTTTCAATAATGCCTCCTTTTAAGCTTGCTTCAATGTCACTGAATATAGTGACTGTTTAGTACAATTTTCCTGAGCTTTTGAAGTTATCACTTTGTCACGGGCAGGCAATACGGCCAAACAAGGCAGAGATCATCTGAGCGTTGGCTGTTCAAAGAGGGCTCGGAAGAGGGAAAGAATACTCAGCCGCAAGAGTAGATTTACATCTCGTGAAGTGAGAGTTTTGACCAACCATGTAGAGTAACTCGGCGTTGTGAAAAATGCTCTGAAAGCAGCGTTTGAGAAAAGAACAGAAAGAGAAGCTGAGAATAGGGCTCATGTGGCACAGCCCTCTCGGGGCTGCTGTCTGGTGTGTTCACCAAGAGTCTGATTCTGGGGGCCCAGGCACACCCAAATTCCCAGACTTTTCTTCGCCACAAAATGGGATCGCCGTTGCCATATCCAATGCACAAGGCTGTTGTTAGGATTCAATAGGATAAAGTTTGAAAACACTTTCAGGTGCAGGGGAATCTCTGAAGAGAATACATGGTAAGACTCTCCTATCACGATTACGGAAAGAATCAGTGAAACCAGACCATTACTAGAGGAAAATGCAATATCATAAAGAAAGAGACTTCGTTTAGGAAGAAAAAATGTGGAAGAATTCTTAAATCATGAGCAATCAATGTTGCCTGTGTCCTTTTCATTTTTCAGAATATCGCTCTGCTCTTTTTCCCCCCTTTCTTGCCACGACTCTTTTCAACAGTTACACACTATTTAATGTCAATTCAAAGTCTGGAAAGCAGCTGAACAAGGATCAGTGGACGACTGGGTTTTTCGCTGGTAATCATTAAACTGTGTAGACGTAGTGCTGAATGGCCTGGTCAGTAACCTTTAGAGCAAATGGTCACTGCATGCTTGAGTTCAGACTTCTTCCCCCGGTACCATCAGTGCTTTCCTGACATATCACAAGTTATGACTAAGCCATCCGGACTTCAACAGGACAATGCAGCCAGAGGCAACTCGGGTGGCAGGCTGACCTTTTGACGGTGCCTTTAGCCAGGGCGTTCAGTCAAAAGCCACCCGAAGAGTTCACCAAGAAAGAAAGGTCAAACCTGCTTTGATGATCCTTGATTAACTGCTAATTTTCTAAATTTCTTGATGTTGGCGGTTGTACTGATGTGGTTACAAGTGTGTGAGCTTCTGACTGGCACTTAAGACAGGCACTGATGGCATAGAGCTGTCACCACAAGCTACGCTATGAAAGTTGAACGCTTTCACCTAACTTTCACATGAGCAGCAAACCTCTCTCTCTTTCACACTGTCCATGGTTTTTGGTTTTTGGTTTTAGAAAAAAATATTAGAATAGAATCCTATTCCTCGATTACATATTGGATTATAGAGGATTCCATATTGCTATTAGCTGTGTCCCATTCCTTGACTAGGAAGAAATGAGTTATACCTATTCTGAAGGAGTGTGGCTTCCTTTGTGCCTTGCAGGGTCTGTCCTCATCTCTGTCCTTTGTGAAATGTATCTAGAGGAGGTCAGAGTGTTTTGGGGGAATCTTCTTTTTCATAAGTTCCTCATGCTTCTTAAAACCAGCAGTAAGATACACAGAAATTGCTATGTACTGAGGTCAGGCAAATATTGCCCAGAGCTTTATTTTCTTTCTTTCTTTCTTTCTTTCTTTCTTTCTTTCTTTCTTTCTTTCTTTCTTTCTTTCTTTCTTTCTTTCTTTCTTTCTTTCTTTCTTTCTTTCTTTCTTTCTTTCTTCCTTCCTTCCTTCCTTCCTTCCTTCCTTTCTTTCTTCCTTTCTTTCTTCCTTCCTTCCTTCCTTCCTTTCTTTCTTTCTTTCTTTCTTTCTTTCTTTCTTTCTTTCTTTCTTTCTTTCTTTCTTTCTTTCTTTCTTTCTTTCTTTCTTTCTCTCTTTCTTTCTTTCTTTCTTTCTTTCTTTCTTTCTTTCTTTCTTTCTTTCTTTCTTTCTTCCTCCCTCTCTTTCTTCCTCCTTCTTTCTTTCTTTCTTTCTTTCTTTCTTTCTTTCTTTCTTTCTTTCTTTCTTTCTTTCTTCCTTCCTTCCTTCCTTCCTTCCTTCCTTCCTTCCTTCCTTCCTTCCTTCCTTTCTTTCTTTCTTTCTTTCTTTCTTTCTTTCTTTCTTTCTTTCTTTCTTTCTTTCTGTCTTTCTGTCTTTCTTTCTCTCTTTCTTTCTTCTTCTTCTTTTTTTTTTGGCTTTTTGAGTCACACCCGGTGATTCACAGGGGTTACTCCTGGCTCTGCATTCAGGAATTACTCTTGGCAGTGCTCTGGGGACCATATGGGATGCTGGGGATCAAACCCTGGTTGGCTTCATGCAAGGCAAACGCCTTCCCGCTGTGCTAATCGCTCCAGCCCCACAGAGCTTCATTTTTCAATTTTTTTTATTCATGGTGTGGCCAGAAGAGAATTGAGCTTATAATCCACCGCCACACTCAAATATTAACTTCCTCGAAGTATAACAACCCTAAAGATCAAGCAATTGGACCACACACCCCCTGAGTGCCTTTACTTCAATAATACTGATTTTAGATGCTAAGTTCTTTATTGGTCCCTGCTGCCAGCTCAGTACTGGTGAGAAGTTCTGGAAACACTGGCCAGTCTTCTGTCAGCTGGCCTTCTCCTGGAGCTCAGGCAGCTGAGAGAGGTTTCCTGCCCTGCTTGCTTTCTGCTTTGCTGCCTTCCAACTCCTCACTCTCGGCAAAAGTATAGCCCTGCACTTGGAGAAAAGCTTCCTATAAGGAGTTCTAAATCATTTGGAATTAAATATTTGAAATCTCCTGTATATCATTTTTTTCCCCACTGAGGATAGCAACATATAGAAGTTGGTAGCTTGAGTCATTTTGCTCTGAATAGTCCTTCTAGTTTTGTTTAAATGCTTCCTGGGAGCACTAACATGTCTCATCGTTTTTCTAACCTTAAGACATAGAATTAGTTTTTTTCAAAGTAGCCTATATAAAGAATCCAGCACGTTGTCACATAAAAAAATGTTGTGCAGTATCTAAACCTGAATTGCTTGGTAACTTTTTTTCTTTTTCTTAAAATTGTAGCTGGAATCTTCAAAAGGCTCTGAAAGCGCAGTGAATGAACTGAAAGGAATACTGGTAAGATTAGCTCTCCGTGTATTCTTTTATTAATGGGTGAATGAAAAGAAGATGTTTTAGAAATCTTTTTTTTTAATTACTAATTTCTTTCGGTATGTTGTATTTCCATTTGCCATACTCACATTTATTTTGATTGTTTACTTGGTTGTAACTCCTTGGCATACGTCCATCATATAGCAATCCTCGGCTCTATCTATTCTAAAAGAGTGGTTAAAAGTTCACTGTAATCTTTGTTTCTTGTTCTTGAGCCTTGATCTTTACATTATTAGAGCTTGAAAAACAAACACACACAAGTAGTTGGCCAGATGCGAGGACCAACATCTGTTTATGAATAACAAATACTGTGATCTCTTACAGTGATGGTATTGAACTTGTTCGTGGATGTGGGGACGTGAAGCCCCTGGCACCTCAGTGTAGAGCTGAGCTCCTGCCCCAGTGTGTGGGTATCAGGGTCATAGTCTGAAACATTGCTTGAGAGCAGAGAGATAGTACAAGGGTTAAGGTTCACGGTTGCATGCTGCCGGATCCCCGGTCCTGGCATTGAACTGCCAGCACGTTGGGTCACTGGGAGGGGCCTCAGGCCTCCTGAGAACCACTTGGGAGACTCACACCCCAAAGGAAAACAAAATTACTAAGATGTTCTTTGATGAAAAATTGGAGCATAAAATCAGAGTCCCTTTCTCTCATTTTCTAGTGGTAATTCCTATCTGTTGGAGAACATGCTTCATGCCCATCTCCAAATCATATTTCCTTTTTCAAAGCGTGACTGGGAGGCCCTCGCAGAGGTGCTGGGGATGTAAGCTGGTGCTCTGGCAGGCAAAGCCAGTGCGTCCAGCCCTCCGAGCCATCTCCTTAACCCCCAAACGTGGGCTTCTGCCAGCTGAATAAATGACTATTGCCCCGTCCCACAATTGCTGTCAGAGACAAACGCCTCACTTAGGAAATGTTTCAGATACTCAGAGCTTTATTCTCAGATCCTGTTACAGTCTCAATACCAGTTATTATGCACAGTAAGTCGACAAACATGGGGGCGGAGGTACAGAACTAATATTCCCATGTTTGTTGTTACTGTGCTAATTATGCATTGCATGTAGACATCCATATAATTGTGGTAAACAAAATTATTTTCATCAAGCACGGAACAGTAGCTCTAGCTCACAATAGCTTAATTAGTTTGCTTTCGTTTTAGGTAAGTGGAATTAGTATTAAGGAGAGGTATATCACTGGCTAACAGTGGTGGTATACCCGCAGAATAAAGTATTAAACCATTGGAAAAGTAGGTCTTTATTCCACAATGGATTCTTTGATGAGAAAATTTCATTAACCGAAGTTCTGTTTAAAAAAAAAAAAAAAGGAGCTGGAGCAATAGCACAGTGGGTGGGGCGTTTGCCTTGCACACTGCCGACCTGGGTTCGATTCCCAGCATCCCATATAGTCCCCTAAAACCGCCAGGAGTAATTCCTGAGTGCATGAACCCAAAGTAACCCCTGTGCATCACCGGGTGTGACCCAAAAAGAAAAATAAATAAATAAATAAATAAATAAATATATAAATAAATAAATAAATAAATACATAAATAAAACAAAACTATCTAAGCCAGTCTCTTTTTGTGGTCTCTGTTAGAATGTGAGTTCCAGTTTGTGAAGATGTCTCCAAGGGCTCTGGGAAGTTTTAGGTATCGTTAGGATCATCAGTGAAGGAGAAATAATACTGAGCTTTACTGTTACATGTACTTTTAGTATTAGACACGTATATGACATATATGTATATATTTGATATATATCAAAGATATTCTACTTGATAATGCTCAGGGATGATTAGTTTGCTGAATCACAACACTGATTTTAAGTATACCTACTGTATGGTCATATTGATTATAATTCTATGTCACTTCAAGGAGAAAATTCTGTGAAATAAATTTGGGTGAAATTTGAAGATGGTAAGATTTTTAAAAATTTTTTCTGTCAATCCCTCCTTCACTTGAATTTTTCATTCAATTTCTTTATTATATCTTTGGCAGTAGTATTATGTGCACTGACTTACTTTTTTAAGAGAAACTTACGATGCTTTCCTTACAATCTTTGCGAAATGTTAATTCCCTACTCTCCCCACACACGTTTCCTTTGAAAGATGGTGGTTTGTTTGTAAGTCCTAGGTATGGAGACAAAGAACTCACACATTTCTGTAATGGAGGCCCAGTGAGATGGTACTGTATCAGTGCTTCTTGCTGGAGTTCAGGCTGTTAGTCTCATGAAAGGGGGCCCTAGCAGGTCCCATGAATCACAGCTATGTGTATGAGAGTGGAACAGGGAAGACCAGGAAAAGCATGTGGATAGCACCTTGATATGGAAAGTGAACACCTGTGCCAGGAAATACCAGGAAACCAAGAACTCATGTTCAGTTTAACACAGAACAAAAACCAAGAATAAAGGCAGTGTTGTTTTCTTTTCCCAAATTGGAATGGGCACTTAGCTCTAAAGAAGATCCACGGCTTTGAGCATCCACTTATTGATGCAAGTGCCCAGTGGGCAGGAAATACATCTCTGGTTTTGGTGAATAGGGATAGCCTGTCTTATTTTAATTGTGCGGGATTTAAGCCAGTTTTTTAAGTCTTAGTGTGGAGTGAACTCATTTTTTCCAGGTTTATTTGCACTTGCATTTTGCAAATAAACAAAAGTGTGTATTTTGCAGATATGAAAAACTGAATAGTTAATTTCTCAGGGTCAACCCAAGGGTTTTGAAGCTTGAGAAACTTATTGAGTGACTTAAAAGTCTCTGAGAGGAAATGGTGACCTTGGGAATGTAAACTACTATGCATAATAAATCAAGATCAGTAACCTCTTCTAAAATTGAAAGAATTGAAAGAAAAAGTTTTTTGAATTCTCTTTCAGACCTTTCTTGAATGTTCAGTTTTTCATGTTACCCAGAAAAATAATGTTCTGTATTTCAATTTTGCCAATTGATAATTATAATATTATCAGCATTAAGACCATTTAACTATCATGAGGGATAATATTGATTAAGGTCATTTGACATAGAAATGGAATACTGGGAACTTGGAGGGATAGTTGAGTGATGGGTCACTTGCCTTGACTGCAGCTGAGTCAGGTTCGATCCCCAGCTCCCCATATGGTTCCCTGAGTCTGCCAAGATAAGTCTTGAGCACCCCCTAGGTGTGCCCCTCCCCACTCAAAAGAAATGAAAAACTTGTGTGTGAAATTGAAGAACTAAAATCAAGGTTCAATTCTACTGCTGATTTATTGTGGGACCTGACCCCAAATTTAGAGAGGCTTAGTGAGGCTTCCCCACCCCTCTTTAAAGGACTCATATGTGCCAAATTATTTCTAACTTAATTCCTAACCCTCACATCCTATGGTTATATGTAGATAATTGAGACAGTCTTGGTACTTCATTAGCTAAATTCTTTGATCATGATTGTTGAGAGTCATGTAGAAGCCTTCCTTTCCTTCACACTTAGAGTTTACTTATGGATTAGTTGAGTCAACCAAAGAAGTCAGTGGAAGGAGAAAAATTTATGTAATTTAAACAATAGAACTAGGAAAATGATTTATTCAGTATCATTTGTGCTAAGAATGTAGCTCACCATAGTCAAGAATTTAGGGAAAGTAGTGCTCTTATCCAAATGAAAATAGAGAATACTGTGGGAAAGAAATTCTTCAATTAGATGTATCCTTGGAATATAGAGGTGTGTACAGATATATGTATGAACACACATCTTTTCCTTGAGTTGACTCTAGCCACTTTGAAAATCACACAGTACTATTAACATTCAAAAATGGTAGTAGTTGCATGAAGTGTTTTAATAGTAATGGCCATAAATCTATTTAGAAGTGATATGACTTTAAGTTTTATGGGAGTTTTTTGTTTCGTTCTTTTGGCCACATTTGGCAGTGCTCAGGGCTTACTTCTGGCTCTGCATTCAGGGATCACACCTGGCAGGCTTGGGGGTCATTTTGGGGTGCTGGGGATTACGGCCCATGACTGATAAGTTTTTTAAAGTAATGGATCCTGAAGCTTGAGTGAGATAGCTCAGTGGGCTGTAGTGCGTGTTTTGCCTGCAGGAAGCCTGTGTTCAATTCCCAGTAGCACATATGGTCTATCATTTAAGCACTGCCGGGAATGACGTCCAAGTGACAGGCTGAGAGTTGCCCCAGAATACAGTCAAATGTGGCCCCCAAACAAGATCCTGGGAGTCATGACTTCCAAAGGATTTGGGAATCATTTCTCTAGGTAGTTCTTTCAAATTTGTTTAAATTGGATTTAGTTTTCTGTTTTATTTTTTTGTTTTTTAAATTTCAGCAGAGTATCAGTCCCTCCTGTCTTACATATGTTCATGAGTAGACAGAGAATTGCATTGTTAACAATAAAAGAAAACAGATTATCTAGTTTGTTTATTATAAAATAGGTTACTACAGTGTTATCAATGATGTGATTTTTTTCCCTTTGAATGTATTTTATAGTTTATTTCTTTTTTTTAATAAAAGCATGAAGAGCTTCTTCCCAGGGAGTGCAGGGGTACCATATACTTGAATAAAATCTGAACCTTACTGAAGTATTTCACATGTCAGTTTAGTCTGGCAACGACTGGCAAAATAATATTGTTATTCCATTTCTCCCTTGACAAGAGGCCACTTTTCTTTGTAGCTCTAAGTAGTTGTCAGGGGTCGGGTAGGATGGGGAAAGGAATCTAATAAGAACTTTCCTAAGTAAAACACTAAAAACACCTAAGGTTTGTCCATACTTGATTTTTGCAAACTCCTTTCTCTGTTTTATAGGCTGAAGAAGCTACATGAAATATTCTTTTTAGGCAGTTGGAATACTTAGATCTTTGAGGAAGCTGGCAGGGGGGCAGGGAGCAGAACTAGAACAGCCCTTAGTGAGCGTAAGACACTGCAGCTGTCAGCTTGGTTCTTAGCCTTGGTTGACAAAAAATGCTGTGTTGATTGTGGCCCAAAGTCAAGTGCTCCGATGAGAAGATAGTGGTGCTCCTGGCTTCTGTCCCCCAGGACTGGAGATGAGAGGCAAGACCACAGCTCTCCTTCCATGCCATGCTTCCTCGAGGAGCCAGGACAGGAAACCACTCCCTGGGTTCTTTCTCTATTGTCTTGAAAGCCCGAAACCCAGTTTCAGCAGGAGCCCGGCTTCCTGGCTTTTCTCGTTTCTCCTTTGGTGTCTTGTGAATCACGAGAAACACATTTCTATTGCTTCCAGTGTTAGGGGGGATGGATTTGGGATCCCAGGTCCTTCCTTGCTTCCATGGATGATGATAACCTCTCCTCTTCCACACTGACGTCAAGATCTAGTGAAGTGCTTGTTTGTAGGCCTTGGGGGAACATTATGTGTCTTCTTTGGTAACCACGGCAGCTTTGTCACCAGGTATACAACCAGGGTTATTCGCCCTGAAGAATCAAACACACATTTTGCAGTACCATCAGACTTTGGGTTCAATAGCTCGTGGCTGCCTTCCCAAGAAATCCATCTAAGGTGAGTTCAATGTATCGCTTCCCTTCAGGCGATGGATCAACACACATCAGAATCTTTATCATCCTCACGACGCAAGCCCCTTCCCGCCACTGAATTTCGTACGCTTAGCTCATTGAGAGATGTTCTTGTTCTGTTCCCTTGACACGCCAGCTCACAACGTAACATCATCATTTAGGATCTTCTTAAAGGATGCAGCCCCTTGTGTGGGTGACGATGTCTCTATGTACATAGCAACTTTATTTTATTTCCTAATCCCACTCAAATTCTGGTAATGTTTTGGCTGTTTTGTTTTGTTTTTTATGTTCTTTTACATATTGTATTGCAGCATTAACCTTTTTGTTTCTGTTTTTGTTTTGTTTTCACTTTAGGGGACACTTAACAAATCCACTAGTACAAGAAGCTTAAAATCCCTTGACACTGAAAACAGTGAAACTGAGTTAGAAAGGATTTTGCGCCGCAGAAAGGTGACGGCAGAAGCAGATAGCAGTAGTAAGCTGGTTTAAATTCTCCACAGCTCTATTCTTCTTCTCTGAAACTCCTGCCTCTATGTCCTTTTGTAACATGAAATGGTCTTTGACAAATTGTTATTGAATATTTTTAATGTGAATGAGAAGTTTGATGGACAAAAGTACTTATGGATATCTTCTAGAAACTCTCCCATAGATATTTTTTAAAACTGATTCTTTTTAATTGAATCACCATGAGATACACAGTTACCAATTTGTTCCTGATTGAGTTTCAGGCATGCAGTATTTCAACACCCATCCCTTCACCAGTGTACGTTTCTCTCCCTACCAGGTATTTTTATGTGTTGGTATATTTTTATATTTGTAGGCAGTCAGGCTTTTTAAGATCTGGTTTGTTTAAGCGGGATTAACCTGGAGTATAGACTGTGCAACTGGGCTTTAGCCACAAGACTCCAGAACCAGAATCAGACTGTGAATTCAAACCCAAGTTTTAATGTGGCAAATGAAATATTTTCATTTTAGTCACAATGGAATTTGATTATTTGAGAGCTTGAAAGAGTAAAGTCACATTCTATAGGAATGATGATAATCATCTATTTTAATAACATATATCCAGTATATCACTTTAAGGAAGTTAGAATAGGAGCCACATATTCATTCAAAGCAATAACTAATACTTGGTTAGAAAAATAATTTTGCTATTCTCAGGATATATAAGAAATAATATCTGCCAGTATGAGAGACTTATAATTAACAGAACTTTTCTTTTGAGCTTCCTAGTAACCAAATACAAACAAACAAACAAAATGGAGACAGCAATTTTCAACTCTCACCATCTAGTCAAAAAACTCTATGTGGATGTTTATGTATACACATACACATATACAGGGCCTAGGCAGGACCACATTGCTGGGCCCGAGTACTAAAGCATCTTTGACTCATTGGACTGAATATTGATGAGAGTGACCCTCACCACTGAGGTCCTGAGCAGTGCTTGGGAGCTGCCTTCCCCAAAATACCATCTTAAAAGAATGATACAGATATTTTCCCATGATCAAAATGGAAGTATTACGGAATGACAGAGTGAAAATTCTGGGGAGAAAAATAAATTGAATAGCACAGCTGCATGGTAGGAGCAAATTAGAGATGAGTCAGATATAGGCTTGTGCTGCCCTTGCCCTTGAGTCTCTCTAGTCTGTGTCCCTTTGTACATCAAGGCCTATGGAATAGCTGAAATGTGAGGTCACCGAGTGAAGGAAGGAAGCAGATGCCAACTGAAATTTGTAGAACACAGATTCCAGGTTAGTTGGTCGGTACCTACCTTCCCTCTCCCCTCCTCCCCCACTCCCAACCCCACCTCTAGGCCCAATAAGGCAACCCTTTTTTTCTTTCAAATTTTGTCACAGTCCTAACTGAATCCCCCTTGTTTTCCCTAGACTTGTCACCTACCAAACTCCTATTTTAAAGAGCTGCAAGTGCCTCTTGGGAAACATTGGGCAGCTTAAATAGCATGTAATAATCATAATAATACTCTTAACTATTATGCTATTTTCTTTATTTCTTTTTGTGTGTAAGGAAAATAAGAGCCCGGGCTTAGTTCACCCACTCTGTCTCCTTTTGAATTGGCTTCCGTTGCAGAACAAGCAGCAGGCATCGATGTATTCAGAAACAGATATTGCTTTCCTACAAGGACGGATTGTTTAACGCTATCTGTGTTGTAGTCAACAGTTACCCAAGGGCAGAGGAGAGCTGCTCGGAAGCAAGTCTTGGATTTGACTTCATATTTCAGTTTCAGAAACTTCCCTTTTTTCTGTCCCTCTCCTCTATTTCCACAACCCCCATGCAACACAGGCTTAATACAAGAGGGAGGCAAACGCCTTTTGACCAGACTGTTCAGTAATATTGAGAGCTTGTCTGCCTGCATGGTTTAGAGGAAATAAATAGCAGTCATAAATAAATATGACAGAAATAAGAAGACAGTCACTGGTTCTTTCTTTGTATGCTGAGTCTTGCTACTGGACCACAGGAGTTTTGTCCCTCCCCCAAGGATTACGGGACATACACCAAGAGGATGGCAGCACCATTTCCCAATTTCGTCTTCAAGAGGTTTTTCAAATTAGAGCTCCATTTTTTGGAATGAGTATGTTGTATTTGTTGTGATACATCAAGACACATTCAAAACCAGTTTTGTTTTGTTTTGTTTGGGGGCTACACCTGGCGATGCTCAAGGGTTACTCCTGACTCTGCACTCAGAAATGACTTCTGACAGTTCTGGGGCTACCATATGGGGTGCCGGGGATCAAACATGGGTCAGCCATGTTACTGTTACTGTCACTGTCATCCTGTTGCTCATCGATTTGTTCAAGCAGGCACCAGTAACGTCTCCATTGTGAGACTTGTTGTTACTGTTTTTGGCATATTGAATACGCCATGGATAGCTTACCAGGCTCTGCCATGCAGGTGGGATACTCAAGTACACTATACTAATCACTCTGGCCTCCTGATATACAAATTTCAGGATAAAACTCTGCTTAATACTAATTGGTATTAGTTGGGGATTTTCTAGCATGTTTTACTGATTTGGACTGCTCACTTGAGGAGACGGTCTGGTATTTCTTAAGGATGAGTGCCCCAGTTGTATCCTCTTGATGCCCCTCTTGCTTAATCTTTACAAGCTCCAATTTTATTTGTATATTTTTGACTTATTTTTAAAGTTTCTGTCTTAAAAGCTTTCTTCTGAAGTTTTTAGAAAGACAAAGTAAAATCTTGCTTTGAAATGTATGAAATTACTTCTAACCAAAGAACCGGAAAAAAAAAAGTACTGGTGGCAATTAGCATCAGTCCAGAGTTTTAGAACTGACCTGCCAATACCTTCAGTACCAAGGTCAATTTAACTTTCCCCCAAAGAGCAGAAAAGTCCAAAAGGTAAACAGCACAACTTTTGGTTACTTCGTTTTTATAATCCTGGTGTATCTTAAGAGGAAATAAATCCACTTACTTCTCAATCACATTAAAACAAAAATGTTAATACAAGCTGTTTAATGCTCAAGAAATCTTTATGAGAAGCCTTTTTTAAAAGGGACTTATTGACATGGTTCCATTTTCTGTTTAAAAAGCAAAGCCGAGTTTGGGGAAGAATTAACTCTTGAGAGGCCAAATGGTTCAAGTGGGGCAGTCAGAAAGCCTCACTCTAGGGGAAAGAGTGTTCTCCAACCCAATATTTCTAAGGACATTGGTCAGTGAGGGGTCCCTGCCCGGGGATTTTGTGGTTTCTTAAAGGTCTGTTCACAGTTTCTCAGCATGGTCTTGATACCCTGAAAAGCAGAAACAAATTTCCAATAGGAACATTTTTTAGCTTGAAATCTTAACAGACTTGGCCTTTTCATTTCCTAAGAGATTTTCTGCTAATCTGTTTTTCAGCACCATATTAATAAGCATCACACAGAATTATTAAACTTGAGGTATGTGTTTGGTTTTAAGGTCCAACCGGGATATTAGCCACCTCAGAGTCCAAATCCATGCCAGTGTTGGGTTCTGTATCCAGTGTAACAAAAAGAGCCTTGACCAAGAAAACTCTGGAGGCAGAATTCAACAGCCCGCCCCCCCCAACACCTGAGCCAGGTGAAGGGTCCTGTAAATTGGAAGGATGCACAAGTTCCAAGGTTACATTTCAGTAAGTAATGATGCTCTTTACTAAGTAGTGTGTAGAAGAATCGCTGATGACTAACTTGTGTGTTATTTTGTTTTCTTTCTCTGTCGAGAGACTTTTTTTTTTTCAATACTTGGTTAGCCAATAAACACTCTTCTTTTTTGAGGCGCCAACTTTTAAATCTAGGCTTCTAGCCAGAAGGCCTTCTTTGGGTCCAGAGGAAATAATGTGTAAAGAGAATTCCTTCCCTAAACTGGTTTAGTAATCAGGTTCTTCTACACAAGAATTGATGTGGATGATAGCTTATTCAGCATCAGAATATACTTAATCAGTCTTTCAAGATTGAGTACATTGATCATTCCCTTTAATGATCCAGGAGCAGTTGAAGAAGATGCTAAATCTTCGAATGTACTTTGACAGATACACTTTTACAAACTTATTTTCTGGTCCTCAAAGATACACCTAAATATTTCTCTATCCTGGAAATTGACATGTAAGGTATAAAACTTATCTGTGGAGATTTGTTTGAATCAAGTGGCACTTTGATTGTCAAAGAGTTAATCCTTCTATTGAAGTGTTTCAGGCAGACCTAGTAGAGGATCAATTTGTTTTATAACAATGGAAAGCTCTTTTTGAAATTAGCCTCATTTTGCTTTAGTTCTTTTGCCAGGTTGTCAGCTGGTTTGTCACTTAAAGAAAAGGAAGAGGTGAGACAAATCAGATCAGCTGAATATTGTAATCATGGTTAATTAAACCTCTGATTTCCTGTTCTATCAGGAGAGAAGGGGCCTTTTTTCCCCCCTGGCTCTACTTGTCTTGTTTAAAAGGTGAAGCCTGGACAAATGAGGTTGAAACTCAATTTAGATCTATTTTTTGCCAACTGATATTTTCTTCCACTCTTGCATTTCTCTCATTGGCACTATGAACTATTTTCTCCCCCTCTTTTGGAATGAATGGTCTTTTTTCCTGATTTGCAAAGTTTTATCTCATGTCATTGTATTCAAAAAACACATTTGCTTCTGCAGTCATGTTTCTTTTCACAAAAGTCACTCTAACAGAAAGATGTTTCATATTTATGCTTCGTATTTCCTCTTAAATTTGCTTACCACCTAATTTGACATCAACAATCTCATTACATTTGAAACAATATCCAGACACAAAGGCATTTTGGCTGAGACAAGTTTATCTGAGAAATGCTTCTGTGTGTGTGTGTGTGTGTGTGTGTGTTTATATTTTTTTCTTTACCGTTTTATACAGATAATCTTAATCACAGAATGCTGCAACTCCTTTCTCCCTTTGTCTGCCTTTTATTCTCCAAAAGTAAGTGAATATTACATTTCCAGGAAAGGAAATGAAATAATTGCAGGCCCAAGGTCTGGAAAATGTGTGCAGAATTGACAGAGAAAAGGATCCGTGTGTTGACAGACACCGTCGTTAGATGGCACAAAGGCCTATGTGAAGCTCAATCTATTTCTCATTTTGCTTGTTCAATGACTGCTTAAGAGACACATTTCAATTTAATTTATCAGCTTAAAGCACTAATACAAATACTCCTGCTGCTATATTAACTTTTAAACTTTGTAACCTAATGCTTGATTATTCAGTTCTTGACATTCTTTAGCAAAAATCATGCCATGTTTTCTTATTGACAGTCATTTAGCTTAGCAAAGAGCGCCTTTTGGAAAACTTTTTTTCCTTTAAGTACAGGGAGGCTGTACAAACGAATTCAAGAATTCTCTGTGCATACATGGTAATTATTCACTTCCCAGATAGGCATACCTCATCTGCTTATATTTATTTGTTTTGAGATCTCTCCAGAAGATGTTTCAGAGATCCACTAGGATTACTCTATATGGTGCCAGTCCTGTGTGGAGGGCACACGTGGTGCCAGAGATCCAGCGAGAGCCTAGCACATGGAGGCACGGGTTCTACACCCAGAGCCACGTCCCTGGGCCTAGTCACCTATGTTTAAACCCAGCTTTTTAATGAGTCAGAGAGGCTTAACTTAATGTAGTCATATGCTTTCTATGTAAGAATTTGTGATGTGTTAAGAACCCTGGAAACTAGGTACAGGGAATGGGAAGGATTCTTTCCAAGGTTTTTGTTTTTTTTTTAATTTTCATATTTTTGAAAAAATTAAAGCACCATAATTTAGAAAATTAGTCATACTTCCCTCCACCGATATTCCCAGGATCCCTCCCATATCCCTTCCCTCCTCCAGTCTCTTGACAAGCACCTTTCTAAGTTTGGTTGTTAAAGTTTGGGTCTCTTGATTCCAGTTTTGTTGGCTCTGTGATTTTGGATATTTGGCTCCATCGTTCCTTATCACCACTTTGTTTGTTTTTTTTGTTTTGTTTTTTTTTTCTTTTTGGGTCACACCTGGCGATGCACAGGGGTTACTCCTGGCTTTGTACTCAGGAATTACCCCTGGCTGTGCTCAGGGGACCATATGGGATGCTGGGATTTGAACCCGGGTCAGCCGCGTGCAAGGCAAACGCCCTATCTCTCCAGCCCCCTTATCACCACTTTGTACCTTATCCCCTGAACTGGCCCCCATCTCTTCTCATCTGTCTCTTCTCCCCCTCCCCTCTACTCCTGCTTTCCTTCTCCCTATGTTCTGGGGCCAAGGTTGATCAGGGCATTCCCCCCCCCCCCCTTTAGAACACTGCATTCCCTCATCCAGTTATTCTAAATGCCACATATAAGTAATATCATCCTGTGTTTAGCCTTCTTCTGGCTTCCTTCATTTAACATGATGTATTCCAGTTCTATTCATGTTGCCATGAATTGCATGATTTCATAATTCCTTACACTTGTGTAGTGTTCCATTTTGTGCGTGTGTCTGTGTATGTGTGTGTGTATATCAAATCTTCATTATACACTTGTCTGTCATTGGACATCTAGGTTAATTCCAAATCTTAGCTATTATACTGAATGTTGCAATGAATAATGGTGTGCATACCTTCTTTTGAATGAATTTAGTGGGGAGGGCAGGGAGAAGTTTTGATTTGGGGGCAATGCCCAGTGGTGTTCAGGAGTATTCCTGGCTCCGTGCTGAGTTGTTGTCGACCCCTGGTGGTGCTTGGGCTATGGCCAATATGTGGTACCTGGGTTTGGAATCTAGATCTGTGGAATACAAGGCAAATGCCTGAGCCCCTGTACTCTCTCTCCCCAGCCCTTCAGGATCTCTTTTGACTGCCTTTGCCTATTAAATTTACTGTTATACTCATATAAAGTAGAGGCAGCTACATTAATCTTATCTCATTAACTTGAATTACCAAAATATTTTGAAGTCAGATCAGCTTTTTCAAAGTGAATTACTGTCTTTGCTACTTAAAAATCTTTGCGATCTAGTAATTGTACTTTATTTTGGTCTGTGGCACTTAGTACTTTGGGAGAGTTGCACCATCAGCCCATGATAATTTCTCTTTCCTTCCTCCCATCACTTTCATCTCTTCTACCAGGTTTCATTCCAGCTGAGTCCTTTACTTTTGCTACCTGCTCTGCCTAGTATATCTTTCCCTAAGAAGTTACGTGAGATATTAAACTTATCTCTCACCTCCATTAATTTGTTGCTCTAATGTCCCTTCTTCAAAAGGACCCCCCCTGAAGACCCTAGTTAAAATTGTAGCAATTATTTTCCTAAGCTCTGAATCTCCTTAATCCTACTCCATTTCCTCCAGCAGAAATTAACTTATAACATATTACCAACTTTATTATATTTACAGCTTATTATTTTTCTTTCCTTTGTAGAATGCAGGCTTCATGAAGGTTGGAATTTTTTCTGTTTTGTTCATGGTGTGTCTTAAACACTTGGAATAATGCCTGCCTTATAGGTTCTCAGTAAATGCTTATAGAGTAAATGAATGAACAACTACATTTCAGTATCAATAAAACAGTAGAATATCAATTAATTAGAATACTCAATTTGTAAGCACCCCTCCATTAACATTCATGCATGTAATAAGCTAGAGAGTTAGAGGTTTTAGCTGGTTTACTTTGACTTTTATATGTTTCCAAGCCCAGGAGTCATTTAATCTTGGATATATTCTACATTTTTGTGCCTATACAAGGTAAGTGCTCAGGTATAATAGAATACTCTTTTGAAGAAAAATCTAACCATTCTAAGTCGATGGTCTTCAGGTGGCCAGGAAACTCTGCTAACCTAAAAAGGGTTTTAAATGAAGGATATTTTCTGCATAAGATATTAATGAGAAAGTAACATCAACCTGTTCTTTTAAAAATTTCTTAAAACCAAAGTAGGGATAAAGTTTAAGTAATTGAGCAACTCATATTTATTGAGCCAAAGATGCACAGATTTAGGTCCTAAGGCTTTTAGGAGAAGGCAAGAGACACCTTAAGTTCTTAGTGGCAAGGATCAATTAAAATTAACATTTTAATTGCTAATTAAATTAACATTTTAATTGCTCATCACCTAGCATGGTAATTTTTGAAGAAAAAGGAAAACAAAAGTAAATAAGGCTGAGAGTTTTAATTATAACTTTAGAAATATTTGTGTCTTCCTAATTATTTCCACTAAGTATATACTATCAAATAGTAATATTAAATCTATAATTAGATTTTAATTAATTCTAACATTTATAATTGAGATCTTATATATTTATGCTTTTTTTTTTTTGCTTTTTGGGTCACACCTGGCAATGTACAGGGGTTACTTCTACATATGGGATGCTGGGATTCGAACCTGGGTTGGCCGAGTGCAAGGCAAACACCCTACCCGCTATGCTATCGCTCCAGCCCCTATGCTTAGATTCTTCCTCAGTGCCTCCGGGAGCAAGAGCGGGCCAAGGCAATAAACAGTGTAAACCGGAGTTGTGCTTGTTGATTTAGCTTCATGTAACAAGGCTAAAATTTGCTAAAGCTCATTGATTCAAACTAATCAATTGATAATCTGGTCAATAGGAAATAGAGAAGATTCTGAATTAGAGAATTTTTTAAAGAGAGTTATTTCCTTCAGACAAATACGTTGCTGAGACTCAGGCTTACTCAAAATGTTACACAGGTCAGAGTAACAAAGTTGATCTCAATTTTCAGCAGAAAAAGTCTGTAGGCTGAAGGGGCAGTAACAAGGAAACATAGAATGATCAGTTGCCTACAGCCCTGCCATACAGTCTGTGCACAGAAGCAGACACATCCTGTTATTTCCAGAATTCAGTTCCACAGCTAGAGAAACTGGAGTTCAAATCTTCTGTTTGACAGACATTGTTATCTTTTTTTTTTTTTTTTGGCTTTTTAGATCACACCTGGAGATGGGATGCACAGAGGTTACTCCTGGTCCTGCACTCAGGAATTAACTTCTGGCGGTGCTTGGGGGACCATATGGGATGCTGGGGATCGAACCTGGTTTGGCCGTGTGCAAGGCAAATGCCCTATCCACTATACTATCACTCTGGCCCCCAGACATTGTTATCATTATAACCTGGGGCAAGTTATTCATTCCTTGGCTCTGTTTCCTAATATATGAGATCAGAGTACCAACATGTACTTGTAGGGTTGGCATATTAATTAGATAGCATATTACTTCAATAAATTGCTTTTCTCTCTTATATTATCATGCCAATGCTGGGCTTTATTTTTTATTGTAAAAAATAAATATTTTTATTTAACCAAAAATAAAAAAATAGATTTAAAAATTTATGTACTGGACACCTAGCTTATTGACAGGGCCAGGTAACCTGGGAAAAGTCATGTCATCTCAGCATTCACTTTTTATTTTTTTATCATAATGTCATTGATCTCTCATTTGATTTTTATTAATTGAGATTCTGTGGTCTACTGTACTGTTAATAATGATTTCTCATGTATGTAATTCCAGCACACCCATCACCAGAATTCCCCCCTGTTTCCCCAAGATTCCCCAATATCCCTCTCTCCTCATTCCCTTCTCCCCAACTGAATTGTGTGCATCTTTTTCATCATCATCATCATCATCATCATAATCATGATTTTTTTTTTTTGCTTTTTGGGTCACACCCGGTGATGCACAGGGGTTACTCCTGGCTCTGAACTCAGGAATTATTCCTGGCAGTGCTCAGGGGACCGTATGGGATGCTGGGATTCGAACCCGGGTCGATTTAGATGTTCATTCCACCCCTGTCATGTATTGCCCAAAAGTCTTCTAGATCAGTTTGGATTAGAGATTTCTGCCCCAGACATACATTGGGCAATATTTCCTACCTGTGTATTTTTTGGTGGTGCACGTGAGAAGTAAGGAATGCTTTACAGCTGCTCTTCTGGTCCTTTAAGAGAATTACTATCAGTGTTTATTTTGATCTAATAACTTTACCATGATTTATTCAACACAAGTTCCTGAATGGCCTTGGCTTGTAATGGTAGATTCCGTTGCTGGAAACAAGTTACCAAGTTGCCTACCACTGCGAATATGTTATTTAAAGTGTGACTTAGACACTTGACATGCCTTCCAACCACCTATTCAGAAAACTTGTATACAGGAGAGTCATGGAAAAGCTGGTTGGTATCGGTATCACATCTTTCTTTTTCGTTATCCATTAGATTGACTATTTCCTGGTTTACACATTCTGACACATTAATGTCTAACTAAAAATTTAATCTTTCAGTAGCAAAGATGAGGTTGTATGATAAAAAATGCAGTATGCCTAAATATGAATATAGTTGTCTTCCATTTAAATTCTGTGTGAGGTATCTGAAACATTTTGGCTCTGTTATTAACAAAATGCAGAAGTTGGATGTTCTTTATTAGCTGAAATAAAATGGGAAAACATTTTAAGTGTAAAAGCCTATATTCCATTGCATATACTTTTCCTCTTTGTTAATGTTTTCCATTTTCATCAGTATTTATTCATATTTCCCCCATTATAATAATATCTATCTAGGAGGAAATATGCTTTACTTGCTAGGAAGGATGTATATTCATCATAGATTGAGACTATGGGTAATGAAAGTTTGGAGGTTCAGGAATTTGAAACTTGTTTCCAGGGTGTTTTGTTGCTATTACTATATTTCCCTTGAATTTTTAAAAATCAGCTACTTTCATGTGTCATTTTCATCCTTCCAAATGTGCAGATTGGGAGTTATTCTCATTTGCAGATGAGGAAACTGAGGCTAGCAAAATAAATAACTTCCCTAAAATTATATTCATAATCCATATTGGGTCAGATTTTACTTAAAATTTTTTTTTAATTTCTCTGTCCAAATCCCAGCTATTTCTATTGTGGCATAGCACATTTGATGTTTTTAAAGTAAGAGTAGTGGGAAAGGAGAAAATGATCCTCGTGGTTCTCCTTTAGAGCAGTGGTCTTCAACCACCCATCCACACCCTGGTGCTGGTCTGCACATGTGGAACAGTTCACTGTTAATAGCCTGTCACTTTGGCTCTACTGGTAATCTGTGGGCAGGTATGCAGGACAGGTAGCAGTCCATAAGTGTAAAACAATTGAAGAGTACTGCTTTAAAAAGCAATGACGCCACAGTAAAATTATTCCACTGCATCTGAGATACTCAGATCTTACATGTTCACCTCTTTCCCTGCTCATCTTCCTAAGGCTTCCTAAGCCATTAAAATGCTTCTTTTAAGAGAAAAAAATATGTTACTCAGTGAAAGATTTCTGAACAGGAAAGACTGTCTGGATTAGTAGTCTTTGGAATGACTACTAGAAGGAAATTTAAAGAGTAGATGGAAAGAAATAATCTTAATGTTTAATTTTCATTAAAGGGGCATGTTTTACAAATAAACTTTTGATATCAGCCTATCAGAATACCAACCTAAACTACTTTATTTAGTCTTTGATATATGTATCATGTACACATTTAAGAAAAAATTATTGACATTTGAAACATCCTAAAATTAATTCATTTAAAATACCTAGGTTTTAATCATTGAGTTTGAAAGGTACGTTACTGAATACTGATACAGTATAAAGGCACATCACTGTTACTCCTTTTCCTTCAAAGATATGCATTCAATAACCAAAAATAAATATTCTTGTTGTATCTACTTGTAGGCTGTACCTCTTTGAATGAGTTTCCATCTTTGGTCTGTTATCACTTAGCTCCTTTGCATTTGTGATTGCAAATCCTTTAGTAATCATGTTTTAGGACATCTCTGTTTAAAAAATAAAGGCAAACAAGTGAGCCTTCAGTATAGAGAAAGAACGAAGATATTCTTGAAAGGTTTTGGCATCATAGTCAGGCCCAGGAATATTTTGTGATCTTGCCATCTTGCTTTTTCATTAAATAGTCTTATATAGACTTGGCCCTGTTTGGTCTGCATTGAGATTTATTCCATATTCACTTTTTGTATTAATTATTCTTGGGCAGTGATTATCTTCCTGGCAGTTACAACTTACTAAGGCAGCCAATCTCAGAGATGATTTTTCATTTATCTAGTTACTTGTGTTTGAAAGAGAACTTGGATTTCGTTGTAATTGGTGTGATTTATAGTGATTTTATAGCTGTTCTTGGTTATTTTCAAAGGTCCTTTTAAACTACAATTTGTAGAGACTCCCAATTAACACTTCTCTAATTTATCATGCTTTTTTTCCAATTTCAGGTCTCCCCAAAACTGTAAGCTTTGTAAAGCTCTTTTAAATTTCCTTTTAAACCACCAGAGAGGCAGTTAGCTTGCCTTTTTTGTTTTTGAGGTCAGAACGGGTCACATTCTGTCCTAGAAGAATTAAAAAAAAAAAACCCTCATGTAGCAATTATTGGACTTCAATTTCAATAGGAAAAATGTCCATTTTCAATGAAACCATTTTTATTTTAATTTGCATTTAATTTCTAGATCTGTGGTATCTCTAAATACATGTGACATTTGGCCTCACACAGATTTATTTTTGTAATAGTTCATCTTGCTTGATCCATTAACTGAATACCAAAGGGCAGTTGATAAAAGATAAATTTTAGATATCTTTTGGTTAGTGTAATAGTCAAACATTTCTGTGAAAGAGAAAAAATAATTGCCTCTCAGGTTTTGAATTAAAAAGTAAGATTGATTTTATTATTGTTTGACCTCTAACTGGTCTCTTCAGTTTATTCCATTACCTTCATTATGAAACTAATATACAAAAATGAAGTAGAAAAAAATACTGTTGATTTTTTTTATTCTAATTAGAGTTGAGTATCTGAGCTTTAGAAACATGTTACCAAATAGTAATTGAGATTCCAAACTGATTTTTTAGGGGAAAACTCAACATAAAGTCATTCGCCCCAACATTGATCCCCACTGGACATACTTTTGGACATGTTGCTATTTTCATAAAGGTTGGGGTCCACATTTTGTTCCAACGGAAAATACGGAAGTTTTTAGTCCCTGTTTGTGGGAAGGGTGGATTTTCTTCCCGCTCTTTCCACTTCCACCATTTCCTCATCCCTTCTTTTATCCCCGAGGGTGAGTGGCACACGGCGTGCGTGTACGGGATGGAGGGCACCTTCCCTGTTCTTAGTAAACGTTGGTTTCTGAGAAGAGACTACGAGCTAGCAGAAAGAACTGCATGGAAGTTCCTGCCTAATCTGATGCTCTTATACAATTAAAGGATTTGCTCTGCTCTCAACTGTAATCTTAGTACTGCTGAATTGTGTACCGACACTGCAGGAAACAGCCCTGCTCAGCAAAGCACCACTACAAAGGTTCCCCGTGTGTGCCTGTACATGGACAATTAAGTTTTAACAACAAAAATTAGCAGAACCACTGAATTTTCTGGAAGTTGAGATCCCCTCACCTAGTCTTTTTCTTTTTTTTTTTGCACTCCCCCGGCCCCACCCAAGGAGTTCCCCTGTGAACTTTCCAAAAGATCTGCCCTCCAGTAGTGTAGGTACAGCAACTTCTTCCAGATGTATTGCTGAGGCTGTGTTATACCTAGTGGTAAAATTCTGTTGAGTAAATCTCAAAATGACTGTGAAAATGCTGCTGAGTAATTCTCAATTCTCTCAAAGAATTAATTGCCTTCTAACATTGGCCGCCAGTTGCAAACACCTATGATTTTAAGAGAATTAACTTAAAATATATTATTTCTGCACAGAGAACCAAATTGCTCTCACTGCTTTGTAATTTTTTACAAGATCTTTCAGTAGTCTCTGCAGTATTTGTGTTTCCTTTTATTTGTGTAGAGCAGAAGAGAGTTTTTAATTTCTTCAAATAGAAATGGCCGGCTCGAATTTAAATGCAGAACTAAGAATAAATTCACCCAACTTCTAAAACATGATGAGCCCAGTTCACTTGTGGCATACTTCACCACATAATTATATGAAAAGTAGCTCACTGCCTTCTTTACAGTGTCCCATCTGATAGTTTAAAGCATATAATATAGTAAATTTAAGAAAGGATCTTTCACATTGAGCAAAATATTGTCTAGCAAACTTAGAATTAAAGCAAGCATATTGTGCAGGAAGTCTTTCTTGAAGAATCAGTGTTCTGTGGGGATTTTGGCGAAAGATTGTTTCTTGAAATATTTTTTAAGCAGCATTCCTTTTCAATAGATGGGATATGAAAAAATTTTTTTTCTAGTGACTTTTTCGGTTGTGACAAATTACAGAAAGCTTCTAGGTGACCTTAACAACAGGCATTTCCCTTTCAGAATGCAGTCTTTACCTGAACTAAAATTCATTTTAGTTTACACATGATGAATGTTGATTTTCATGGGTGAGAAAGGTCGAGTTCCCTGAGCATTTGTGGACAAGTATATTTGGGAATCTGGTAATGTCCGTAGTCCAGAAATCAAAGAACTGGGAGAAGCGTTTGTAGTCCGCTCTGCGCCTGGGATGTAACATGCACCAAGATGACTGAGTTACAACAACTGAAGAAAATATGGCTGCGCGTGGACACAGCCCTCTCCTCTGCTCAGCCATTGTTCCTGCTGTTGAAAAGGAATTCTTGCTAATCTTGAGGGCGAGTCAGCATGTAGAGGGCTGATGTCAGATTTTTCAACCAGGGTGGCATTCTGTCATCTAACAGTGTAATTTTTTTTTATTATTTAAAATCAGACTCAGTTTTTCCTTAGATAGAACCTCACCAAGACTGATTTATTCTTTTGGACTAAAGTAGAGTTGCAAAAAGTACACAAGGCAAAAAAAAAATGTATTTTTCTTTTAGTTTTAGTTTTGTTCTACCTTCATATTATTTAAAAACATTTGATTCAGTGACAGTATAGAAAGTCTTCTCTTAGGTTTGAAACTTGGGGATGTTTGGGGCAAGTGTATTAAAATCTGAAGTATAGGGTGCCTAGGGGAAATAAAAACAAACCTCTGTTATAATGCCAGCACAGTCCACTGTTGTAAAAAAACAAACAAACAAACAAACAAAAACCCAGAAAAACCTAAGACTTTTTAATTTTACACATGGGAAAATGCAAAACAGACTTCCTCTTTGGAGTTTTCCCAGGAAGCAACTTTATAAGGACAAATTTAAATCTTTCCGTTTTCTGTTCTTGAAGGTGGTAAATATGATTGCGGCTTTATCCACTTTTATTGTAAATGAAACAGAGTTCAGACCGTCCGGCTGTGCGTCATTTGCTGGATGCCTGCCACGGACTAATGCAGACGTCCCACTGGGAGACCAGAGAAGAACTATACTTTGATTCACCAGATTGTGTTAAATAGTCCAGCTGTTGCGATTTGAAAGATAGTTACCTCAGAAGTGAAATAGAAATGAACTTGGCATTTATTCCTCCAACCATTTTTATACTGTTTGGCAATCAGCTTTTCAGAGGTAGCATTTTATAAAATAACTCTCATGGCTTAAAAGTTTCATTCACTGTAATGTTCAAAATGTCCCACCTTTATATTATCAGTAAAATTAAGCTTGAGTGATATGCAGAATTTGCATGAAATAAGCGTTTCCCCCCCTTTATTTCCTGAGCTTTGATTGTACTCAGTTGAGCTCAGAACCATGTCTATTAGGGCTCTTTTGGGCATTAGTTAATTTGAATTGCAGCCGAAATGTTAGCTAGAATGTTGTCGAATATAATTGGAACGTGGAAAGTTGATTTTGAAAGGAATTTCACTGAATGCAAACAATGATGTGCTTTTTAAAAATTAGAATGCCACCCTTTCATCTCTCCTAGCAGAGTCTGGGAAATCACTGAGTCTCTTTATGAAGTTCAGCTTCAACAATGCCACTGGCAATTGTTCTGATTCTTCTGGTACCAGTATGGTTGGAGTCAGAGTTTTCCTTGTACCAGCAAGTGGCCCGCTCTGCACAAGCCCCACATCCTGGCTCCCATGCCGCGGGGTGGAAGTAGCTACTTTGTAAAAGGATGGCCAAGTTGTACTCTAGCATCAGGCTTCATAAAGTGGCCTTGGTTGATATATTGTCTCCTAGTGGTTATTTTGCTCTTTGGTTCGTTTTTTGTTGTTGTGAGACAGCCTCTGCACAGTTGATCTTCAATGACCCATTCAAAATATCTATTGGAGTGAACCATAAATGACTCTTAGGATGTTGTGGATGAGAAAACAAAACGATTGAACAGGAAACCAAGATTTCACAATATGGGTCCTTTGCTAATAACAAGTTGTGTATCTTCGATTTTGAAAAATACTGAATTCATGAGTTTTGTCATTTTCTTCAGAATGAAAAAGTTGGACTAGTTTTACATCAGTGACCCCTTTAGTCTTTAATCCTGAACATCTTGTGGTTTTAGTCTTATTTATAATCACCTTTAATAGTGTTTATTTGGAGATTTTGTAGCATAGAGAAGGCGACTTGCCATTACTTTTCATGAGTGATGAATTTTAGTTGTTTGCACCAGTCCTTGTTCTTGGAGGCAGAGGTAGAGTAGAAAGTTTGGACAGAATAAGTTTATTACAATTTCTATTGGAAATTATACTGTAGCATTTGAGTGCCTGGGAGTTTAACCTTCAGATCTTCCCTTCCTGTGCGCATAAGCCTGGGATTTTGGTACCATGGAACTCCGGCTCTGCCCATTTGATAGAAATGCAGATGAAAATAGGTCTAGAAGGAAGTTCCCCTGTTCCTTAAGGAGCCTTGGATGGCTCCCAATGGGAACCAGGAATGGACCTAGTTATGGCAAACAAAGAAAAACCATTAGTCATGGTGGGGGTCGGGTAGAGAGGGAATAAAAAGATAACGTGAAGAAACAGGCTTTATTTTTACAGATCTGAAAGGTATAGCTTAGAAACATGGATGCAGGAAGAAATCAGTCATGCCAAACTTAGTCTGTGGCATCCTTCTCACGTTCCTGGGGTGCTTTGGTAACCAGCACGGTGCTAGGAGAGAGGGCGTGGAGAGATGGGAGCTCCAGATTCCTCTTCTGCCTTTGCTGCTGTTTTAGGCCAGGCTCTCCCTCTCCAACCCTAATGTTCCCCCTCCGTAAAAGAAAGGGAGGGGTAAATGATTGCCATTATTCCTGCTGTAATTCTGGGTCCTTGATCATTAACCTTGAAAAATCAAAATTCAAAAATTCCACTGATTCCTACAGCAGAGATTCAGAGAAATTGCCCACTGTGCCAAGTTCAGTGATACTCAACAAAGGATTTCTCAAATTGTAGCCTACAGGTGACTTAATAATAGATTACAGTCAAGAAGCTTACTTCAAGAAAGAAGAACAATTCTTTGGGCAGACAATCTAGGACAATTTCAGCCTGACAATACAAGGCTTCTGAGTTCACGGTTCAATCAACCTTCATTTGTTGCTGTTGTGGAGCCCCCCGAGAGCATTCCCGGATGTTTTCAGTCTCCAGCTGTTGAAGAAAGCTTTTTTTTAAAAAAAAAATTTGCTTACCAGCCCCCCTTGACCTGCAAATACACATGGGCATGAAAATACTCATGGTAGTTCTACTGAAATTACGAAGGTTAGTATAGGTTGATGGAAGTTGCTTATCTCAAATGAGATGAATACTTTCTTTGCATGCTTCCAACAGACTGACTGGCTTACTTAATAATGGTGGGCTCAAACCTGACATGGTGGAACCAACTGTTACACGGCCTGAAAGCCTTTTGACTCTAGCAACTTAGTCAGGTTAGAACTTCATTTTCTGGAATTCCAGTTTTGGGTTCAGTTTAGGATTCGCCCCAGGGAAAATTTGCATGAGATTTTGAAGGCAGAATGGAGGCAGTTACTTTTTTTTTTTTTTTGACACAGACCAGGATGTGCATGTTGTCCCCTCAGTGGCTTGTGGCAGCAATTTCTTGACCCCCCCATCTCCTTATCCAGCTTCTCCAAATCCCTGGTCACGTGCATGTGTGGCTTGAGCTTTGCCCTGCAACTTGTCTGCATCCTGAGAATTAGAGATTTAGAATTCAAGGGACAGATGTAGCCTTGATTTATTTGTCTTCAGCGTCTGCCACTTTTTATCCATCTTCTTTTGCAGCTGACAGAATTGTTGGCATTATCAGATACAGAGGCAGCAAACTTGAATAGGCTGTCAGCTAGCTCCCCCCGCTGTTGGAGGTTCAGTTCCGAGAACAGTTCCCGTATATCATGCAGAAGGGGGTGACATGTGGCCAGGGTGAGAGTCTGAGTCAGAGGAAGTCAACCTAGGGACCACTGGGGAAACTATCCCTCCGATTGATTCTCAGAGTATGGTAATGAATGTCTTGGCGAAGAACAATGGTGTTCTCTAATTGAGGCAAAAAAGAAAAAGGAGTCTGCCCTCACTACAGTCTACGGTTCTCATCTCAGCTTCCTGCCCATCTCTTTTTTTACCACCTTCAACAAAGGGTTTTGCGGTAGTTAACTGTGATCATCACAGCACATGGTTAGTCTAACTGGTTAGCCAAATGGATTGGTTTTCAGACATTTGGACAAATCTCGGCACAGGTTAGAATGTGATACATCTGCGGCCATGGGGTTGAGATTTTTATAGTAGTGATCACTTTCTCTAAATGGCAGATTATTTGTTCTGTTTTTGTCCCTTTAAAGAGACAATCAGACTGACTCATAGCAAAACGCTGGGTTCTGTCCATTCGTTCTGAACCTTTTATAGTTCATTAGTGTCTCCTGACTCATTTCCTCTACAAATGGGCATGAGGTACTGAGGCTCTGTATAACCCTGAACAAAATGGAAGAGCCCCTTTCTCAGAACAATGGACGAATCCTGCCCACTTGTTCCCCATTTCATGTCCTGACAGCAAGAGGGACAGTGGGTGCTGTGGGCTCATGGTGGGCATCTGGATATTTGTGCGGAGGACCAGAGAGGTGTGACTAGCCCCCGCCACGCCCAGCAGCTGGCCAGGACTTCTGAGAGGAGTAAATGCCGACAGTCGGATTTCCTTACCCATGGCCAGACAAGGATTTCAGGATGTATCTGCACAAGGGATTCAGCATCCCTTCAACCAAGAAGCTGTAGCTTCTTGCATCAGAAGAGAAGAGAGGAGGGGGAGCTCGGTGGAAAAGAGAAAGCCACTACCACTGGCGTTCAGTAAGAAAGTTCTTAGTGAAGGGTTCTCCTTTTGAGAAAAAGTTGAGGGCAGCCATCTCTTGGTTTGAACTCTGAGTTCTCCCTGGGGCCCTGCTCCTGCCCTGACGGCTTCCCTGCCATCAGAGCTGGCCACAGCTGGCTGGACTCCCTGCTGTCCATCGGGATCAGGGTGATTAACTTTCCTCCTTGGCATAGTCTCTCCAGAGATAAGCTGTAACCGGAGGTACCCGAGGACAGTAGGGGGTTTTCTGGCTTCTTCCAGCACAGGGAGGGTGGGAGGACAGAGCGTAGTGGAAAGCTGGGCACAGCCTACCCATGAGCTTCGCGCTTCCTGAGAAGAGCATGTAATTAAGCAGGTAGGTGCGCTTGGCTTTTGAACATTTCCGTCGCTAATTGCTGACTTTTCCCACCTTCTTTCTCCTGACCTTGTGCTACTAATATGTAATCTAATGACTTTGTTATTATTATGATTTTTTTCCCAAATGGCTGGCACCTCAAAAGATCACTTTCTGCATGTTGATTAGACATAGAACGTTCGGGGGCTTTTTGTTCACCTGAATGAAAGACAAATATTCTCTCTCTGCTTTTCATTTTGTTTAACTCCTTATCCCCTAGGCCTCCCAGTAGCGCTGGACGCAGGACACAATGCATTGGCAGTGAAAAACAAGCTGAACCGGTTGTAGTTTTAGATCCTGTTTCCACACACGAATCTCAAACCAAAGACCAGGTCACCGAAAAAGATCCAACTCAACACAAGGAGGATGAAGGCGAAATGAAACCAGAAAATAAAGAAGCAAGCAGTGGAAAGATTAGAGATTCCAACAGCTCCAACTGCTGATCTATGACCGTGAAGGCTGATATGCGTGGAAGCCATTTTCAATAAGCACATGATCAGTTCTAGCTTGGCAAGGGCTATTGACATTCTGTTCTTATCACTGTACTCAGAACAGTTTCTTTGCTGATGTCACTTTTGTAAGTAGTTCTACCCTAAGCTAGTTAGCACAATCGACAGCCTAAGTAGTCTCTGTTTGTTCTCTTGTTAGGGATAAGATTTTTCATAATTACTACATTAAACGTGACTTCCCTTAGAAGGTTACAGAAAGCGCTTTTTGATAATGTGCATACTGCTCATCAGATGTCTTATTGAAAATCTGTAGTACTTGTAGACCATTGGATAAATACCACTGATCAATGTAATGTAAAAAGTTCCCCCACAAGCTTCTATGTGGGGTCTGATCCTCTTTTGATGGGGAAACTGCAGTAGCATTGTTTTAGGCACTGTGGCATACAAATGACTATCTAATAGATTAATGGACCGAGAAAGTACAGGAGCGGCCATGAAACCGGTGGTCCTATGTCAATGTTAATCACAGGAGTCCTTCACTACA
Source organism: Sorex araneus (assembly GCF_027595985.1). NCBI lineage: Eukaryota > Metazoa > Chordata > Mammalia > Eulipotyphla > Soricidae > Sorex > Sorex araneus. Next base: position 10,465,216 of record NC_073312.1, read on the forward strand.
GGATGAAAATTACTTGATACTGTGTGCAGAGCACCCCCAAAGACTTTGATTGGTAACGCACTAGTGGCCTGAATGCAGAATTGAGGTGAAGTTCAAACCTCGAAATTAGAGAATATTTTCTTGGCAAACCATGTGCTCTCTACTATAAGTTAATTATGTTTTTTTTTTCATGTACTAATGTAGCACAAGTACCATATTTTGTTACAGTTCTTAGGTACAGTGAAGCTAAGTGACAGGCAAACAATTTTCTTGCTTCACTGCTGTTCTACATTACACAGGTTTGTTGTTATTTTTTTTTTTTTAAGAAATTAAGTGGTAGTTAGTCTCTTAAAGTACAATATTTCAGGCTCCCATGGCGAATAAATAGAAATGTAATCAGGGATTTTTTTTAAACTTATACAGCTTTTCAAAGTCGATTGTTTCAAAATTGGTGTTTATTTAAAATAAGTGGTAATGTACTTGAATGCATTTTTTTATGACAATGATTCAGTAATGGTAATTTTACTATTAAAGAAAGTGAAAGGTTTAGTTTTGTTAGCATGGCTCAGCATGTAGCTGTCAGGTGTTTCTCACCTAAGGGTAAAAGAAAATGATAGTAATAATTGCAGTAGTTGTGTTGTGTTTTATTTTTGCACGTGTGCTAAGCGTAGGCTGGACGAGGCGGGTAGGCAGGTAAATGTACTTCCTAAATTTGGAGATAATTATCTTTTAGTAGGTCTGTTACACTTGACTATTGCCATGTTCTTCCTGTAATGATTTTACAGTAACTTAACAGTCTCCTAGTGGGGAATTAAAATATAATGTTTTCAACGGTAATTTTCCCTAATTGAATAATACTGCTATATTATAGACTAACCACAAACTGCATTAATTCACTTAAATTAATTGTTATGCTGTGATTTGAACTCTTTTCACTACACTTATTAAAAAGCACCAAGAGTTTCTCATTCAAGTTCAGTTGTGGTTATTGGCATTTGGGGGCTGAGTTCCCCAATCTGCTTGCTTTTGTTCAGGTTTTCTCGGGGTTGGGGGGCAGAGACAAACCCGCCTCTTCAGGGCTTACTCTGGATTATGTTTGGGACAGTTTTCAGCAGTGCTCCTCGGAGGAGGCACGTGAAACACTGTGGCTCAAATCCACGCCTCCGTCATGCAAAGCATGTGCTTAGCCTGTTGAGCTACCTGTCTGTCTGTCTCTCTCAAAGAGAGCCATCCCTCTCGGAGAGCCCAGCAAGCTACCGAGAGTATCCCACCTGCAAGGCAGAGCCTGACAAGCTCCCCGTGGCGTATTCAATATGCCAAAATCAGTAACAAGCCTCACAACGGAGACGTTACTGGTGCCCGCTCAAGCAAATCCATGAACAACGAGATGACTGTGCTACAGTGCTACAATGCTAATAATGTCCATTCTCTTTCCAGGCTTGGACTCTAATTCACAAGTCCCCTGTCTTGCCCTTTGTTAAAACGATAAAGGAATTGGTAACTTTATTTTAATTACCTACAAAATGGTTTGCTTTGAGGAACTTCATTCAGTATTTCTTGGCGCTTGCCTTTCTGTGTCTACTAGCCTTCTGCTCGAGGACCTTAGGCAAGTGCTGAGGACTACAAGGATGTGAAAGCTAGTCTCTGTTTCATCACACACATCAACAGAATAATGCAGTTATCCAAACACCCCCATTCCTAGAGAGTTAGGGTTGACGAGTCAGGGCCAGAGAGATAATATATAATAATATATGTGTACATGGGGCTGGAGTGATAGCACAGCGGGTAGGGTGCTTGCCTTGCACGTGGCCGACCCAGGTTCGATTCCCAGCATCCCATATGGTCCCGAGTACCGCCAGGGGTAATTCCTGAGTGCAGAGCCAGGAGTGACCCCTGTGCATCGCTGGGTGTGACCCAAAAAGCAAAATAATAATAATAATATAATAATAATATATGTGTACATAAGATAATATACGTAATATATTAGGGTGCCTTCCTTGCATGAAGCTGGCCCAGGTTTGATCCCTGACACCGCAGATGGTCCTCCAAGCCCACCAAGAGTGATTCCTGAGTGCAGAGCTTAGGAGTAAGTCCTGAGCAAAAGAATTACTGTTTGGTAAAATGTGTTAGCTGGTTCAGGCAACCATTCGTAGTGGCCTGAACCAGCTAACACATTTTGTAAGTTCTTTCCATTTACTGAAGTACTGGCTGCCCTTTACGACGGTCATGGAGCATTTAGAATTAGTTTGGTGAAAACTATTGTATTTTTCTGCCTCCCATTTTTCTCTTTTCCCTTTCACCTCAGTTGTAAGAAATTTTGCCACTACTACTGGGTGAGGTTGCATTGTGCAGATGGGGAACAAGGAAGACTAGTGCTTGGTCTTTCGAGGTATATTCTTAGATCTCTGCAAAAAAAAAAAATGCTAGACCTCCCACACTGAACAGAATTCTAGTTGGGATTGCCATCTTTGTCTTTTTGTTTCTCCTAAAAGATTATTCATTGTTCCTTCCATTTCGACTATCTAAATGACCTCTCACTCACGACAGTTTTTATAATATGTATGCAGTTTTTATGGCCCGAGTGAGGTCAAGGATTAGGTGTGTTTTGAAGGCTAGCTATTTACACAAAGCATCAACGGCCTCTTTTCCTTCTGAGAGAATAAGGATTTGTATCTGAGCCAGTGTCAGGTAAACTCCTTCCATCGCGCCTCCTGCACCAGCCAATCCTGTGGCAGTTCTGACTGTCAGGCTCGTAGGCCACTGGCCATGGGTCTTGAGTGGTCTCAGAGAGGAGGTGGCTGCTCTGGCTATGGCCGCTCACCAGCTGTGCCTCCCTCCACACCTTCCTTGTCAACAATGACCTGCTGGAAAGTTAGTTGCAGGTAATAATGTTCATGGACTGGAGCAATAGCACAGCGGGTAGAGCGTAGCTTGCACGTGGCTGACCTGGGTTCGATTCCTCCATCCCTCTCGGAGAACCCGGCAAGCTATCGAGAGTATCCCACCTGCATGGCAGAGCCTGGCAAGCTACCTGTGGCATATTGGATATGCCAAAATCAGTACAAGCCTCACAATGGAGACATTACTGGTGCCTGCTTGAGCAAATCCATGAACAACGGGATGACAGTGCTACAGTGCCAATAATGTTCATTCTCTTTCCAGGCTTGGAATCTAATTCACAGAAAAAAAAACCAAAGAGATAATTTGTATGATACATATTTACATATATTATATATAAATGTATTGTTAATTCTCTTTCCAGACTTGGAATCTAATTCACAGAAAAAATATATATGCAATATATATTTTACATATAATACATATTATAATTTTAATTCTATTTCCAGACCTCACAGGAAAAATTTATATGATATATAAAAATTTATATACTATATACCAAGAGCGTCCTGCCTGCACAGCAGAGCCTGGCAAGCTCTCCATGATGTATTCAATATGCCAAATACAGTAATGATTGGTCTCATTCCCCTGACCCTGAAAGAGCCTCCAATGCAGCACCACTGGGAAGAATGAGTAAAGAGAGGCTGCTAAAATCTCAGGGCTAGGACAAATGGAGACGTTACTGGTGCCCGCTTGAGCAAATCAATGATGAATGGGATGACAGTGATACAGTGAATATATACATATACAATAATATATATTTAATATAATCTTATTATATTAAGTGCAGGACCTAGAGATCGCCAAGGCTGCTTGGATTGGGACTGGGCCTCTTCCACCCAGATTCCCCATTTTCCAGTAGCTAGGCAGTCACACCCAGAAACTGCCCCCAGCGCCATGTAATCCCATCAATAGCCAACATCCAGGGAATATAAAACCAAGCTCCCAGAAGCACATGGCTACTCATCTGATAGCTGAGTTCTACCTCTTGGAGAACATGGCAAGCTACTGAGAGTTTACTGCCCACATGGCAAATTCCCTGTGACATTTTCATATGCCAAATACAGTAACGATGGGTCTCATTCCCCTAACTCTGAAGAGCCTCTAATGTGGCACCATTTGGAAGGATGAGTAAAGAGAGGCTGCTAAAATCTCAGGGCTAGTATGAATGGAGACATTACTGGGCCCGCTCAAGCCAATCGATGATCAACAGGATGACAGTGATACGGTGACAGTGATAATCTTAAAAACAGAATTAGATGATTTATCTATGGCCACATTGTACATGTTGAATCACCTCTCATCATGAAGCAAGGAACTCCTGTAGCAGTGGGTGGGCAGAGCCCACTGCCCGCTGCTGTCATCATGGGTAGGATCAGTGGCTGGCCCCACATAGAGTTTCTCTCTCCACAGACATTTCCTAACCCTGCCGGATCCCAATGTGGGTATGACTGTTTTCTTTCATCTCTGTTGTGGATGATGTCATGTAGACTACCTCTATTCTTCTACCGGTCATATTCCATAAATATGGCAAAAGATAAGTAGAACAGTTCTTCTCTGGCTAAGGAAGAGAAATGAAAAGACTCAGACCCGTTGGGGCTCTGGCCCTGCAGTGGAGTAAAGGTAAGTAGGCTGAGCTCTACCTAGAAATGAAGTGCTGGCCTAGAGCAGGTACTACCTCGACTCTTTGAATAATTTTGATTAAGTTCTAACCTCGAATCATATTTGATATGCCCAACACAGTAACAAGTCTCAAAATGGAGATGTTACTGGTGCCCGCTCAAGCAAATCAATGAGCAACGGGATGACAGTGACAGTGACAGTGAAGTTGTCCCCTCAATTGTCCCTTTCTTGTTTAATTATAATTGTGTTGAAGTTCCAGGGCACACTTCTAGATAATCTCACTTACCTTGTTGCTAAGTGTCATGCGAAGACCACGAATTGAAGCAGTTCTCCAAACTGTGTACAACTTCTGAGCCTCGGTCAAGCCACTGCCCCGCCCAGCCTACCATATGGCCTCTAAGATCCTGTTAGTACTGAAAAGCCCAGAGCACTTAGTAAAAACTCTGAGTTCATGGGACCAAAGCGATAGTACAAAAAGGAGGGCGCTTACCTTGCACACAGCCAAACCAGGTTCCATCCCTAGCATCCCATATAGTCCCCCAGCCCTGCCAGGAGTGATCCCTGAGTATTGCTTGGTTTGGCTACCCCCCCCCCAAAAAAAAAAACAGAAAAACTTTTCCAGTGCACTGAAAATCTAAACTTAGCCCCCAGGTCAGTGCATAGCAGTTTATATAATTTTGGGGAAAAGCAAATGGTAACTTTTAACAGGGGCCCTAAGCCAGATAAAGCAGTTAGATAATAATAGATCTAAAGATATGTATTTAAACGGGTTTATTTAGGTCACCATTGCTATAACCCCAATTACACCTTCCAAGAGAGACGATTCAGTTAACCTATATGTTCCATCACCTTTTAGTACCTGTTTAATGGTATAATATGAAAATTCATATTCATTTGCTGATATGTGGATTAGTTTTTACCCATTCTTGTTAACAACGGAGAGACTGCCAAGATGTAAGTAATGTAAGGGAAATTAAAATTTAGAGAAAGGGAAGAGGGTATTGAAGGGAAGAGGATGCTTGTGAAAAACAATGAAACTCTCGCACTTCTGCCTGAGGTCGGTGGCAGAAATGTAGCTGGCGGTGCCTTCTAGCATGATCGAGCACTTCTGTAAGATCAGCACAGAAGGTGTGTGCCTCTTCCTGGCACAGAGTCTACAGTTTTGTTTTCAGAAATGTTCTGATGTATAAGGTCAAAATATTTGTTGATTTTGATTTGAGGGTCACATCTGGCAATGGTCGGGGGTTACTCCTGGTTCTGCACTCAAGAATTCCTCCTGGTGGTGCTCTGGTGTTGCTTGGGGGACAAAATGCTACAACACTGGCATTTTGCTCCCTGCCAACGTTTGGTCTTCCTCTACCAAATCACCAGCGTCATGGCAAGCACCCTGCCTGCTGTACTATCGCTCCAGCCCAAAGTCAGAATGTTTGAATTGAGTGTGGGGTTGGTGGCAAAAATAACAACCTCTTTACAAGAGGATGACCCCACCCCGTTTTCAAATGGAGAAGGGAGCTGGTGTGTTGACACAATCCCTGCACAAATGTAATGGCTTTAAGACAGTGTTCACAGACACAATTTCAGGTAAAAGCACGGGCACTGTATTCGCCTCAACAGTGGACGTAGAGAATAGAGAGTTTCCACAGTCAAGTGTACATGCAGAAGCAACATGAAGTAAACTTGAGACCTATCGGTCTCACAACACTCAAGGGGTAGCTGTGAGTGTGGCTGTGACCATCGGCTTCTAGAAGGTGCTCCTGGTCAGGCCGATGGCTCGGGGACTTCTGTGGGGAAGATAAGCTCCTGGGATTCATTCGGGTCCTCAGCCCGGACAGCAGCCTCAGGCGTGGCTGCATCCTGTTGCTCTTCCTCATTCAAGTCAGAAAATGTGTGTTCTTCATTTAAACCTGTTTGGGTTGGAAAAAAAAACTCAATAAAATGAAACAATAAAGTTGACTGCCTAATTCCACAGTGCTGGTTGCAATGTTATTTGCTATATGATTTAAGAGAGATGATCCTTAGAACCATCTAGAGGTACCTCATGTCTATGATTCCAGAACCACTTATTTATTTATTTATTTATTTATTTACTTATTTTTAAAAGAAAAAAATAATAAAGGTGCCGGCAGAGGAACCCAGGTGTGTGTAATCTCATCAACGGCCAACATCCAGAGAGAGACTTAACAGCAAGCTCTCAGAAGCACAGCCGTGCGATATCTTTAGCCTTCTTCTCCCTCTGGGAGAAACTGGCGATCTTCTGAGAGTTTCCTGCCCACATGGGACAGCCTTGCAAGCTCCCCATGGTGTATTCATATGCAAAATCCAGTAACAAGCTGGATCTCATTCCCCTGACCCTGAAGAACCCCCAGTGCAACATCATTAGGAGGGCCAAGTCGAGATGGACTTCTGAGATCTCCGGGAAAGGACGAAATGAGATGTTACTGAGCCCACCCGAGAAATCGGTGATTAATGAGATTTTGTGATTGTGATTTATTTATATTTATTTATTTATTTATTTATTCTGTATTTCTACACTCTAAATGTAAGTTATTTGGTGTAAAGGGTTGTTTTTTTTTTTTTGGTTTTGAGGTCACACCTGGCAATGCACAGGGGTTACTCCTGGCTCTGCACTCAGGAATTACTCCTGGCGGTGCTCAGGGGACCATATGGGATGCTGGGATTTGAACCCGGGTCGGCCGCGTGCAAGGCAAACGCCCTACCCGCTATGCTATCACCCCAGCCCTTGGTTTTTTTTTTTTTAATCACTGTATCACTGCCATCCCGTGATGTTCATCAATTTGCTTGAGTGGGTACCAGTAACGTCTCCATTGTGAGACTTGTTGTTACTGTTTTTGGCATATCGAATACGCATATGTTATGGCATATCAGCTTGCCAGGCTGTGCCGTGTGGGCCAGATACTCTCGGTAGCTTGCTGGGCTTTCTGAGAAGGGCGGAGGGATCGAACCGGGTCAGCCGCGTGCAAGGCAAACGCCCTACCCGCTGTGCTATGGCTCCAGTCCAAATAAATTCACTGTCACTGTCATCCCGTTGCTCATTGATTTGCTTGAGTGGGCACCAGTAACGTCTCTCATTGTGAGACTTATTGTTACTGTTTTTGGCATATCGAATACACCATGGGTAGCTTGCCAGGCTCTGCCATGCAGGCGTGATACTCTCGGTAGCTCATTGGACTCTGCAAGAGGGATGGAGGAATTAAACATGGGTTGGCCTCATGCAAGGCAAACGCCTAAATAAATAAACAAACAAACAAACAAATAAATGAAATAGCTTCTCAGGAAAATAAAACCCACAGCGAGTAGGATCCCCAGGTGGGCGTGGGGCCGCCCGAGGAGGGCCTTCTCAACCAGGCTTCTGGGCACCCTTGACCACAGCCACACCCCTGCAGGCAACAGAGGTCACTGTGCTCTTGTGGCAAAAGCTGCAGGTGGTGACTGAGTCGCTGAGTCTGAAGAACTACGTCCTCCACCCCACCCCACCCCCGAGTGTTTGAGACGCAGAAACCAGACAGGAGCACACCCCACTGTTCTCTGCCATTTTGGGGGTAGGCTCTAACCCACACTGCCAGCCTGGACACAGCTCAATGCATACCCAGGGGATCCTGGAGCTGATATATTTATTAAATCACTGTGAGATAGAGCATTAAAAAGCTGTTCACGGTTGGGCTTCGGTCATACAATGTTCCAACACCCACCCCTCCACCAGTGTAATTTTCCAGCACCAATGTCTCAAGTTTCCTTCCCACCATCCCCCAGAACCATTTAAGGGTGAATCCACAGTTGGACATCAGTTACCCAGCGTGTGTGTTCAGTTTGCACTGTACCCTCCTGCAACAACCTGGAATATATGATCAATGGACTTGGGGGAGAGGCTTAGTAGAAAAGGATAAGGAAGAAAATGGGCATATGGGGAGGTGAATACTCTCCAGAAATACAAATTCTTGCCCAATAACCATTCCGAGGTAAGACAGTTCCCAAGTGGGGTCACGCAGACGGTGATGATGTTGTAATGGTTAAACTTTTGCCAAGATTTCCCACCTAAATGGTGGAATATGTGCACTGATGAAGGCATGGGTGTTTGAGCATTATGTAACTGAGACTTAAGCCTGAAAGCTTTGTAACTTTCCACATGGTGATTCAATAAAAAAAAATAAAAATTAAAAAAAATTTCCCACCTAAAATTGAGAGTAGGATGACTTGTTTCTGCAGATCTTGGATCCCTTAACTCATTATTAATTTTTGGTCTTTAGATTGCACCTGAGAGTGCTCAGGCAATATTCCTGGCTCAGGGTTTATTCCTGGAGGTACTCAGGAGTTGAACCCCGGTCGGTCCTGTGCAAGATGAACTCCTTCCCTGCTGTACTATCTCTCCTCCCAGTCCCCTTAACTTCCTTTGCTCACAGCCAGTGTCAGAGAAATTCTCACTGATGCACTAATCCATTTGGGAGTATTGTGGGGCTTAGACTGTCACCAGCAAGGAGCGAGACACTGATCACTAGAGTTCTGATGCCTCAAGGCAGCTATTTCCCCTGTCGCGAAGTCTGGCTGGAAATGTACTCGGTCACTTAAGGGGCTGAAGGCCTCCCCAAATCAGAACAGAACTGTAGGAAACGCTGTGTGGGTTTCACACTACAGCACTCACTTTTTTTTTTTTAATTCTTTTATTGATTCACCATGTGGAAAGTTGCAAAGCTTTCAGGTTAAAGTCTCAGTTATACAATGCTCAAACACCCATCCCTTCACCAGAAGCAGCACTCACTTTTGAGCGGCCTGACATGATTCTGTCTCTCAGTTACCCATTTCCAGCTGACTCCAGGCTGTTTCGAGATACTGCATATATTAATGGTGGCCAATTTATAACCACTTTTTCTACTGATCTCTCCTTTTTCATTCCTATCCCAAATCACAAGGTGGGCCTGCTTCCTTCTCCCACATCCATCCTATAGTGAATCTCTCATAGCATACCAAAATATTGAATGTTATCAGCACCACTTGTATAATACACACTTTTCCATAGATGAATTATGTAGTGAATGATGATGACAACTACTGGTTTCTTTAAATGCTCTACATGTGCTCTGCAGAGCATCAGTCAATAATATAAAAAATAAAATAAAAATGGATTCTTTGGGGTGTTTCCAATTACCAGTAGCTGCCACCCATGCAAATTGACAAAGGACTGATGTCCTAAGTGATTGCTTCACCCCTGTGGAAAGCACAGCCTTTCCACCACACAGCCTTAACATTTACATGCAGTCTCCTTGTTACAAGTAAAATTAATTGTTTCCAGAAACCCTTAGAAGAAAGAATGTGTGTTTATCTCTCCTGGACTCAGAAGAAAAGCCCTATTTATAATTTGGACCATAACAAAAGGTGGGTTTGGAGATTCCAATCAATTAATTCTATTGAAAGCCGTCATGCTGCCTATTCAGGATAAGAAGGGGGAGAGTTTTCAGCATTCAGGTAAATAGATAATCCATTAGGACAACAATATGCATTGTGGCAAATGCCATCCTAGTTTTGTCAGCATTTATTTATGGTCTTTGGATTCCCCTGCCCTCCTGCGGGGGGACTTGTATGCTCCCTCTTCCAATCTTTTGTCCTCTTATTCATGGCTAAGTAAAAACAAAGCGAGAAAGCATACCCAGTGTTCCATTCTGGACAAGTTCTTCCTCAATAGCAAAAAGGCGGTTGTACTTAGTCACCCGTTCGCCTCGAGAAAGACCTCCCAACTTGACAAACCGTACACCGAGTCCAGTGGCCTTAAGGAGGGGAAAAAAAAAACATTGCTTTACAATGGAGAGGTCACATTTGCATGTACAGGTCCTTAGGGCAGAAGGACCGTCCCTGCTGGTCTGATGTTTCCTGTGTGACTTAGTTTTCTCTCTCTCTCTCTCTGTAAGAAAAGTGGACTGGCTTACCAGCTGAGAGTCTGAGAAAGGTAAAGAGATATAGTGTGTCTCCACTGCGTCTGCTGCTCATCATGTACGCCTGCTCATTTTGTCTCAGAAAATCCTGGCCTTTCTGACTTCATTTTAGGAGGTAAGATTGCACGTGTCCACCCCCTTCATTTTAGCGTGCTCATCATTTCCTCCGGACTTCAATTGCTCTTCTTTTTAAAAGTTCAAAGATTAGCTCTTTGAAAAAGGGAGCTGTCTGGGAGGAAGCAAGTCTATTTCATAAAAGGTTACATGACTTTCCTCTCCGAATACTGCATTTCTCTGAAATACCAATTCGTGATAAAAGCAGTGTTTTGGCCATTCTGCAATTGACCGGCTTCCAGCACTTACCAGATCCGCGAGGCTGTCATCACAGGACTCTCCCTCTGCGCTTCCCAAGATGCTGATGAGCTTTTTACCTACCAGCAGAGGAAATGCTTTGAGTTTTACCTGGGACACAGTGTATATGTGAGCTCGGGTCAAAACTTAAGGTTTGGCAGAGATTTAAAACTTTCCTGTGGACTAGTCAAGTGCTTGGGTCTCCTAAGAATTCGAATCCAAGCATTTGCATTTTTATAAACCCTCGCTTTACCCGTTTGCCACCCCCACCTTCTTTTTAAAGTAGTTTTAGATGCTAAGTACAGAAAGAACACATGTTTTATCAAAGTTAAGGTACCAAAAATTGTAAGATGCATCACTATTTCCACTGAAGGGTATGGACACTCCAGTGAAATGGGCATATTTCTTTATAATGCCCTTCCACTGCAGTGATTGGGGTGTCTGCCACCAGAACCATCCATAACCAGTATTGGGGGGATGTAGATATAGTCTATGGACTGGAGTGATAGCACCATGGGTAAGGCTTTGCACGTGGTCGACCCGGGTTCAATTCCTCCATCCCTCTTGGAGAGCCCAGCAAGCTACCGAGAGTATTCCACCCATACGGCAGGGCTTGGCAAGCTACCCATGGCATATTCGATATGCCAAAAAACAGTAATAACAACTCTCACAATGGAGACGTTACTGGTGCCCGCTTGAGCAAATTGATGAACAACGGGACAACAGTGCTACAGATATAGTCTTGGGAGCAGGGAAATTAAACTCGGGAATCTTATGCTAGGCATTTATTCCACCACTGAGCTACTTCCCCATATTGACACTTTTTTTTGTTTTCTTTGCTTTTTGGGTCACACCTGACCTGGCGATGCACAGGGGTTAATCCTGGTTCTGCATTCAGGAATCACTCCTGGCGGTACTCAGGGGACCATATGGGATGCTGGAAATCGAACCCAAACAGCCGCATTCAAGGCAAATGCCCTACCCACTGTTGACACTTTTTTTTAAAGCACACCTATAAGATACAATTTAATTTGGTTCATGTTCAACATGGGCCGGGGCGGACGGGGGGGAAGTGCATCTTTGAGACAAAAATGCACTTTAAGTATAGGGGTATCAGATGGGGAGGGATAATGCCTACCTAAATGGCTAAAAGATTTTACTTTAAAGGAATCTGTCATGAGGGGTGCTTACTACAAGAGCAGTGGTGATATCTTATCAGTCATTTGAGGATCCCAAAGCCCTTTGGAATCTGTCAAAGTCCACCAAGAGTGGAAGCCACAGCTCTTCCCTTGGTGACAGAGTCTGTCTTTGAGGTGAGAGCTGGAGCGGCTGATGTGAGTGATGATGATTTCAAAGCAGCAGGTTCAGGAGGAAAGGCCAGGGCTAGAACAACAGGTGAATGATGACTGGAGCAATCTGCAGGCCAAAGGGCTCCGGGGACCCCTTCCCATCCTCCTGCACCCAGGCCAGCCTCTGGCTGCCATCTGAGTCCTGGGTGAGGGCAGACCCTAGCCTCACACCTTTCCCAGACCCACTCCCGCTCTTTCTGTTCCAGCCATTGTGTATCGTGAAGAAGACGCTCTGAGCTCGTAGGAGTGTTCTGTCCGGAGGGGAACAGCAGACCTGAAGTAATCACATAAGTATCTGTGGCCACTTCCCCCCCTCCAAAAGGGAAATATAATCTGCTATGGAGAAGGGCCAGGGGAACTAGGGAGGGCTGTGGGAGGCAGGGATAAAAAGACAAAATGATCTGAAAAGGGAAGAAGCCAAGAACCTTCTTGGCTCAAAGAATGCCATGTTCTAAGACCTCATGGTGGGAAAGGGAAACTTCTGGGGGTTTTTAAACCAGTATTTGGGGGGCTGGAGAGAGTACAGTGGGTAGAGCACTTGTCTTGCACCAGGAGTGATCCCGGAGTGCCGCCAAACACACAAATCAGACATCTGTGTGGCCCAGAAACCAATAAATAAAACCAGTGTGGGCCCAGGAGCTAAGGAGGTCCCTTGATGCTGAGAGGGCTGGGCCCTGGTCTCACCTCGGGCAGCCCCTCTGGACACCAGTGCTTCTGGACTGGGGCTGGGCCTGGCCTCTTGCGAATGACCCAGGAAGCTCTGGCACTGTCTGCCAGTACCACTCCCACAGAAGGTTGGAAAGTTTTCTTTTCAAATTTTTTCCATCGTTGGGTTATCTGGCTTCTGGTCTAAACAAGTCTTTCTGACCCGTGTTTGTACTCACTTTCCGCAAGATCAGTAATCGCCACCAAGTCCGACATGGTCGTTTGGTTTGTGTGTCTGATGATCAGCCCGCTGGACTTGGGGTTGCTAATGGTTCCGTCCTCCAGAAGCTTAGAGATGCTTTTGGACTCAGCGCCGGCAATGATGTGACACCTGGAACCAAGGGCGTTATAGATGCTCTCCCACTGTTCCGAGTCCTGGGTGAACATGTAAGAAACCATCATAGTACAGCATTAGACACAATTGCTAAACAACAGCACTCGCCAAGCACCTACACAAAGCTGCCTCTGTTTAGGAGACACGCACAACAGTTTTCTTTTGCAGCTGTGGCTGAATGGGGTCCATACCACAGAGATACAAACGGACGGACTCCATGGAACAGAAACTTAATTCCTTCTCAGCTTAAAGATCTGGTGAGTCGGGGCTGGAGCGATAGCACAGCGGGTAGGGCGTTTGCCTTGCACGTGGTCGACCCGGGTTCGATTCCCAGCATCCCATATGGTCCCCTGAGCACCACCAGGAATGATTCCTGAATGCATGAGCCAGGAGTAACCCCTGTGCATTGCCAGGTGTGACCCCCAAAAGAGCAAAAAAAATAAATAAATAAAAGATCTGGTGAGTCAAAGGCTGATGCACATGAAATGCTGCTCTCCATCTTGATCCCACAGTCATTCAAACCCAGGCATTACTCAAATGTGCCTCTGTTATATGATCCATAAGGCTGGTAACAATGGTCAAAAGATCTTACTAACCCCTCCCCCCCCACACACCTCCCACACTGGGAAGTAGACACCTTAAATAAACCCATAGGAACTATTTTTTGGAATTTTGGGGGGGGTCAACTCAGGCTCTGCACTCAGGAGTTACTCCTAGTGGTACCTGGGGGACCATATGGGATGCTGGGGACCGAACCACTTATCGGGAGTGTGCAAGGCAAATGCCCTGCCCACTATACTATCACTCCAGCCCCACCTGCAGGAACTCCAGATCCTCTCTCTCAACTCCTTTTGCTTTTGTCAGTGAGCCCACAAAATGAAATGAACTCTTGGGAAAAAAAAAAGTCTTAAACCTTTGTGCCAGATTTCAGCCTATCTCTTTAGAAAGGGTCATCAACTGTGAGGCCTGGAAAGCTAGTACAGGGGTTAGAATGCTCTGCTTGCACACAACTGACCCCCGTTTAACCCCCAGCATCACATGGTCTCCCAAGAACCACCTGGAGTGGTCCCTGAGCACAGAGCCAGGAGTGACACCTGAGCATTGGCCCACAGAATCAAAATAACAATCGAGTAAAAACAGCTTTGGCCAGCGCCTGTCTTCTTGACTATCAGAAGACAGGCTGGCAGGCTGGAGAACCCCACTCTCAGCAACCTCCCTACGTGCTGGGAAAGATGGATCTTGGACCCCAGGACTCCAAAGACGACCCCAGATTTAACTAGGTGAGTCACCTCAAAGAGACGACTCGATGTGCCCAGCGGGTCTCACATTCATAAATTCAACCATTTAAATTTGGAGTTTAAAGTGGCTTAGGAAGCGAGGATTCTGGTGCACATAAACAACCCTTGTCAGATGCTTTCACTTGAATAGATGAAAAAGACTCAATATCTCAGAACATTTTGAAAATGGGGCTTTGTTGCTTTTACGCATATGCAGTAACCAGATTTAGGTTAAAAAAAAATCGTTTGGCCTAGCTGAAGTCCCGTTTCCGTGAGCACTTGAAAATGATCCGTGATTAACCTATTGAGGCACCAGCTCGCACAGCGGGCTCTGCTTCCATCAGCTTGTAAATATGCAGGTTCTCCTGAAGTGCCTGGGCGTCGCGTGGTTCGCTGCAGACAGGCCCGCTCCCGTGTAATTGTGTTCCTGCTATTCACTCGCTTAGTAAGTGCCTTTTCTCATAAATGCCCAAATAAAGCAACTCGGGCCCAGCCGAAATGACAACACATTTTGCATGTCAGATCCCAAAGAATGAGGTTTCCCTCTGTGTTGTATTATCAGATTCAAGGCGAATCCTGTTACCTCCTTCCTGAAGGGATCAATTAAGGCGATAATGGAGGGGAACTTGTTGATCAGATCCACGTAGAGGTCCACCATCTCAGCCATGTTTTTGTATGTTCCCATCATGACCTCATACTTTCCTTTACTCTGAAATGTGTAAGGAAAATATTAAAGGGTAGGTGTGAGTTCCTCAAACGTTAGATGTCATTCCTATTCTGGCGAGCATTCTTTCCAGGCCCCCTTCCCATGAAAGCGTGCAGTTCGCTGGTGGGGGAAATTGGGTTATCGGTCGTCTCTTTGAAATGCTATACATTTCTTTCTTTTTTTCCTTTCCTCCCCTCCCTTGCTTCTTTGAGGCCTGAGGCACACACACTTGGCTGTGCTGCTCAGTGGGGACTGCGCACATGGCTGAGTGCACTGGAGGTCACATACTTTGTTGTGGCACCAGGGATCCCAAATGGCAGAGACGCCTGGTGGCTCTCAGGCCTGTGGGGCAGTGCCAGGGATTGAACTCGCAATCTCGTGCTTGTGAGGCAAGTGCTGTACCACTGAGCTATCTCCTGCCCTCCAGCCCAGGGCTCTTCCCGACTCACTTCATAGGAAGACTCCTGTACCGAGAGACCGGTTCAGAACAGAAGGGGAACGCTTACCTTCTGGGGGTTACAGTGTGGGGCTGTGACACTTGAGAGGTTGACAATAACATAAAGGGGAGCGAGTCCGCCCGGCCTGGGCAGGCCCTATCTGTCCACTCACGGTGAACAAAGAGCCCGTTGACTGAATATCCAACAGTTTGGAAGTAGGGTTAGTCTTTGGGGATACTAACAACCAACAATGGAATGTAAAGAGATTTATGTGAAGATGTTCCTTTCCTGGTATGATTTCTAGTAGTTGGGAAAAGCAAAAACAAAAACACATTGTCTTGAAAGTACGAAAGATAATACTATTCTTTTTTTTTTTTTTTTGCTTTTTGGGTCACACCCAGCGATGCTCAGGGGTTATTCCTGGCTTTGCACTCAGGAATTACTCCTGGCGGTGCTTGGGGGACAATATGGGACGCCGGGGATTGAACCCGGGTCGGCCGCATGCAAGGCAAACGCCCTACCCGCTGTGCTATTGCTCCGGCCCCGATAATACTATTCTTACTTAAGGCTACTGGCATTCATGCTGATGACCCAGGCTCCATCCATGGCTCCACAGCGTCCACTGAGCACTGTTCAGGAGTGACCCCTTAGTACAGGACCAGACATTGCCCCTGAGCATCCCCAATCACAGTCATTAAGAACAGAAGTGAACAGGGCCAAAGTAACCATTATAATCTCAGCAAAACAGCACCTTGACTCCCAGATGTGGCTCAGGAGTGATTCCTAGGATATTTGGCACAGTGTGTGTGTGTGGGGGGGAGGGTGGAAGGTAACAGGTGGGAGAATTGGCCAGAACGGCTCTGGTTTGCTGGGCTGCTGCTGTTTCTGCTAACAGAATGGCATACTTGAAAGAATTTTGCACTTTTTTTCCACATTACAAAACAGCAAGCACTTTAAGTTGCTCTAATGCCAATCTGTAAAATCTAATCTTGTCAGTGAAGCAATGCTAATGACTTTGATTTTTTTTTATTATTTTATTGAATCACTGTGAGGTAGTTACAAGCTTTCATGTTTGGGTTACAATCTCACAATGATCAAACACCCATCTCTCCACCACTGCACATTCCCCACCATCAATATCCCTGGTAGACTCCCCTTTCCCACCCTTCCCTGCCTCTATGGAAGACAATATTCCCCATATTCTCTCCCTACTTTTGGGTATTATGGCTTGCAACATAGACACTGAGAGGTCATCATGTTTGGTCCATTATCTACTTTCGGCATGCATCTCCCATCACAACTGGTTCCTCCAGCCATAATTTTCTTAGTGATCCCTTCTCTATTCCATCTGCCTTCTCCCTTCCACTCATGGAGCAGTCTTCCAGCTACGGGGCAATCTCCCTGGCCCTTGTATCTACTGTCCTTGGGTGTCCGCCTCATGTGATGTTATTCTATACTCCACAAATGACTGCAGTCTTTCTATGTCTGTTCCTCTCTTTCTGACTCATTTCACTTACAATGCTATTGACTTTGGACCAACACCACTGTTAAGAATTTTCTGATACCAAGTGAATACAATTTACTGAACATAAGCAATATTAGCATTAGCAGCCTGTACATTCATAGCTTTCAGTATAGGATGCTGATGAAAACAAGCAATTATTTTTCTTAGTGGTAGGCGGAGAGACCAACCATTAGATAAGAAAAGAGGAAATGACATTCAACATTTCTTTAAGTGCTTAAGTTTCTTTAGAAGAGTATAAGAACTTCTAGAAAGCAGCTGAGACAGGATTCTCATATCGTGTCCAACTTTTCCTTTGACGTTGCAAATGAAAGTGAAGTCCCATTTGGTCATGTCCTCTGGGTTGGGCGTGCATTACCGAGACACCATCATCACCAGAGGACACACAGCACACTTTAGGAGAGATGGATGTGGCCATGTGTGTTTGAAAATGGGAAATAAGAGTCTATGTAAGAGAAATGTTCCAATCACTTCCCTAATGTGCCAATTTCCCAAGTTTAAAGGTTAATTGCTGGTATAGTACTCCGAGGAAGCAAGGGCTGCAACATTTTTTAATAAATCTGTTTCCCCTTCTTTCTTTTTTTAAAAATTACTCCCTCCGGGAGGTGTGGTCCCCAGATGAAGTCTCATTGCTAACGCGCTCTCTAACCCCTGTGCTGAATAACCCTGCCTGGGATTTAATTGGATAAAAGCACACTCCCCATAAAATTCAATAACATGGAATTGTTTTTTCAAATTTAAAAAGTGAGTCACAGCAGAAACTCTAAGAACCATGCATCTAGGAGGCTTATCAAGTCACCCTCACAACTAATCCACTTTCCACGCTTGACAAATTCAGCTTTTACCAACCAAATGATTGTTTGGACTCAGCCGAACACACCAGTCTGTTAAATTACTCTTCAGCAGCTCTCATGGTTGCAATGTAAGCATTTCACCTTCATCATTTTTTTTTTTGGACCACAAAATTTCTCTATAGGACTCTTAGGATATTTTCTACTATTCGTTTGTTTGTTTGTTTGTTTGTTTGTTTTGAAATTATACGATTCTATGCTTCTCTGGTCAGGAGCTAACTTGGCTTTCTCAAATCCACTTCTATCTGGCCCCCTCCTGGAACACTCATTTCCGAACTGGGATTGTTTGGAGAATACCGAGCAGCTCTCTGGAATTCCAGCAGGGCACCTCGGACGAGCCTCATGCTGGCAAAGGCAACTCACGTAGTCCATGAGCTCCTGAGCGGCGCAGTTGATGCCGAGGTGCAGGTGGGTTCCCAGTTCCAGCCCCAGGTTGGTGCAGATGCCTTGGATGAGTTGCAGAGGCTGCTCCAGCGTGTCACAGCCCATGGTGAGACAGCCCAGGTGGGATATCCTGCTAGAGGTCTGGGCCTGCAAGGGTCAAAGCAATGAAGAGAGCTCGCTCATTGGGCTGTCTCTCTCCAGACACCGCTCTCCAGTCAAGAGAGCTCGCTCGGGGCTGGGGAGACGGACAGGCTGGCCTGTCCCTCTTCAGGAGAGCCCGCTTAGGCCCAGGGAGGCTGCACAGACTGGCTGTGTCTCCCCAGACACAGCTCTCCTGGGTGAGGGCCTCTTCATGCCCCTTCCAGGGCCAGCTGGTCGCTGCGTGTCCTCTGGGCAGAGGTTTGCCCCTCTCAGGGAGGCACCTGCTCACCGGGCGTTTGAGTTTGATGGGGAATGCCAGTTCCTTTCTTCCCTGTCTCTGCCATTGTCCGTGGGCTCACCTGAGCACCAGGGCGGGGTGTCTGTCTGAGCCCCCTCCCTCCTCCTAACTCCATCCATCTCCCACCTGAGCTGCCCACCCATCACTCCGCGTCCCGTGTTCCTTTTTCCTTTAGAATAAAATGTTTAGGGTATATTTACATATATAACCCTCCTTCGGGGAAGGCTTTATTTTTATTTTTATTTATTTATTTTTTTTATTATTATTATTATTTTTGCTTTTTAGGTCACACCCGGCAATGCACAGGGGTTACTCCTGGCTCTGCACTCAGGAACCACCCCCTGGCGCTGCTCAGGGACCATATGGGATGCTGGAAATCGAACCCGGGTCGGCCGCGTGCAAGGCAAACGCCCTACCCGCTGTGCTATTGCTCCAGCCCCGGCTTTATTTTTAAAAGTGATTCAAGTGTTAATTGGTGTAGGGCACTGGGGATGGATGGCAGTGGAAGACCGGGAGGTCCAAGGCCCCTGAGACCCTTGCTCGCCGGGTCAGCCTTAGCATAGATGGCGGCAGTGCTGACGTGAGGGGTGTAGCTGGGGGGTAAAGAGCATGCTTTGCATGAAAAGGGCCTGGGTTCAATCCCTGGTAACAAAAAATAAATAAAACTGTTACTCTGCAATTGGAACTTGAAGCACTATCAATAATTATGAAGTGTCCTACATGAATAACCTTACCTTTTCTACGCTGTTCAGTGACAGCATTGGTTAACTGTGAGAATCACCCCATTTTTTAAGTATCAATTCTTTGATTTAGTAAACCCACAGTCGAGAAGAATTCTGTATATTCACCGAGGAATTTTATTATAGCCTCCTGAGCTGATTAAAACACTCAATTGTTTAATTTATTTTGTTTTAAACACTGTAATAGATAATAAAGCAGAAATAAAAACCTGTTGCAAAGTTAAAAAAAAATAAAACACTCAATTGGTGCTCACTAAATACCAGGTACTATTTTAAGTGAATAGAATCTCCTTACATCAGTCCCATGATGACAGAAATGTATTACCCTTACTTTAGAAAGAGTTAAGTAACATGTAACTGACTGGGGAATCGGGTGTGGAGTCTGGGTTGTACACGGCAATGCTCAGAGCTTACTTCTGGCTCTGAGCTTGGGACTCACTGTGGCAGTGCTCAGCGAGAACATATGCAATGTTAGGGATCAAACTGGGGCCGGGCGATTATAAGGCAAGTGCCTTAACACTCAACCCTTAATTCTGGCGCCTCTGGAGCAAATTTTACTCCAGAGAGAGTAGTTGTAGCACCATATCGTTGATGCCAGGATGGTGGCCTGTTTAGAACCTAGCATTGGAGCGCTGGCCTGCAGACCAGTGACACTCCTGGGGGGGACATCAGTGTCTAACAGGAGGGAGGAGGCGAGGGGAAGGGGAGGAGAGAACAGGAAGTAGTAGAGGAAACGGCAGCCAAGGTAGCAGTGGATAGTGGTAGCAGCAGAGGTAGTGAAAGGCAAAGCTGATCACAAGAGCTGGTGCTCGTGTAAGGTTCTTCGAATGCCCGTGGACACCCGCCAGCCTGAAGGAAAGCACGGAGACGCACAGCCTGTTCCCCACCCCCCAACTCCCCTTGAGAGGCCTCATGCTGGCGGGCTGTGCTTATTCCAACACACGTGGCTGCCGGGCATTCACTTAATTCTCTCTGGGTTTACAGGAGGAATATTTCACCTTGACCACATTCTCACCTTCCTTTCCCGGTTCTTCCTGCTGAGATGTCCAGGAAGGGCAGGGGGTGGCCACGGGGACTGTGAGCCATGGGGACTGTGCCTGTGACCGAGCCGCCTGTGTACCCTTTGCCTCATCACCAGAGTTCTTCATGGGGGTCCTAACTGTAGCCTGAACGTTCTGACATCCGATGGGTTTGGAGCCGGTGTCCAGGGCCCTTTGTTTCATTATCGTGTCAGCAAGGAGAAGCAAAGACTCTCCAGTCTGGCTCACAGTGGCCGTGTCTAGCCGGGGTTAAGCGAGGCCTGACTGTTGGGCACCATCGTGCCCAGAGGCGCTGACCGGTCAAGCTCAGCTGCTCCCCTGTGCCAGTGTGGCGAGTTTCCTCAGGAAAACTGCCCGTCTCTGAGCTCCTGCAGCAGCGTGTCAGGAATTGGGGTGAACTGGGGCGTGTGCTCTGGGGTCAGGTGAGAGAAAAGACCATCTTTCCATGCCGACGCCCCTCTCCCTTTCGAAGAATCGAAACCTAAAGCTTCCACTCTGCCTTCAGTTGGTGACGGGGACCCTTCAGCCTCCCAGATACTTCACCTCTGGGGTTCCCGTGCAATGTGCAATCCTATTACCCGCTGTCCAGACAGCTGCTGGTGTGAGGGCCAGGCAGCCTGCGCCAGGAGAGCTGGGGTGACAGAGGCCTTCTGTGGGGTGGGGGGAGGGGGACTGGCTTCTGCACTCCTGCCAGACCCCTGCACCGTTCCACAGTGCTCGCCCTGCAGGGGGGTCAGGCAGGGAGACAGGGAGAAAGTGCCCTAGGGAGTAGGGAGGACCGGGAACAAATACAGGCCCTCACCTGACCTCGTTTTCCTCCATCAAGCCCTTTTTTGGTCTCTGTTTTTGGAGAAGGCAGCTGTGAACAGAAGATAAAAGCATCATTTGAGACATTTCACACCTGCCTGGCAATAAACAGCTTCAAGTCCTCTGGGCTGTTCCGTGCTCCGAAGTCTAGCCAGTCACATGAAGTCAAGCTATTTGGCAGCTCGCGTTCTCTCTCTCTCTCTCTCCCTCTCTCTCTCTCTCTCACACACACACACACACACACGTACATTCTCACACTCTCACACTCATTTTTTTCACACACACTCATTCTCATAGTCACTCATTCTCACAGTCTGACATATTCTCACACTTTCACACATACTCACACTCATTCTCATACACTCACACTTACTCTCACACTCATTCTCACACACACGTATTCTCACACACGCATTCTCACTCTCACACTCACACACCGTCCATGCCTGCCACCTGCGGCCTTCATACGCCCAAACCGTTCCCCAGATTCAGGCCTGCGTTTCCTGTACTCCCCGTCCCCAGCCTGCGGTCCCATGGAGGGCGGGGAGCGAGTCTTTCCGTCCTGCTCGGAGGCTGAATGTCCCTGGCAGCGTGCCCCCCCCCGCCCCGTGTCCTCTGAGCCCTTGAGGAATAACACGCAGGTGGACTTTACTTCCACAGGTGTGTGATGTGTGTCATGACTATTCCTTGAGCCTGGACGCTTCCCCCTACAGGTCAGACTTGACATTCGCTAGGACCTAAACACCCGTTAGCTCTTGTGGCTCAGGTGTGTGTGTGTGTGTGATGTCAACTGGAAATCAAAAGCAAAGGGACCTTCTCAGAGCTTGGCAGGAGTGATAGCACACCGAAGCAGGGCCCTCGCCTTGTGTAGGGAGCACGTGCGTGCTTGGACTGGAGTGAAAGCATGACGGGTAGGGCCTTTGCCTTTCGCGTGGTGACCCGGGTTCGATTCCTCCACCCCTCTCGGAGAGCCCGGCAAGCTACTGAGAGTATCCCGCCTGCATGGCAGAGCCTGGCAAGCTACCTGTGGCATATTCTATATGCCAAAAACAGTAACAAGTCTCACAATGGAGACATTACTGGTGCCTGCTCGAGCGAGTCGATGAACAATGGGATGACAGTGCTACAGACAGTGCTTGTCACATCACTGTGATGCTTCTGTGAATCTAACTTTATTCCCCAGTAAAACCAGATCCTTCTCAGAAAGCCCCAGTGCCAAAGACTGGGCCCCACTCCTGGTCTCAGCCTCGCACTGGAGGGGACAGCCAGCGCCACGCGTACCTCTTTCCCTGCTCTGGGGCCTCCCCAAGAGGGCCAGAGCCCAGTGCCAGGTCTGTGCCTCAGCCAACGTGGACACCGAACTGCCCCTCATGTCCCAGACCTTTTTCATAAAAGGCAGGATCTGGGCCTGGAGCCAGCTGCTTCAAAAATCAAAATACGATCGTTAAGAACCCTTAGAAACTGCACCCAAAGGCAGCTGGGATAGAGAAGGGACCACTAAGTATGGACCAAACATGACGGCCTCTTAGTACCTGTGCTACAAACCTTAACACCCAAGAGGAGAGAGAGAGTAAAAGGGATGTACCTGCCACAGAGCAAGGATACTGGGAACATTGGTGGTGGAGAATGGACACCAGTGGAGGGATGGGTACTCGATCATTGTATGACTGAAATGTACTCACAAAAGTTTGTAAGTCTGTAGCTTACAGACTTACATGGTGATTCATTAAAAAATAATAATAAAAATAAAATGTGAATTATTTTATAAATAAAAAGAGAAACTGCATCCATAGCGAACGGGGGCCTCTCTGAGCTTGGGTGCCAAGGAAAACCCCTAGAGGAAACCCCAGTTTTCAAAACAACAGTGCAGGGCTTGGGGATGGCTCAGTGACAAAGCACCTGCCTTGTAAGCCTGAGGCTGGTGAGGCAGCGAGTCAGACCCCTAATTCCAGCCACGTGAGCTGAGTGTTATCCATTGGCTCTGCTGGTTGGGGTCCCCTGGACACCGGAAGCAAGTGTGCACAAACTCTGGTTATGGAACAACAATAGAGGGAAGGGAAGGGGAACAAAAACAGACAGAATACTGTGTCATTCCATCGTGAATGGAAGCTCAACACAGGAAGTTCAAAAGGACCCACCATGAGATACCTAACAGGCTCTTGTTACATACCATTTCCATTCTGTTAATGTATTTCTGGACTTCCAGAAGCATCGCCACACCCTGTAAGTAGAATGACCATCTTCCACGACTGCAGTTGAGAAACGTTAGACAGAACGACAGACCCACGTGCGGTTTCAAAGGGGTTTCTGCATTCGTAAGGGGCCTAGACAATGTCCTGGCTGGTGACTTGTTATGCCTTGGTGGAGGTCAGTAGAGCTTGTCTTGCTCCATTTCTTTTCCTCATCGTTCAAGAACTAACTGCTTTAGGAGGTTGGATCAAATTCAAGTTCATTCGCTTTCACTCTCTGACCAGCCTTCTTGTCACAGATCACCAAGGGATCCTCAACCTCGGGTGTGAAACCGTGTGAATCCACTACCACTCACCGAGTGGAAAGGGGTCGTGGGATTGGCACGGGCAGGTGGGTGAGCACCTAGAGGTGCCCACTAGGTTCCTCATCACAGGGAAGACCCTGGTACCCAAAGGACCTGACAGGTGGCGAGTTGGGTAGGAATGCTCCCACGGCTGGTAAATTGCAAAGCCATGATTATTCTCTTTACAAAAGAATTGACCAGGGCTGGAGAGAAAGCACAGCGGGTAGGGCATTTGTCTTGCATGCAGCTCACCTCAGTTCAATCCCTGGTACCCTGTAGGCTCCCTCAGATCCTGCCAGGAGTGATTCCTGAGCACAGAGTCAGGAGTAAGCCCAGAGCACTGCTGGGTATGGTCCAAAAGACAAAAGGGGAAAAAAAAATTGTTCATGTGCTTAGGTAAATAATCACTCCAGGGCAGAAGAGACGGTTTGGAGACTGACACCCGTGCCTGGCGTGCTGCTGACCCCGGCTCAGTCCCTAGAGCCACTTGGGCCCTGCACAGCACCCAAGAGGTAGCCCTAAAGGCCCCGAGCACAGCCGTGGTGGCCTGGTGGAAGCTGGCACCTCAGGGTGTGGGCCTCATCATGTCCTCAGGATCCCCACCTTGAACCCAGGAGGTACCCCAGGCCCTCTGGGCACCATCTGGGAATCCCCCCACCCCGAATCCTTTCTGGAGGCGGATGGAGTGTCCTGCACCTTTTCTGCAAGCATTCGTCAGAGGACACCACCATGTGACTCTCTGGACTGCCCATCGGGTGGGAGACCCAGAGGGGCTGTGGGAGACCCACACCCACACTCCACACACCCCGGAGTGGTACAGAGCTGTGACTCAGGCCTCCTCCATTCTAAGTCCCACAAACACGCATGAGTGGTCTGCTCGGCCCTGGCTTTCTCATTTGGGGAATGGGTTGTCAAGAAAGTATCAGCTTCCTCTTATTTCTGCTGGAGGGCACAGCCCCGCCCGTGAAGGGCCCTTAACTCTCCCCCCCACACCCCCACACCAGGAAAAGCCACCCAGCTCCTTCTATGCAGCAAAGCTACTCAAATGCCTTCCGTCCCCAGCAGGAGGTGACTCAGGAGTCCGTCCTCTGATTACCCCCACCGCTCCCCGACCTCCATGTGACTTCTTTCTTCCCACGACTCTTGATTTTCTAAAATATTTTTCTCACCATATTTCATTCCTCTGCCTTTAGTATCTTAAACCTGGGGGACCTACAGTAAAAGCTCATTGAGGAAAGAGTCTTATTTTCTTCAAGGGGAAAAAAACAGTCTGAGAGGGCCAGAGAGATAGCACAGGGGTTAAGGCATTGCGGGTTCAATTCCTGGTACCACCTGGACCCCTGAGTTCTGAGAAGGGTCGCTCCTGAGCTCGGTAATGATTGGCTTCTGAGGTACAGCCCCAGCTCCCTCTCCCTCTTCCCCCTCCAAAAAATCCAGGTACTTGTTTAGCTGATAATCCCGGGTGGGGGATACAAATCACTTCTTTCATCAGATTCAGCTTCCCCGGTGAGGACTTGCCGCAGCTGAGCATAGTGACCATCAGCAAAGGCACCGTGAGCTTGGTCGGCGGCTCCTGGAGTGGGCAGACCCCGGGGAAAGAGCGGTGGTCATGTGTCCCGAGGCGCCCCCTGGGCCTGGGCACCGGGCAGAACAGGATCTCACCTCACTGTGCTTCAGCGCTGCGATGCTGAGGTACAGAGGCTTGTGGGCCAGCACCGCGCTGGCTTTGGCGATGGCCAGGGACACGGCCCCGATGGCCAGGCTCCCGCAGAGCACAGGCTCGGCGGGCTCAGCGGGGGTCACGGGCTTCTCTACCAGAGCTTCCTTCTTCCCTGGGGGAGGCGGAAATACAGGCCAAGGAGTCCAGCTCCACGGCCCCAATTCAGAGAGGCAGTTCCCATGCTCTGCTTACGTGGGTGGCAGAGGAAGGACGCAGCGTGAAGCACCCTTCCAAGTTAAGCACCTACCAAGCACCTACGAAGTCAAGACCCATGACAGGAGGCCACCTTCCATCCTTTAGTGCCTTCCCCTTTTTTTCCTGAGATATCAGCTTCACAATCACTTTGCTTGGGCAACTCCTATCCCTTTATCTAAGCCTTAGGTCTGAATCTAAGAGCTAAAACACACAAGTAGTTCAACATAATCTACATGCCTCCAGGAGTTGCTCTGGAACCGTCTATTTCCTATTCAATGGTGTCCACGCTAGTTGGGCATTGAGCTCGCCCCTGAGTGGTGTTACAAAAACAGCATGGACTTTCCGTGGACAGGAACACACAGCACAGTTTCTTAGCACTCATTCCAACAGTTGCTCCAGAAATAACATGCTTGAGACAGGCCAAGGTTAGCAATATACTGGAAAGCCACGATAACATTTGTTCTTTTTTGTTGTTGTTGTTTTGTTTTTTTGGTTTTTTTGGGTCACACCCAGCAATGCTCAAAGGTTACTCCTGGCTCTGGCACTCAGGAATTACTCCTGTAGTGCTCGGGGGACCATATAAAATACTGGGGCTCAAACCCGGATCAGCTGCATGCAAGGCAAATGCCCTCCCCACTGTACTATCGCTCTGGCCCCAGCCATAATAACTCCCCCCCAATATTTGTTTTAATTTTTATTATTGAATCACCATGAGATGCCATGATAACTTTAAGGCTGGGATTATTTGGATTATTTAATTTGACAGGCTACAGTGCTACAGTGAATGTAGGTAAGAGGCTCCCAAACTTATTTGGCCTATTGTCTCCTTTTCAGACCAAAAAGAAAAAAAACAACATTGGTGCCCCTGGGGAAATTTACTTCTTTAAGTAGTCACACAGCTGACCTGGGTTCGATTCTTCCGCCCCTCTCAGAGAGCCCGGCAAGCTGCCAAGAGTATCCCAACCACACGGCAGAGCCTAGCAAGCTATCCGTGGCATATTTGATATGCCAAAAACAGTAACAAGTCTCACTATGGAGACGTTACTGGTGTTTGCTTGAGCAAATCGATGAGCAATGGGATGACAGTGATACAGTGACAGTGAATTTGACAGTTTTCCAAAGAAAATTTTGTATTGTTCCATGACATAGGTCTGAGATGAAGTTTGTTATTCATACCAAAGAACATCATTAAAATGTGAGTGGCTTTTGTGTAAGCACATGGAGAAATAGACGTACATGCCACCTGCCTTTTCCCTCTCTCAACGCTGCCACCTTGTTCACCAAATGCTCACCCCTGGGGGAAGGATATTTTGCTGTGGCTTTGGTTTTCAGTCACACCTAGCAATACTTAGGGGTTACTCTGGCTCTGCACTCAGGAATCACTCCTGGTGAGCTCAGGGGAACATCAGGAATTAAACCTGGGTCTGAAAGGCAAAGGCCCTAACCCCGTACTAGCTCTGTGGCCCCTTGAGGGAGGAATATTTTTATCTGGCAAATAGAATCAGAGGGTGCAATTGGGGTAATAAAGCCCTGCCTGTCAAGCCCGGTAGCTTCAAACATGAAGTGGGCAAGATAGATTGTTCTTGGTGGGAGCTCATCCTGCATCTGAGCGAAGCACACCGCAGACCCAAGCTCAGTCCTGATATCCCACAGAGTTCTGAGAACCATCAGGAGTAGTTCCTGAGTTCAGAACCTGGAATCACCTCTGAGCATCGCTGAGTGTGGGCCCACACCAAACCAAACGAACAAAGAGTTTCTAGTTTGGAAAGGCAGCCAGACTCCCTCCCTCCCACCTCAGGGATCTGTCACTAAGGATCTTCAAGTGAGCCACCTACCTGCCTTCTGCCCTTTCTTTCTGGCTGGTGGAATGGAGGATGTTGTAGCTGAAGGGACGGGCATGGCTGATATCTTCTTTTCCAATTCTTTCTTCTCCTTATCTTCTTGTACTTTTTCTTCAAAGAAAGTCCTTCATGGCAAGACAGTGTCAAGAAATTACAGTGGAATGATTTAGGGATGTCACTTGCATTGCAGTTGTGTTTAAGTGCTGGCCCCAGTGCAGTCTACAGATTAACACCCTTTTAGCTCTTTAAGAACAAACCAGCTTCAATATCCAAAGTCCCCCAATGTAATGATGCTGCTATAAAGCCTGTGTTTAAGAACTGAAATTACTTTTGGTCCGGAAAAGAATTCAGATGCTCTATTATTTTAATTGTTTGAGCATTGTGTTTGTAAAGTAAAATTAGAATCTATAAACTGATTAAAGGCTACTGAATTTTTCCTTTTGAATAACTGTGAGAAATTGAAAAATTTAAGAAAAGATGCTGAAATGCAACATTTGGGGTAGACTTCCTTTTTTCCCATCATTTGGCAGAAAATAGTCCAAATGTGAGCCCAACTCTATCCCTCAAAAAACCATTTTTACTAAAAATAAAGATTCTATCTAATTCTAAGCAAGAAAAAAATGTGATCTTCTGCACAATTAAACATACAATGAGACCTAAGGAAAGAGAATCCAGTGAACCTTTGTTTGACCAAGAGGGGCGTGGCTTCAGAACTGCACAAAAGAGAGGTGATGCTAACATGTTAACATGGGCCTGGCAGGGATGGCAACATAGATACAACGTGGTCATAGATGTTAGAGCCAACTACAGGCAAGGCATGACAGGCCTGGGCTGTGTCTGAATGGAAAATACGCCCCCCCCACCCCCGCAACTGTCACTACCAGACAGACAGGAGAAACTCAAAGGTGATGTAGGATATGGTGGACAGAGGCAAAGGTCATCACCAGGATTCTCAGCCCGTAGCAGGAGAAACTTCTATTTTTAGTTTTTGGGATACACCCAGCTATGCTTACTCCTGATAGGGCTCAGGGCTCAGGCAGGGCTGTGACTGAGCCTGGATCAGCCTTGGCAAGGCAAGCACCTTACTCCCAAGTATTATCTCTCTGGCTCCTTGGTAGAAATGTTTTCTTTTTCTTTTCTTTTCTTTTTTGCTCTTCTTTTTGGGTTTCCGTGCACATGGCCAACCTGGGTTCGATTCCTCCATCCCTCTTGGAGAGCCTGGCTAGCTATCAAGAGTATCCCACCCACGCGGCAGAACCTGAAAAGCTACCTGTAGGGTATTCCATATGCCAAAAACAGTAACAACAAGTCTCACAATGGAGAGGTTACTGGTGCCCGCTCGAGCAAATCGATGAACAATGGGATGACAGTGCTACAGTGCTTTTTGGGTCACACCTGGCGATGCACAGGGGTTACTCTTGGCTCGTGCACTCAGGAATTACTCCTGGCGGTACTGGGGGGACCATATGGGATGCTGGGAATCAAACCCAGGTCGGCCTCGTGCAAGACAAATGCCCTACCCACTGTGCTATCGTTCCACCCCCTGGTAGAAATATTTTCACTGAATTCCAGGTAAACTCTATGAAAAGAGGTCACAAGGCCTTATGTCACCAGGCTCAGCAGGATTCTAACGTCAGGGTTTGATGAACACTATGCTAAGTGTTGCTAAGTTAACACACATGGTTCTGTGGACTCCTAGCTGTACGGATCCTGGAAGCCCCTCACACCCGCCTTACGGGCAGGTCAGCTGCCCAGAGTCTCTGTACACGGGGTCTCTGATCAAAGCTGTGGGGCTACCTGAGCAGCTGGTCCACCTCGGCCTGGTTGCAGGGTCTCTGGCCCTGGAGCTGCTCTGAAAGTTCTTCATTGATCCACTGCAGGGCTGTGCTCACCTCCTCGGACCGCTCCGTCTCCTCCACCTCCAGCAGCTCAGACGGGGAGTTCTCCTGCACTTGAAAGTGTGTGGAGATCGCCGTGGAACAAATGTTCTGAAAAGAATACAAGCCTGTTCCACATTTCCCCCCGCTCTGGCAGAAAACGGGAGCCTGAATTAAACTGGCTTTTAATGTGCATGATATTTTATCACCAATTTCAAAGGGAAAATGAGAATCTATAATTTCCTTTGAGATCTTTTTATAGTTGTTGAGACACGATAGAACTCAACTTCAAGGAACGTGGAAAATTATTACCTTGAGAAAATACCCTTATAAAATCCTTCCCGTGAACTTGTTTTTATCACTCCTTCTCCAGAAAAGTTAAAAGGGTACGCTTTCATCCTAATTAGGCCCCTCCCAGAGACAGGCACAAAATGATTTCTAACAAATATGTAGCCGTGAAAAGAAATGATTAAAAAAAAATCATTCAAATGAATTTTTCTCTTACATGGAGCGCCCTACACAACTACATAAATCTCTCTATACTCTGTGAATATATAAACCTATCTAGATGTGTACAACTCACATTCATGTCAGTTTCAAAACTATCCTCATTCAGTTCATTTCTCTACTGATCTTGCCCCATCTTTAGCATGAGAGCTCTGTACCAAAGTAATGCTAAGATAGAATGGGTCCATTTCAGTGGAGTATATGATTCATGGATATGATATGCTGTCTGTGTGCATGAATATTTCATAAGCACTGAACTATAAAATTTTCATTCCCCCCCCCATTTGGACAAGAAGTGCTAATAAATGCAGTGGGGCCAGGACACACAAGAACACGCTCCAGCTGCTTCTTACCTTGGGGGAATTCTGAACGGTGCAGAAGATTTCCACTTGCAGGGTTGGAAACCCCAGCCCGTCCAGGACATTCTTCCCCACTACCTTGCAGATGGTGGGAGGTGTTGCCAGTTCAGACAAGCAGTTTGCCTACAACATGTCAATACACACATGTGAAAAAAATAAACCATGTCGCTATCACAATGTCACATCTCATTCATATTTAAAAGATCATCTACATTTTTCCACTTTTCACTGAACCTCTCCAAGAGTCCTCCACACAAACTTCCCCTTTGGAGGTTGGGATTGAGCCTGATACACAGACTAGGGCACGAGGCTATCTATTACATTCGAACTCTCAACAGAAAGTTCCACCCATTTTCTCAGTATAGTCTCTGAGCAGGCTTTCCCAGCCAACTCCATTTCCTACCCTATCCTATCACAGATCTCAGTGTTACCTGTCCCAAGAACACTGCCATACATGCAAATTTAAGATACCTTACGAGGACCCAGGTGTATGCATCCCCAAAAGGCAACTCCTATTTTAATGATGAAGATTTTGGTAGCGGCTGTACTACACTCACCGTCTGTGCATAAAACTAACATGTTCCAAGATTATTAGAGCCTGACGCAGAGACTGATGAGCAACCACAGATGGCTGGCCTTGGATTTGTCTCAGGAAGAGACTGGAGAAAGAATGATGCTGAAGAAGTGGGCTCAGTGCTTGAGTAGAAAGATCAGAGATGGTGTGTCTACTTGGAGAAGTGGGGGCTCAAGAAAGGAGGAAGAAGGGAAAGGGAAGGCAGGTCCTCGGTGCCCATTTGGTTACCAGCTAGTACTGGGCTCAGTGTTCGCTTAGCAGACCAGGCCTCTGATCTTTTAGTAGGAAACAAATGGCTTCAACCTACACAACAGGCAACTGAATCCCCAAGAGTGGCAAGCCAGCACAGAGGTGGTGCCCCAGCAAAAAAAAAAAAAAAAATAGGCGAGTCAGTTTCCAAGCCATCCAGGAACTTTAAGGATGGAGAGCTATCTGCTAAAAAGCCCCTAGATGAATTTGGACAGAATCAAGAGAGAGAAAAGATTTGGCCTTTGATTTTGTCATGTTACAGTGAGTTGGATTCCAAGTTGCACGATGATCCTTTAAGAAACCACCTATTTCAGGTAGCTATCCAGTTTTCCCAGCACCACTTGCTAAAGAGACTTTCCTTGTTCCACTTTGCATTTCTTGCTCCTTTGTCAAAGATTAAGTGGCCATATACTTGGGGGTCTGTGACAGGATATCCAACTCTGTTCCATTGGTCTGCAGGTCTGTTTTTACCCAATACCATGCTGTTTTAATTACTACTGCTTTGTAGTAGAGTTTGGGGAAGGTGACACCACCCATCTTCTTTTTTCCAAGGACTGCTTTAGCTATTCGTGGGGGCTTATTGTTCCATATAAATTTCAGGAGTGCTTTGTCTATTTCTTTGAAAAATGTCATGGGTATCCTGACAGGGACTGCATTAAATTTGTATAGTGCTTTGGGCAGTATTGCCATTTTGATAATGTTAATTCTCCCTATCCATGAGCAAGAGATGTGTCTCCATTGCCTAGTGTCCTCCTTTATTTCTTGAAGTAGTGTTTCATAATTTTCCTTGTATAGGTCCTTCACCTCTTTGGTTAAGCTGATTCCAGGTACTTGATTTTCTGAGGTACTATTGTGAATGGGATTGCTTTTTTAATGTCTCTTTCTTCTCTTTCATTATTTGTATATAAGAAAGCCATGGACTTTTGGGGAGAAGAAAGATGGAATAGAGAAGGGATCGCTAAGAAAATGATGACTGGAGAAACCAGTTGGGATGGGAGATGCATGCCGAAAGTAGATAATGGACCAAACATGATGACCTCTCAGTATCTGTGTTGCAAGCTATAATGCCCAAAAGTAGAGAGAGAGTATGGGGAATATTGTCTGCCTTAGAGGCAGGGGGAGGGTAGGAAACATGGGGTATACCAGGGATATTGGTGTTGGGGAATGTGCACTGGTGGAAGGATGGGTGTTTGATCATTGTGCGATTGTAACCCAAACATGAAAGCTTGTAACTATCTCACGATGATTCAATAAATTTTTTTTTCTTTTTGGGTCACACCCAGCGATGCTCAGGGGTTACTCCTGGCTCTGCACTCAGGAATTACTCCTGGCGGTGCTTGGGGGACCATATGGGATGCCGGGGATCGAACCCGGGTCGGCCGCGTGCAAGGCAAACGCCCTACCCGCTGTGCTATCGCTCCGGCCCCAGATTCAATAAAATTTTAAAAAAATTAAAAAAAAGAAACCACCTATTGTGATGCTAACAGAACAAGAGAGGGAACTTAAGTGCTTCGGATGTTACTTTGGAAGAGTAACTATGTCTTGCTTATCACCGTATCACGTCACAGTGTCTGCTATAGCAGGAATCCACACATTGAATCTTGTAAAATTAATATCAGATGCACCTCTGGGTACTTATATAATATCATTAAATTCTCAAAACATGATGATTACTAGAGTATGGGAGAGGGGCAGACAAGGTGAGTGAAAGGAGGCAAAAGGAAAAAGGTACAAATTTTCAGTTTCAGTAAAGTCCTGAGGTCTTTTTCAGTCAGCGACCCAAAGATGAAGCAATCAGCGTCTTGTTACTCTCCAAACCTTTCCCATCCCTGAATTCCTCCGACATGCAAGCAGAGTACAGGAGAAATGGCACTGAAACAAAACACTTTGGAATGTTTAGGATTTCATTAGGCAGAGAAGGGAGACGTTGAGGGTAGATACTTACCCTGGAGGAAAGAGGAAAAGCAGTGGGGGAGGAGAGGAGGGAATTCCAGGCTCTCCTACAAGCCAGTGGGCTGCTATTACCACGGGAAGAGACCTGGAAGCACCACTGGGTGGGTGTCAGGAAGTTCTAAGCTAGAGCGCGATGATCAGACTTGAGCCTTAAGAACTTTGCTTTGGGAACTGAAGCGACAGCATGGCAGATTGACAGCATGCTCTGCGTGGAGCAGGCTCCGCTTCTATCTCCAGGACTGCATGGCCCCCTAAGCACTGTCAGGAGTTACCCCTGACTGCTGCCAAGAGTAGCCCCAAGTACTGCCAGGTGCGGTCCTCAAATCAAAATAAAATAGGAACCTTGCTTTGGCAGCAAGTCCTGATGAACTAGGGTGAACTAGGGAGGAGGCAAGAATAGTAACTAGCACAGGGACTGAGAAAATAATAAAAGGGGGTTGGGTGCCTTTGGGTCAAGGCATTTTCTGAACACCCTCCAAGTCCAGGTCAGAACCTTCCCACATACTCCAGCCATAGACAATTGCACAGGGCAGAATTCTAACTAGGATAGACCTGCAGTGATTCCTCTTGGCTTAGCACTGAGTCACAGGACATCTTGCTGCCTAAAGGACTCAGGAATGTCACGGTGGTGAATGAGTCCATTTTCTAGCCTTAAGGTTTGTCCCATGGAGCTGAAGTCACAGCCAAGTGTCCCTGCACAAGGAGGAAGTCGGAGGAGTTGACCTTCAAGATTTTTCCTAGCAGGAGCCAGTGGAAAGAGAGGGGGATTCAGAATCCCAAACAATCCTGTGTTCCCTAAGTCTCACCCTGCCAGCCACTCTGTCAGACCTCTTTCCCTTCCTATCACTCTCTGTCCCTCATGTAAATGCCCCTTATCTACATGTATGGGGTCAGTTTTATCCGTGAAACACGAACACTCATTTCTGTTACACAGTGCTCCTAAGGAGCTATTAAAAGAACATGCGAAGCACATGGCACACGGAACTCGGTAGACTCCGTGAAAAACGCATCTTCGTACATCTTCATCTTGTCCACAGCCGCAGCCTGGTACTTCCTCAGCACCTACTCTGCTTGGGGTCGCCTCCCCGCACCAAGCAAACTGCTTCCAGTCCCAACCCGAAGAAGGTGGGGTCCATCGCCTAGTGGGTCTGGAGCTGGGGGTGAGAATGACGTCGCCGGGGTTTCTACTGCTCCCGGATGTGCCTCTCATTTTGCACGAGGCTCAGGGACTAGAAGAGGGACTTTGGCTGGCAGAGGGGTCCCCCTGCTCTCTCCCCTGGGCGGGCGAGTGGAGGTGAGGTGGGAACACTGACAGAAGACGAATCCCGGGTCGACTCTGGGCAGGAGCTGGACGGCTGGGGATGGGCGCGTCATCCAGGCAGAGAGAAGGGCATGCCAAGGGCAGGACGCATGCAACTGGCGGAAAAACTTGGACGCAGCGGGATCCGGCTGGGTATCAGGCCTCGGAGACAGACTTGGAGCCAAATTCTAGCAGATGCCAAGATGCGCGTCGCCCGGGTGGGCCGAGAGCGGCCGCAGCAGCGAGGCTGAGCTCGGCGGTGGCACAGCCACTTGATTTCAGCGGTGGCGCGGCCAACAGCCAGGTCCCGATCAGTCGTAGCCCGGTCGCTACAAACCCGCCTAGCGTCCCCTTTCCTCCCGCCTCTCTCGGCGCCGTCCCTTCCAGGGGGGCCGCCTCTGCGTGCCACCTCTGCACCCCGATTGCGCCCGCACCCCCTCCACACCCCCAGAGCCCGACCCCCCGCCGCGGCGGCGCGCGTGCGCGACTCTACAGCGCAGGCGCACGGCGCTGCCGCAGCACAGGGCGGGGGGAGAGGGGCTGGAGGGACGCGGGTCCCCGGCGCCTACCAGGTGCCCGTAGACGTCGGCGGGCTGCAGGTAGAAGGTGGCGTTGAGCAGCTCCTCCAGCCGGCGCGGGACCTGGTTCTCCTGGTAGTACCGCATCGCCTGCCGCCGGAGCTTCTGCAGCTCCCGGGCGCTCCCGGAGCCGCGGCGGTCGCCGTCATCCCCCATGGTAGGAGAGCCGAGGCGACCGCGGGGCTTGGCCAGGGGGGGACCCCGCCGGCGTCCTGCCCGTCGCTAGGCGACGCGGCGCGCGCTCGGCCGCAGTTCTCGCGAGGCTTCCGGGCTCCCTGCCCGCGCCCCTTCCCCTCCCGGGCTCATCCCGAGTAACGGTCCCCGCCGCCGGGGACCCCTCGCCTGGATCCGACTAGCAGCCCTTCCCCGCCTCGCAATCATTGCTTTCCCCCGGCCCCTCCCCACCCCCACCCCCCAGCCCTGATGGTTTTCCAGGTGGGGGAAGATGGAAATCTACCTGATGCGCTTTTTGGCGGGCGCCGTGGCCGGGTCCCGGCCCCGGGGTGGGCAGGGGGTGCCCCGCTGCACCCGCTGCCCCTTGAATAGTGAGCTCCCACCGGGAGGCTTTGGGGGACCCGCTCCCCTGATCCGGGAGGGACTTTAGAACTCAGGATCCCGCCCGAGCGGGGACCGTGCAGAGACTCATTCATCCCGCGCCAGTGGCGCAGTGCGCGGCCCGGCCGGCCGGGGCTGTCCAGGGGAGAAGGTGCGCCCCTTACCCCTACCCCTACCCCTACCCCGCCCCCCACACACACCCCGGAGCATCCCTGGGGTGAACCCCCTAGAAGCGGAGGTGAGGTGGGAGGCAGCAGCGTGGGGATGGATCTTAAGGAATGATTTTGGCTCAGCCAGGCCGGGGTTGCGGGGTGTCCCTGGCCACGCTTCGGGAGAGAAGTGGGGATGGAGGACCCGCGTTGGAGCCCTGCGTCCAGCACTTGGACAGCTCCCAACTCTCCTGCCCAGGCGTCCCGCGCAGTTATGTAACTTGCCAGCGCGCGCCTCGGGATGCTCCAGCTGCCTGCGGGTGCGCGGGGGTGGTGGAGAGGGTGGTCTCTCGCCCTGCCCGCCCCTCCTCCCACCCCGCACCCCTTGCCTGTTTGTGTTTCGGTCCTAAGCTTGATTAAGTTAATAGAGCGCGGAAGGGGCTTCAACCTTGTCTGGAAAGTCGTCAGACCTGCCCAGAGACACAGTGGCGAGAAAGCGCTTTGATAAATGGTATTTTCCATAAGGCACCCAGAGAGGTATAAAAATACGCTAGGCTATAAAAAGGATTGCGTGAGCCCAGACGGCTCTCTGCTGAACTCCCTCCCCCTTTTTCTCCCGGGGTCCAGGGACTGTCCCACTTTCTGGGCTGTTACTGGGCCCTCCCTGCTCCTCCTCACTAGATGGGGACCCCTCCCCGGCATGAGTCCTCA
Source organism: Sorex araneus (assembly GCF_027595985.1). Taxonomy (NCBI): domain Eukaryota; kingdom Metazoa; phylum Chordata; class Mammalia; order Eulipotyphla; family Soricidae; genus Sorex; species Sorex araneus. The sequence goes on from NC_073312.1 coordinate 10,501,701, forward strand.
TCCCTTCCTCTGGCAGTGCTTGGGGGCCACAGGGCCACAGCTAGCAACCTCTGGGGGGAGGGGGAGGGCACACATTGCCTTATGCTCTACCACTTTTTGAGTTATTCTCCAGACCCTCATTTGACTTTTTTTTTTTTTTTGCCTTGCCAGGGTTTGAACCTAGGGCTTCACACATTTGAGGCAAGTGCTCTACCATTGAGCCAAACTCCAGGCCCTTCAGGCCCTTCATATGCCATTTCATTGAAATACCAAAAGTTGCCCAGACTGAGATCATTGTGTTCCTGGATCTCCCCTCTTTGGCCTTGAGTCCTGTGTTCCATGAGGCCAAGGACTCACCACTAGGACTCCAGCATCAGTTCCCAGATCAGTAAACATTTGTTTGACAAATGAATGGATTTTATGCAGAATAAATGCTTAACAAGTACTTAAGATAATCAGATGTTTTAAAGTTGGGTAAGTCAGGAGTATACCAGCCTGGAAGGACATAAGGATTTGTTTTTCGGGAATAATAGGCATAAGAAGGGAAAGGAATAAAATATGTCATTCCAAGGTATGCCTTTGGCAAAAAAGTTAACTTCATGGATGAAGCTCTGGAGGCAGAATGGAGATGACCTTTAAAAGAGGTGTTTCAGAAGAGTAAACGTCACTCTTAAAGGTGGCTCCCTCTTTGTTGGTAAAACCTGATCTGCTCATTGGAGTTTACATCTGTCATTGGCAGTTAGTTTACTGAACCTTCTTTGGTAATCTTCCTAGCAGACCTTCCCTGGCTTCTCTTTGTCTGCTTTCACCTAATGCCGTTATCTGTGGCCACATAGGCAAGTTACTCAGCTTTACCTGTTTTCTCCCTAATCACCAAAGGACATATTAGTAATTTTCTCCTTTTCCTCATCAGTCTGTTTGAAGCTTGTTGAATTTTACCCAGGGGTTATCAGATAATTCTTTTGTGCCCCAACAGTGGGAAACATCCAGATTTCTGAGTACAGGGAAAGCAAGATAGAAGTAGTGAATTCATAAGTGAACTGTAGCAGACGTTGGATTTGATGAATTCTTCATTACTGAGAGTTCAGGAGACTCAGACCGGAAACAATATAGAGAAAAGGTCTTACAGAAATGGATGAGAAAACAGAGAGAGGGACATTACTTTGAAGGACTGGATATAGGATTCGGGAAGCAGAGATGACTTGTAGAATTCTGTTACAGTTGATGGGGGAGAGAAAAAGCATCATCTGATTTTGATGGAGAGAGCACAGTGCATTGGGTTTTAGATGTGGGGGACTCTGGTGTCCCTGGGAAAAGGATGGAAGCTATCTACACTGAATTGAAAGTTAAGGAAGAATCCTCTAAAGGGGAAAAGGCAAATAAATTCTCTTGGACTCAGCACCTGCATGTTAGGGAAGGAATATAATTAGGACAAAGGAAGAGAAGGAAAGGCCATACAAAACGAACACAAAAATCCATATCAGCAGGGTGCAGAGACCTGGCAATGTAGTCCAGGTGACCATTTGTGTCTGTTGCACAGAATTGAGTCTGAAGGATCACGCTTAGCTAATTGTGTTGTTTGGGATGCGATGGCAGAGGGCTGTTACGGGATCAGATGGGGCTTTTCTTTTCATAGATTGACAGTATAGGATTGTGAATACACGAATAATTGTGAATAATACGAAAGTGAGCGTATTATTGTACAATCTTGAAATTTTAAATTAAAAGTATTTGAGGGAAGGGTATTAATCAAATAATGCAAGAGAAGCAGAGGCAACAAAGAGATTATTAGGAAGCTGGTTCTTCCCTAATATTGATTATTCCATCTTTTCAAATGATAAAGTGATGCAGGGTGAGGAAATAAATCTACCATCACTGTTTACTTCAGTCATTCCATCAACAAATGGATGCCTATGGTGCCAGGCACTATTGTAGGCAAGGAAGAGACAGTGAATACATTTCTTCCATTCCGGAGACTTCTGATGACATCCAGAAGCTCTTACACATGAGTAAGTCACAGGGATGATAAACCAAGATAATCACGGTCCATGGAAGCCTTTTGAAAAGTTGCTTGATGTGCTGAGGGTTTATTAACAGCCTATTCCTCTTGACAGATTGAGTAAATAAAAGGATTCTTCAGGAATATCCCAGATTCCTATTCCCAACAGATGTACGTACTAGCATTTTAGTGAAAAAAAATGTATTCATGCATCTGCTTAGTTTTGTACAGACTTTCATCATCGATGACTTGATGACCTTGATTTCCATCTCATGCTCATGTTGCTGCCTCGTGGCCAGGAAGCTTCCGGAGTGGGAGCGCTTGCAAGGGATCGGGTGTGCTGCTAATCCTAAATGGATTCAACTGGGCAGTTGAGAGGAGGGGGCAGGAAAGGAGGCAGAAAGAAAGGATCCAGAGGTATAGAAAGTCCTTAGAATATACTCAGGGGGGGCTAGTCAGGACAGGACAGGGTTGTTACTCTCTTACCTCCGGAAAGAGAAGACATTCAAGATAGAGAGGATGGAGCCGTGAGTAGTAGCTTCTCATATCTGGGGAGCCCTCATTAAAAGGCACTTTTATGGCCTATGGGACATGCGTGGTGTGGCACAAGGAACATTTGCGTGGGGATTAGAAAAACCTAGATTAGAATTATGTCGTGTCCCCAAGACCTTCTAGGAACTGTTCAACAAGTTGAGTGGGTTGGACAGTTTCCTAACCCTTTTTGAGCATGAAACGTGAACAAGACATTTAATGAAGTGCCCCTGGCACCCTGCCACATGATAGGGGTGATAGGTAGTGGCTGAAGTCGGCTACACATCTGGAGACAGTCATTCTTCCGTGGTCATTCATGGAAAGCGTACAGAGGCCCAACTACAAGCAGAGCTCCTTCAGTGTGGGGAGAATGTCTTACGCACTTGGGATCAAACCTGGGCTGGGATTAAGCCCACTGAGCTCTCCCCGCCCCTCTGCCCAGCTCGACATTGGGAATTGCCAGATCCTGTCCCCATCCCCCTGGACCTGGCAGGGGACCTTGATTGAAATGTGCCAAAGTGGGGGCTCTCCATCTTAGGGAGCTTCTGTTTTGTCACTGTGATCCAAGATAAACTACCAGGACAGTGGGCTGGAACAATAGCACAGCGGGTAGGGCGTTTGCCTTGCATGTGGCCGACCCGGGTTCAATTCCCAGCATCCCATATGGTCCCCTGAGCACCGCCAGGGGTGGTTCCTGAGTGCAGAGCCAGGAGTAACCCCTGTGTATCACTAGGTGTGACCCAAAAAGAAAAAGAAAAAAAAACCTACCAGGACACATCAAGCTACTTCTACTTAACTAAACTAAAAATCCCTCTCGGAGAAAACAAACTATTCACATGCTGCATTTCAAAAAGAATTTCTGGGCTGTGTCAGACAGTTCCTCCATGAAGGAGAATGGAGAAAAAATGGAGTTGTTCGTTTTCCCCGTCATCCTTTCCAGCACCTTCTGATAAATTGGAACGGGTTTGCCATGACTGTAACATTCACGCGTGATTTTGCCGATGTTATTTTGGGGATGCTACCAAGGGCTTGTTAATTCTTCTTTTTCTGCACTTGCCATCTGCTGAATACCATTTTTCATAGGGAACTAGTGAGCATGGTTGCTTAGTGCCTTTGATTCTAGACCTGTAGAGGCTGGAGGCAGAATAGATGGCTGTAGCTCCGCTTCTTCATCCAGAAAATGGGAGTAAAAATGTCATCCTTCCACACCCAGCTGTCACGAATGAGAAATATGATTGCCAAGCTAATTGCAATACAAATAGCTGTCAATTCAGTGCTAAATACTAGAAGTAGGAATGGTTTGACTAATGACAAAAAAAAATGTGACTTGTAATTTGATGTTTCCATTATTAATGCCTCCTGGCAAGAGTCATTACTACTGTAGCAGTAACAACAACAAAGCCCCCACAGCAGCAGTTACCGCTGATGGAACAATTTTACATGCCTGGTTTTCTTATGTCATCCCCTTGAATCTGCATAACAGCCTCCGCAGGTAAGTGATTGGCCCAGGGCTGCACAGTTAAGTCAATAGAGAGAGCGGATTCGTACCCAGGAGGAGCCAACTCTGTCCGCTTCCTCTCAGGTTTTAAACTCCCCGCAGTGGTCTGGCTCAGATTGTTAATCACAGGCGCTTTATCAACTTGTACTGCCCCTCTCAGGAGCCGAGGGCCTGGCTGAATGGTGTGAATCCCAGATCACTGATTTTTTTTGGCCTGTGCTGCACGGTTAGAATCACTTGTGGATTTTTCTGCATTATAATAGAAACCTAAGCGCCCTTCAAATTTTAGCACCACAACTAAAGTTAGAATTATTTGATTCACTGGGCTACAGTATTGCTACTGATACTTGGGCCATACCACAGACCTCTTCAGTTGGAACTTTGAGGGGTAGGAGTCTATGCATAGGTTACTCTGTGTGTGTGTGTGTGTGTGTGTGTGTGTGTGTGTGTGTGTGTGTAAGTCGGTAATATCATTAGAATATGTATGTGCTATTATGTGCTACCAAGATGAGAGCCAAAGATATTTCTCCGTGGATCCATGTCTGACAAAGAATGGCTCAGGATGGTCTGACCATGGGTGGAACCTGAAAGGCACAGTAGTCTCTCGGGCTTGGAATCACAGGGGGGTCAAGTCCAGGTTCTTCAGTCCCCAGATATGCGATTCAGGGCAAGTTACTTAACTATTTCCCAACCGACCTGCCAATATGTTCAACTTCATAGAATTGCTGCGGCATTTAAAATCCCCTGTGTGCTTCCTCCCACCGCACTCAGCACAGAACAAATGATGTTCTCACCAGCGAAGTTAAGGCGATGGAAACCTCGTCCTGGTTTTATCTGAACATCTTTTTCCCGCTTTGCACAGGAATTTAGACGGCACTGAATAGATAGAGATGTCTTTAGAAACAATATCCACGACTCCCATATCAAAGCCTCGGATAGCCTCACTTGGATTTGAACCTTTCCTGATTGCACACACTTATAGTGCTGATGTGCTATTTCTCTCTTGCTTCCCACGTTAAGGCAGAAAACCGGGGTCAGAGTCACAATGCGAGTGTTCCGAGCTGGAAACCTGTCAAAGGCGCTTGCAGAGTTCGCCTCCTGGTCATTTGTTCAAAGGGCTTTGACACAGAAAAGCGAAAGATACTGCTGGAGATGCGACCCTTGGCAGTTTAATTGGTATTTTTCAGAGTATAGACGCACAGTTTCTATATAGGCAGAGTGAGCCTGGGAGCAGAGCAATTACCCAGTGAGTTCAGACAGTAAAGAGACGAGGAAAAACAACAAAAGCAAAATGCAATTCTTTCCTCCAGCGATTTGGCCATTTTAAATCGAAAAAAAATTCACCTTTATAGAAGTAGATATAACGGAAGAGTCATTTTTGGTGACATAATTATAGGGCACATAAAGCAAATTACACATAAAATATCCTAAAAAGACCAGAGTCTCTAATTTGTACTTCTTAATATAAAAGGAGCAAAATAACAATAGTAATGGGTTTACTGTGAATGTAGAAAATGTTAAACATGTTTTCGACATAGGGGGCAGCAAAGAAGAAAGCAGGCAGATTCCTGGTGATGAGAACAGTTAGCTGCGCTCTGCAGTTGACCTGGAACGTTCCCTCTGTGCTTTTTCTCTCTCATGCAGAGACCGATTGGGTGGGTTTGATTCCTGGCCCGGGAAGCCCCTGTCCACCTACCTTGTGGTTGCATCAGTGCCGATAAACTGTTTGACTTTTATCATTAAACTTAAAACCCCGATTAAAGGGGGGGATTTTAGCCTCTCAGAAAATGTCCTTTAGGCGAATCTGCTTAAGAGGAACTATCTTTTTCTTATTAGCAAAATCAAAAGACTATCTTTACCTTTAAAAGGTGATTTCCACAGAAGGTGGGCATACAAGAACTGCCGAATGCAACATTGATATTTTATGTTGATTCACATATTGCATTGTGTGATATGTAATACCTGAATGCATAGCAACAATGCCAATTGGCACCAGTATAAAACTCTATTTCAATGTCGAAAAAAAAAAAAATAAAAAAATAAAAGGTGATTTCGCCAGCTGGGATCATGAGTCTTAGGGAAAGGTTAGACATGCAAAAGTATGTTTACAGGATTTGAAAATATTCAGTCTTGGTAATTTAGGTTTGAACTTTAAATTTAGGTTTCTTATTGGCAGAGTGCAGGATCTGTGGTGGTGGTTGTTTTTTTTTCCTTTTTCTTTCTTGGCTTGTCTTTCAGGAATTCTATTTAATTGTCCCATTTAAGGGTTTTGAAGATTCTAGTTCTTTGGATGTTAAAAAAAAAATTCTTTTTTTCTCCTTCCCTTCCCACACCCCCTAAAAAAAAAAAACAACAATCTATTCATCTATACAAGATGAGAGTTATTTCCTAAAGAATTGTGATTTGAAAGAGAAAATTCCCAGTACTTTTGGTGAATATGATTAATTTAGACAAGCATCTCAATACTGACTTGGTTGTGCTGCCTCTCCTTTATATATATGCCAGTCACATATAAATTCTTATCATTCAAGCCCCACGTAACTCCAGTGTTATTTAAGGGAACACTTGTGAATGAATCTCTAATCCCCACCTAATGTGTTAAATTAAATTAGCAGAAAGCCAGCGCGGAATTGTCTGCCTGTGCGGAATCATGAGCCCTGTTTTTAAAAGTAAATAGTGCAGTTATGCTTTTGGATTGTGTATTCATCACCGCAGGTGGCTGTAGAAACAAAAGGGGTGATGAGCAGAATTCTTTTCTCAAGAAAACAATGTCGCGGTGGTGACTCCTGGAAGCAGAGAACGTAGGCAGGATGAAAGATGGAAAATGATGTTTCTAAAGTGGAGATCATCTTTGCCTGTTGCAAATGCTGCCTCTCTTCAGCGGGAACTTGAGTCAGCCTCGCTGTGTGTTAAACACTACAGACCAGGGAGAGGAAGAAAGAGGACCCAAATGCAGTCATTTCCAGGCAGAAGTAAAGAGACAGAGAGGAAAAAAGGTTTGTGCAGGTATTACCTGAGATGAATCAATGAAGAAAAACTGAGGTTGGGGGTAAAAGTACGTGTGTGTGTGGGGGGGCTTGCCCTACTTCCATTTCCTTTTGTGCTTAGGGGGGTGCCTGTGGAGAGGCAGACAGGGGGGTAGGTGCCCACTGCATTGGCCACCTCTTGCCTCTCCCCACCCTATCCCCTGCAGGGCTGGATTTGTTTAATAGCTGCTCTTAAAGGCTGGGGGAAATTTTTCAGTTTATTTCTGAGCCATCAAGTGACTGAAGTAGTTCTCATCTGAGCTGGGTCCAAATCTGACCACCTTCATGAGAAAAGGTTGTGCAGCAACCCCCCGAACAGGGAATCTCAAAGGCTGCTCTTCCGTGCTTCTTGCCCTTTCGGAAGGAGGATCTCTGCTGCCTCTATGCTGTAAAAATCAGACTTCCCGTGGGTAAGAACTAGCATCCAGGTGGATTTCTTTTGTGATGCAAAAGGATGCCAACAGTTGCTGCCTTTTATTTGTTCTTTATGAACACGTGACTTTGGCTTGAACCATGAATGCCTAACCCCGATGCTCGATGCTCTGCCTTCTGTAGAGCAGAGCTGACGGGGTAGAGGAAAAATTTACCTTCCGGGTGCTGATGTTGAGAATTCCTAATCAGAGACTTTCTTTGGTAAGATACGCATCAGACCGTGTTTCATAGAACAAGCATGCCCATGCAAAATCTTTTCAAGTATGATATTTGTATGTCGACAAGTTTTAGAAGGAAAATTGTTCCGTGTGTGAGCATTTATTAAACTGTCTATCCAGTTAAATTTTTTTCCCTGTGTCTTTCCTCTAAGCCCATTGGAAGATTAGTAGCTGCTCTTGAGATTGTAACTCTGAGAGAGCAGGGATTGCTGTCAGAGCAAATAATTCCAAATAAGATCTCTTTTCATTTGTGTTTGACAAAGACTGCACAACCAAGTAGAATTTGCTGTGTGAAGGGAAAAGGAGACATCAAGGATGCGGGGTCATTTGTCTCGTTCACTGATACCAGCATTTCATCTTTCACCTCTGTGTGATTCTAACTCATGACACACGTCCCTTGAACTCTTTTGCTCTCTTCCAAACCCTGATGCTAAGAAAAAAACGCACCATTCCACTTCACAACATCAGACCCTGCGCTGGTAGACCAGAGACTCTCGTCCCCGCTTCTGCCTGGACTGTGGTCCTGAGGGTCATCCCCATTGCTGCTGTGTTTATGAGTGAGGCTCCTTTCTCTCCAAAATTAGACCTCAGGGCTCTGCCTCATGCCACCTGCCTCATTTACCTTGACCAAAAAAACCAAACTGAGCTTTAGCTATTTTGTTGTAGGTATCCACCCAGCAGCCCTTGGCTCAGTCACCTGGGGCTGTTCCAGTGGCATATTTTAAAGTGGGCTGTTGGAGAAGAGGCAGGGGAGGACTGGAGGCCAAGGGCCAAAGGAGACTGGAGGCCGATGGCCCGCTCCTCTGTCCATCAAGCTGTGGAGAACAGAGCATGGGGGGGGGGGTGTCTCTCCTTGGGTGATGGGGCACTTTCCTGACTTTTGTTTGGGGGGCGGTTTATTTTAAATTTAATTTTTTTTAATTCATTGGTAAACAGTTACAAAGTTATTCATGATTGGGTTTCAGTAATATAATGTTCGAACATCCATCCCTTCACCATTGAATATTTCCCACCACAATGTCCTCATTTCCCTCCCTCTGCCTGCCTTTGTGGCAGGCACTTCTCTCTCTCTCTCTCTCTCTCTCTCTCTCTCTCTCACTTCTCTCTCTCTTTCCTTTTGGGCCTTATGGTTTGTAATGCAGATACTGGAAGGTTATCAGATGTATCCCTTTACCTACTTTCAACACTCAGTCCTATCCAAAATGATCAGTTCCAACTATCGTTGTCATACTGCTTCCTTCTCTATCCGACCTGTCCTTCACCCCCCAGACACTCTTGTGGCAAGCTTCCAACCATTGACCAGACCTCCTGGCCCCTGTTTTCCCTGGCCTTGGGTGGATAGATATAGATAATGGATATAGATATAGATATAGATATATGACTAATATAGAATTTCCTGACTTTGGGAAGGAAGGAAACTTTGCACTTGTTTCTTTTCTTTTTTCTTTCTTTTTTTGGGGGGGTCACACCCAGCAATGCTCAGGGATTACTCCTGGCTTTGCACTCAGGAATTACTCCTGGCAGTGCTTGGAGGACCATATGGGATGCCGGGGATCGAACCCAGGTCGGCCACATGCAGGGCAAACAGGGGGCAGAGCAAGCTCCCCCAACTCGCCTGGCTTCCCACAAAGGCTGCTGCCAAAATGTCCATTTACAACACTCCCATGCATCCACCTTAGCCTAGCTTAGCAGGGTCCTTTTCTCCCCTGAGCCTGTGGCCTTACCTTCGTTCAGGAGCTGTAAAGTTCAAGCGAACATTTTTCCAGTGTCGGAATCCATACTTAACTGCGGGCCCCATTACCTGTCAGCCAAATGTCAGTCTTTTAACTAAAATGGACCTTAGCGTTCCCGTGTGTGGACCACTGAGATAGCTGTGGGAGAGAAATGCTAGCACTTGCTTAGTTTCCGGATCGAAATGTCCAGGATGTCCCACTGCCTATCTATATGTATGAGTCTGAGTTGCAAAGGGGCTGGAGAGATGGCTCGCAGCACGGAGCACGGGGGCATGCATGCAGGGGCCTCAGGTTCGATCCCCACCACCCACCACACCATCCCCCGAGCACTGCCAAGGGCACACAAAACCCAAGTTGAATTATGCGATGGGGAACTGTCACCCTTCAGAACAATCTCCCGTGGCCCGGATCAGGGGAGCACTGTCCAGTTTTTCCCATGGCTGTGTGTCATCCTTGGGCATGCACAGGTGAAGCCCTGAGAGCTTTTTCATTTGCTTTCTGAAATGCCTTTAGGGCCGGAGAGGGAGGACAGAAGATAGGGTGCTTACCTAGCACGTGGCTGTCCCAGGTTCGATCCCCTATGGCCTCCCGAGCACGCAGGAGTGATCCCTGAGCACTGCCTGGTGTGTCCCCAAAACAAAGACAAATTTGTGTTCTTAAATCATATGTCTTTGAATGCACGTGGAGCATCCTCACGAATGCCGCTGGGGACGAAAGTGCCAGTGAACATGACACCAGGGCAGATTCCACCTTGTCTGGCAGGTGGTTTCTCCTGCGCTGGGCAGAACCCCAGGAGGGCTGCTCAGAGGTAACCCCCATGGGGTTGTGTGGAACTTGGGGTCCTGCTCAGACCTCTGGCACGTGTGCAGAAAAGATGGCCCGGAAGTGTGCTGTGCCGTCTGCCCGCGTATTCATCCCGAACATTGGCCGTGTCCCCCACCCCAGCCCGTGCGGTGGCACCAACACACCCGCACCCCTTCATCAGGGAGTTAATGCAGAGGCACTGGCTGAGCCCACCAGCCTGGCCCCCCTCAAGTTTCCTTCTGGCGAACTCCTCCCCAGAGATGCTGCTTCAGGGGGTCCCGCCCAGCCACCCTCGCCCACTCTCCTGGTCCGACTGCCAGTGCCTGAGCCACTTCTGCTCTTTCCTCCGGCACCTGCGAGCACCAGCACGTTCCCCTGAGCCTCTGCCTACGTTTATTTTTCTTTTTGGGTCATACTCGGCGATGCACAGGGGTTACTCCTGGCTCTACACTCAGGAGTCATTCCTGGCGGTGCTTGGCGGACCATGTGGGATGCTGGGGATTGAACCTGGGTCGGCCATGTGCAAGGCAAACACCCTGCCCGGTGTACTAGCACTCCAGCCCCTTCCTGGATCATTTTTCTAGATCAGGCAACCACAGAGCAAGGGCTACTCTGGACCTCATTTCGCTTCCTTGTCTCCTTTCACAGAACTTCCCCTGGAGAGGAAGGTGTAAGCCCCCCACCTCCACGTAAGCTGCTCAGGAAACCCCCCAGTTTCCCAGTGGGGAAAGTGCTGGCACCCCCTTGGGTGTCAGTGGAAAGAATCATTTCATTCCCTTCCCACTGGGGGGTTCTGGACAGAGAAGCAGCGTCTGTCTCGGAGAAGGGCTCACGGGCTGGCCTGTGTGAGACTCTAACTGAATGGCGTGTGCATTCGGACTCACGGGGACAGCAAATCAAGAGCTGGCCCGTCCTGCGGGACTTGGTCAATGTGGGTAGCCGGGAGAGTGAAAAGGAGACAGACACAGACAGACACAGAAGAGTGAGATGGACAAAGGAAGAATGGGAGCAAGCTCCAATTTTATTTCTCCTAAGCTAGTCTTTTGTCATTGATTATCTGAGGAAGTGGGCAGAATGGGAGAGTAGCAAAGAACGCAAACGTTTAATGGAACTGGACGTGGGCCCTGATGCCAGTTTCCCCGGGCATTGTTCTGCAACCGTTCCCAAGAAGTGGTTGTTCCTTAGTTACAGGTCAGGTTGTACTGACATAATGGATCCCAGGCACTGGCTCCTGGCCCTTCCCACGCATTGACTCCCGGCAAAGAGCAAAACCTGGAGCCCCTCAGTCACCCTGGAAAAAGGTGTTGTCAGCAACAGAAACTTGTTCCAGGCCCTTGGAGAGTCTGAAGGCCACTTCCTGCCTTAAAGGGTGTCCGCAGGTATCTTTGCCGCTTTTTTAAAAAGTCCACCAATAGCCATGCCTCAGTGCTCAGTGCTCTGGCCTCATCCTCAGCCAGTGCTCTCCTGGGAGGGGCCACAGGCCTGACACAGCTTTGTCCCTGACTCGCTGAGGTAACTGGGTAGGGGGGAGGCTGTGGGGTCTTCAAAGTTAAGCAGAGAGAGTCACGCTTACTCCCCACCAGGCACGGGCTGTCCACTGTTACAGCAACTGGGCAGTCGCCCTCGATGCCCTGCATTGTCCACACCTGCCATGCTGCTTCGTGCCCAGGTACAACCCCCCCCCCACACACAGTGACGTACCCCCAAGAACTAATCAGGGGTCCACCCAAGACCCTGGAAGTGCATGGCCAGGTCCTTCTGCAGTGTGTCCCTGCGGCCACCACAACCCAGGGACGCATCTATACAGCTGGGCAGACCGAAGTGTCCCCACCCTGCTCCAAAACCCAGACCTCACTTCCCAGAGACAAAGGGCGGCTACTGAGATGAAAGTGAGACACGGCGCCCCCCCCCCACCCCGTCACCAATTCCCCTGGGTCCCCAGGACCTGGAGTCAAGAATGGTCTGGGTGGGGCTGGAGAAATAGCACAGTGGGTAGGGCGTTTGCCTTGCACGCAGCTGACCCGGGTTCAATTCCCAGCATCCCATATGGTCCCCTGAACACTGCCAGGAGTAATTCCTGAGTGCAGAGTCAGGAGGAACCCCTGTGCATCGCCAGGTGTGACCCAAAAAGCAAAAAAAAAAAAAAAAAAAGAATGGTCTGGGTGATGGAGAGAAGATTCTCTGCCCTGAAGGGATCAGTTGCATTTTAGACGTGGTGTTGGGGGGTGGGGGTCGTCGTCCCCAACCACACATAAAAAGTCCTCCTCTATGTCCAGAAAGCGGGGACTCCTCCATGGCACCTTAGCGCGTCCCCACAGGGACGCCCAGGTACTGGGAGACCCGAGACAGAGGCTTCTCTTGAGGGGCCGCCTTCCTGAACCCGCTAAGAGCTGTTCAATTGCTGTGACATTTTCAGCCGGAACGGAGTAGTCGTTGGGGAGCAATGTTTTTACAGGCAATTACTGTATATGATCAATGGAGCAATTCCCCTTCCAGAAAGGACCCAAAGCGATCAAGTTAAATCATTAAAGGGAGAAAGGGAGCGCAGGGGTGGTGGGTGGGTTGGGGGCTGGAGGCTGGGGGGCTGGGTGGTGGTGGGGGGGGTGGCGAAGAAGGAACCCCTCCATCAGCAGGTGACTGCACATCCTGTCACTGGCCCTTTAAGACAGCGGGGCCCACCCCCTTCCCGGGAGCTGTTGACAGGTCTGAACCTCCCCGGCAGCCCATTGTGGCCGCAGTAGGAGGCACCTGCAGAAAATGTGCCAAAACCAGGCAGGGAGCGAGAGCTTTTCAATAAGCTCCGCAGCTGGAGAGGAGAAGCAATACTAAACAAGCCGGCGGATGGGGCCCGCGATGGGGAAGGGGGTCAAAGCCAGACACCTCCTATCGGCTTTCCCCCTGCGTCGCCCCGCTTCAATTTGCTGACATCTTCTAGCTGGCTTTTCTCTATTTGCTTAATATGCGGAGGTATTTAGCTTAAAAGCACTAAATGTTCCATCAGGAGCCGGCAGAGCACGGCGGCTCCCCCCACCTCCCCCCAGCCCCACCTCCCCCCGCACCCTGTCCCATTTACTGTTATTAAGGACCCGGCCTGGTATTTCCACTCTTTCTGCCCCAAACGCAGATGGCTTACCTCTGCCCTCTCTCCTGCACCCCTCCTCCTCACTGCCCCCCCCCCCCCCCCCGCACTGGGTTCCTCTTGAATTCAGGACCAAGTGGAGCCCGCCCAGGGCACCCAGTGCAGGGAAAGGGCTGCTTCCAGAATATGGGTGTCCCAACTGTCCCCAGCTCAGGTCCCGGGGGGCAGGGGGGTTGCCAGGCGCACAGCATCTCAGTTCAGGGACCCCCACTGTGTCCGGCGCCCAGAAATCCCCACACAGCCCAGACAGGCTGCCCCAGATCCCTGAGGGTACCGAGTGTCCTGTGACTCCCCCAAGGACCCCAAACACTTTTCTTTGTGATCCTCCCAGGCCTTCTGAGAAGAAACAGACTCGGAGGACTGGGGCCAGGGAGGGACCCGGGTTGCTGTCGGGGGGGCTCGTGGCTTTCTGCAGCAGCCCCGGGGGATCCGGAACAGGACCCCGCATTTCCTCTCTCTGGGACACGTGGCAGATGAGTCTGGTGCAGTTCCACGGGCCCGGTCACTCCGCACATCTGAGCAGGGGTTTCCGGTTGTCGTGATATGTCCACTTACCTTTTTATTTTATTTTTTCTTCTCCCTGAAGTAGTAAGGCGTGATCTCTGTCTTACAGACGAAAGCATCTGAGATTGGGGGGCTAAGCACCCTGCCCCAGACCATACCTCGAGTAGGTGGTAAGTGCCCAGGGCCCCAGCCCAGCCAGGAGCCCCTTCCTCAGCAGCCCGCCCCTCCCAGTCTCTCTCCTTCCACACCCCCCCCCGCACCCCCCAGAGTGCTGCTGGCCACTTCCAACTGGCGCCACCCGTGGGGGCAAGGTGGGAACCCAGAGAGCGCGTGACCTCCTCACAGCGGGCGCTCTCTCCTCCCTCCCACAGATGGAGAGCGTCGGCGTGTACGGATTCTGTGGGTGCACGGCCAAGAGCAAAGTGAAGTGTGATTCAAAGTGGGAGATAGCGGCCGCAGGTAGGAACCGCCCCATGTGTGTAAGTATCAAGCCAGCCTCCGTGCTCGTGGGCCCCCGCCCGGGCCTTCGTGTGGAGCCCAGCTCAGTGCGGGTCTGCAAGCTGGCTCGCCTCGGCCTCCGGGCCCGTGTGTGCGGGCGGGCTCTCTGTGGTGGAACAGCTTCTCGCCCCTGGGCCGGAGTAGAGAGAGGGGAGAGAGGGGAGAGAGAGAGAGAGAGAGAGAGAGAGAGAGAGAGAGAGAGAGAGAGAGAGAGAGAGAGAGGGAGCAGCAACCCCCGTGTCCGCGTGCGACCTGCAGATGATCCACTTTTTCACCAGATGCGCCGCCAGTCTAAAGATGACTCATGGAGGCGCAGATGGCCCGTCACCTTTTTTTTTTTCATTACTCAGAGATGTTTGGGGGCCCCATATGGACTCAGGGGCTTTTCCCAGCAGTGCTTGTGTGGGGATCCTGTGAAGCGGGGATCAAATCCAGGGCTCCCACATGCAAGATCTGCTCTTCAGCCTTTTGAACAACAACAAAAGATGTTTTTAATTGAGTATTCTCATTCTTTTTTTAATAATTCCCCCCCCACCTTAATACTGTGGTACATGCAATGGATGTATGTGCAGTAGAATGAAAATAGGGTGTTCGTGTGTCCTGGGAAATCAAGAGAGTCTCATGAATCACTTCCCTGCAACACTGCGAGGTTGGCTTAATTACGGGGTTCTGGATCCATCTCTGAGGGACCCCTTTGAGTCAGGGTACAAATGTCTCGCCCAGCTAAGCAGAGCCTGGTATGGTCTGTGCGGTGCTCATGAGCCCAGCTCACCTCCCTGGAGGCACCCCTGGCCAGCCCACCAGCGTGTGATGGGGACCAGGGGTCCCCTCACGGGAAGGCGGGGATGTCTGTCTGCTCCTCTGAGCCCGTTTCAGCCCTAACATGTCTCCCCTCACGGAGGACCAGTCTTCTTCCTCCTCCTTCCCCAGCACCTCCCTCTAATTCTGGGGAAAACAAGCGGGCTATTCATGCAGAGAGAAAGGCTGAGACGGAGGGGGGTGGGGGGGGCATGCCACCGACAAACTCCATTGAAAGCCACTGGCTGTTCATTTACATTCACACTTTTTAAAAAATGTTAACTAATGATGTTAAATGGTTTGCCAAAGGTCCTGGCAGGTCAGTTGTAGAAGTGTCATTTCTGCCTAATTAGGGCTCTTGTGGCTGCCCGGGGCCTCCCAGTGCAACTGGTGACAAGCCGAGAGCTGACAGCTTCAATCGGGGCCAGTAGGAAGGGTGGTGCGGTCATGTTTTCCAACTTAGCCAGGTGTTTGCTGAATGCGGGGAGGGCGCCTCGTGGACTCCCAGCGCTTCTATGATCCTTTTCTCTGGAGCTGTTCCCTGGCAAGTCCTTCCCCTGCGCCTGTCTTGTCTGTGTCAAGGTCAAGAATGGGCTTTGCTAAATCAGCGCTTTGGGTTATCTCTGGGAGGTCATTAGCAGTCCCCAGCCCGGTTCCTTCAAGTGGTCTCAGACTCCAGATGCTAGATTTTTGTTTTTCCTCCCTAAAAAATCAGAAAGTAGAAAAAAGAAAAGGAAAGTTTTGGGGAGAAAACAATAATAGAAAGAAAACAAAGCCAAATGTTTTATGTATATATAATGTATAATTATATATTACATGTATTTACATTATATGTATTGTATAAAAAACTCTGCACAGCCATCTGGCTTTTGCTTCTAAAGATGTTCATTCATAGTAATCTTAAACGCTTGGAGGGGGAAAGAATTCAGTTACTATGTTGCTTAAGCATCCTGAGCCATGCTTTACCTATTTTTAAAGAAGAAAGGACAGTTGAAAAGAAATCCCCGATGGTGCCATTGGAAATCAAGCTCTTGTCGCATAGTAGGTGCTCAATAAATAATGTGTTGTTTGAGTTGGTTTCTTTTTTCCAGGAGAGAAATGATTGTCTGAAAAAACGAGGCGGGATTGGTAGCGCGTCCCCACCTTCTCGTGCTTTCTTTGTTTCTGGAAGGCTCTTTGAAGACCTCAGTTGACCCTGAAATGCATGCCCCGTTGGAGTAGCAGAGGAGGGGCTGGTATGGTTCTCTCCTTTCGCATTTTGTTTCCCACTGCTCTTTGTCTCTTCCTGTTTTCACAACTCGGAACAACCCTGGCGTCCAGGTGCCCCTGCAACGGGCAGCTGCCGCACCCAGGGGCAGCCCCATGACCGCAAGACATTTGCGGGTCCAGAATTTGATCTGGGGCCCCAACTGGACCTGGGGCATCTCTGCACCCTTCCTCCTAGAACCGGCTGGAGCAGGCCCCGCTCTCCGGAGCAGGCACCAGTCCCTGCTGAGCGGTTCATGGCCCCAGGTGGGGGGCAGCAGGCCCAGGGCATTGAACTCAGGGGTGCCATCGAACTCAGGGGTGCGGCTGTTGCACAGTGAGGAGGTGGGGGAGAGTGACCCGCACCCACCAGGGTTTGTCTATGAACGCCTGAGGGGAAGGTGCCAGAAAGGAGGAGGGACGG
Source organism: Sorex araneus (assembly GCF_027595985.1). Classification (NCBI taxonomy): domain Eukaryota; kingdom Metazoa; phylum Chordata; class Mammalia; order Eulipotyphla; family Soricidae; genus Sorex; species Sorex araneus. The sequence continues at coordinate 10,518,529 of NC_073312.1, forward strand.
GAAGGGGTGGACTCTGGGACTCCCCCCTGGCGCCCTGTGGCATGCGGTGCCCCGTGGGAAGGGCGAGCCCGGCCGGTGGGCCGCGTGCAGGAGACCCGGGCTTGGCTGCAGCTGGGGACCTCCGTGGCCTGGACGGGCCGGCGGGAGGTTCACGAGTCATTCACGCACCAGCTGCGGCTTTGACGGGCCACGGGTAAGGCTGTTTCACCCAGGAGCATGGTAGCCACGAGGTGTTCATAAGGTCCACTTCTGGAACCGGGAGTGCTGCCCGGCTCTGACTGCGAATCACCCCTGGAGTGATGTGCTAGCCCCGGCTGCACGCTCCCCCCCCCCCCAGCCCATCGACCCTCCTCTGCCTGCTTTTGCTCTCCGCATCCTTCCGGAACCTTCCTCTGGGGCCCTGCTAGACCCATCCATCATTTGAGACCCACAGAAGCCTTGAGGGCGGGGCCCCTTTCCTGCCCTGCGGTGGCCATCTCAACGTCACCGTCCCTTCCCGCCATCCCTCCCCATCTCGGGATGTGTGGGCGAGAATGAAGATGGAGTTTCTCTGTGCCGGCACTTCTCAGGTCTCTCTGAGGTGTTTTCTGTGGGTTTTACATTTTTATTAATTATTTATTTACTTTTCACTTTGGGGGTCACACCTGGCGATGCTCAGGAGTTACTCCTGGCTCACACTCAGTAATTACTCCTGGCAGTGCTCAGGGGACCATATGCGATGCCGGGGATTGAACCTGGTGGACCACGTGCAAGGCAAACTCTGCTCCCTCCCCCCATGCTATCACTCCAGCCCAGGTGGGGCATTTTTGAGGTGTTCAGGTGTAAGCCTTCGGTCGTTTCATAAAGTGTTCTTCTTCCGTGAGGCCAGGAGCAGGTGGTCGTGTGTAAGAACAGCTGCCTGGTCTTGGTCTGGCAGTGCCCGTGACCCACCCGAGGCCCCCGGTGGGCACAGAAGGTAACCCCAAGTGACCGCTGCGGGCACTCAGTCCCTGCGCTTGGCTGCATGCTCTGTGGTCCGCATCTTGAAAGTCGTGGAAGCTCGAGTGAGAGGGTTCTGCGTCTTTGCTTAGTACGGGACTCTGTGGAGCAGGTAGGGGGCCCTGTCTCAGGGGCCAGTGACCCTGACCCCACCCTTGCTGCAAAGCTTGGGCTCGGGCACTGAACCTCCTCAGACGGTGTCTGCTCTGGCCAGCCGGGGCGGCCCAGGTGCCGAGATGCTGTCCAAGAAAGGCATTCTGGAAGGGTGAGGAAGGGTGGGTGCCTGAGGGCCACCTGTTCTGGTGACCAGCCACGCCTAGCACCCGTCTACAGAGGTGGGCGATCCTTCTGGAAGCACGTGCAGAAGCACTTCCTGGCAGAAGCCCCTCTTCCTCTTCCTGGAAATTGCAGCTGGTCGGAAATCCCGAGAAACACAGCCCCGGTGCCACACAGCCCCGCTGGAGGTGGGCTTCCCCCTTTGAAATGTGTCCGAGTCTCCTCCCAGCTCCGTGCTGTGTTCCCTCCCACTCACCCACTCCCCGGCCCCACGCAGAAGGGCCTCGTGGCCTGCGAGGAATAAAGCAGCAGCAGCAGAGACAACGCCTCTGAGCAACGGGGCCCAAAGGGCACTGGGGTCAAGTCCAGGGTGAGGCTGGTCCCCCCCCCCTCGGGGTCTTGGTGGATCTTGGAGTCCCCAAGGAGCAGCACCGAGCTGCCCGGCCCACCCCAAAGGCCGGGAAAGTGGGAGACACAGGCTCTCTGGGGCTGCAGCTTCCCGGGAGCCCGTTGGTATGAGCCCCCATGTCTTCTCCCAGGCAGTGCAGAGCGATGCTCCTCCGGAAGTGGCCTCGCCTGCAAGCTCCAGCTCTCCCCCGTCTGCCTGTGGCCCCAGCGGGGCCAGCGCCATGCATGAGCCTGGGTGGCGTCGACACAGCGGTGGGCCTGACGCTGGCAGGGCTGGTGGCGCTCACTTGGTGGCGGTGGCACCAGCACAGACGGCGCATGTACCGTGGGAGGCGGTGCAGTGCCTTCGAAGTGGCCGTGAGCAGCCCCTCAGCAGCCTGGGGTGAGAGGTGGCAGGCAGGGACCCAGCCTGGGCTCTGCTCTGCGGCTGTGGGGGACAGACAGCCCAGTCCGCAGGCTGCCCTGGGGACCGTTTGCTGGTCTGCAGTCTGGGGAAGCTGCCACAGTGTCCCCGTGAGTGGTGGACCTGCGTGTCTCGAGGGGTTTAGGAGAAGGGGACGTGCATGGAGTGTTTTACACACTGCCCAGGCCTGATCAGCGAGAGCTATGACCGCTGGTCCATGGTTCGGAAAGGGCTCCCGTAGCCCCTTCTTCCCCACGAGTGTTGGTCTCGCCAACGGAAGAGCCCAGGGCCACCGTCCAGAGGATGCTTATGGGAGCTGGTCCTCAGAGACACGGGACCGGGCCTGCTTCTCTCTCTCTCGGCACTTATCCAGAGCACGTGGACTCTTGGGACCTTAAAGCAGGCAAGAGAGCAAGCTCTCGGCCCCTCTGGGGCTCCTTCCTCCCCCCCAGTGGGACGTCTTGGTCCCCACCGTGAAGGCTCCTCGGAAGGATCTGCCTCCACCGTCCACAGGCTCTGACAGCGAGGTTCATTCTCTCATCCATCCCAGCAAATATCTCCCCAGTGCCTCTGAAGTGCCAGGTACCCCGCTAAGTTCTGGGGGAGCCCTTGGCACCTGGAAGACAAGAGGGGGCCCTCGGTGGAATTAGGGAAGAAGGTCCTGCAATTGTAACGCAACCATGAACAGATGTACTACTCCAAGTGGGAGTGCCCGGAAGGTTCTAGAAGGGCACCATGGATTGGTGGTGGTGCTGGAGGCAGCATCCCTGGGAGGAAGATCGAGTAGGAGACCTTGGGGTGGGGGGCGCTGAGCCATCCTGAGGTGGGGGAGCAGAATCTGCCCTGAGGCTATGCAAGATGTCTGATCCCCTCTGTGTGGATCTGGAAGACCAACTTTGGCCTCAGACTCTGTGTCCCCGTGTCTTCACGCGGCTTCTAAGCTGCCCATTTTACAGCCCCTTGTCACCTGAAGATCCAGTGTACGGCCACCTCCCCCTCACAACAACTCGGTGAGCCCTAATTCACAGACCGAGCAGTCCACTTGGGTCAAGCGTCCCTTCAGCGAGTCTAGAAGAGCACCCGGCCGGTCGCCACCCTCCCCACAGGCTCCTCAACCCCCTGAGGAAACCCTCTTCCCCTCGGCCATCATGATCCATTGCCCTCTAAGGCCTCCACCCTGCAACACATAACCAGTTGCCGTGTGTCCCCTGAGGTTCGCCTCGTCCGGGCAGTGCCTAGCCTGGAAGCCTGCGGGCGCAGTCGCCCCTGGGTGGTCAGTGGTGAGGTGAGGCCCACCCCTGCTGAAGCCAGGATCCGTGTGTCGCTTCCTTTGACTTGTGGAATGACGGCGTGGCTAGATCACATGTTGTAAAGGACATTTCCATTGTTTTCCACGCCGGCTGTTGGGAATTAGTCTCCTAGGGCTGGTCTCGGAGCAGACGAGTTATTTCCGCTGCTTCTTCTGAGTATGCACCCGGAGTGGCTTTGCTGGGTCCGGCGGTAACCCCAGCCTCACCTGCCACCGAACCCCCAAAGCGTCTGCAGCATTTCTCATTCCACTCTGGATCTGGGGGTTCTGAGCTCTCCACATCCTCACCAGTGATAGGCTGGCGACCTCACCCGGCGCAGAGAGAGGGACAGAGACAGTAAAGGTGAAGAAATAGAAGTTTATTGGGGTGTGCTCCCGTGCGGGACCCCCATGAACCTCTGATGGGGGTGGGGTAGAACTGTACCCTGGGGGAGGCCAAGTGGGCTTTTAAGCTGTCTTGGGTGGGAAAAGAACAAAGACTAGTGGAGCCGGCGTGCCCCGTCTGGCCTTCTGCTGTCTGTAGGGTCCACGTGAGGAAGCATCGAATGCGGCCTCGTGGCTTCCTGTCCAGGTGGGCCATCAGTCCTGTCGACTGCAGGAGATCTTGGATTCTGGGAATGTCACTATTTCATCCGAGGCCATTTGGTCCCGAGCAAACCTTACAACCAGCACATGGTGTCACCTGCCTTCTTGGTTGGGGTCATCCTTGTCAGCATGACATGAGGTCCCTGGGCTTTGTGTCCCCGCTGCCTGATGAGGTCAGTGGCTCCTCCTGGTCCTTTGTGCATCTCCCCCCCCCCCCCCGCCTCCCCCTCTTCCCAGAGAAATGTCTCTGCCAACCCCGTGCCCATCTTTCCGGCACATTATGTCTTTTCATAGCTGATTCCAGAGTGTTCTGTAGAGAGTCTAGTTGCACTCCCCTTATCCGAGGGATCCTTTACAAAGACCTCGCCTGCTTGTAGGTTATCTTTGCCTGTTCTCGATGGTGCCCTTTGAGGCACTGAAGTTCTGAATTTAAAGCGACGTATTCCTTCGTGTGGCTATTTCCTTTTCGTGGCTCTGCTTTTGGAGAGCTCCCAAGCAAGGGTTAGGTTGTGGGGAGTGTTGAGGGTCAATTCTGGTGGTATGTGGCCAGCTGGACCTTCTGGGTCAGCACCGGGGGGGTGGTCAGCTGCGGCACCACACCTGGTAGTGCTTGAGGGGTGTGGGTCGGGTGGGGTTGTGGTGCCACGGATCAAACTCAGGGACCCACACATGCAACGCGTGGGGCTCCACCCCACTGTGCTCGCCGGCCCCCAGACCCCGGTAGTTTAGAGGAACATGTCAAAACCATTTCCCAGGTGGAGGCTGAGAAGATTTGAGTCTTCTAACATTTGTTCTGATAGGCGCCGTATCGCTTTAGCTCTCGTGTCCATCTTTCACCCATCCCGAATTCATTTGTGCACATGGTGTGAAGGGTGTTGTCCCAAGAGGCTGGCAGTGTTCTACTCCCCCAGCTCACCTGCGCCCCCAGGAGCATCCGGGGAGAGCCCTGGGCAGCCAGTGTAGGAAAGTGGTGAGGAAAGTGGGCGGCAGTTCCCTGAAGTCCAGAGAGGGCGGCAGTTCAGGAGGGGGAGGGAGGGTCCTCTGCATTAACCCCGTCTGATGAGCTCTGAGCCGGACTGCTCTGTGGCCAGACCGGGCATGTCTGCTCCTGAGCCTGCAGGGACAGTCCCCAGACCACACCCATCCACACCGCTGCTCCCGGAAATGGCAGGTCCTCTCCAGGGCCCTTGTCCCCTGTGGCTGCTGTGATTTACCTGAATAAAATGTTCTTTTGATCTGCCACAGATCTGCTTTTTGATCTGCTCAGATTCCGCCACAGAGCTTCTTGGACTCCTAGGCTGTCCTACATGCCAGGAGCCATTGAGGTGTCCTGTGTTCATGAGCAACTTTGGGGGCCCCATCTCAGGGCGGGGGCTGAGCTTCTGAGAGCCAGTCTTGTGACTGAGAGTAGGGACCCCCAGGGACCCCCAGGTCCCGGGCGTGGAGAGGTCCAGGAGATTGATCGCCACCGGTGGCCAGTGTTGAAGTCCCATACAGAGCTGAGGACACCAGATGTCTCTCCACATCTGAGCTGGGGACAAGTGAGAGTGTGGGGGGATGGCCTCACCTGGCCCCAGAGGGCCCACGGGGTCGGCCTCCTTCCCCCATGCCACCCCCTCTGTCTCTTCCGACTGGTTCTGTTAGAATAATCTGGTGAGTTAGTAGGTAGACGTCTCTGCGCTCTGTGTGCACAGGGAGTGAATGGGGTGTCGGGGTCTCTCACCCCTGGCCTGCCAGTGTCGGGGAGCAGGGGAACTGCCCTCTGTGGCCGGTTACTCAGCCCTGGTCAGAGTTTGGCTTGGGGCTGCCTGGGTGTGTGTGTGGGGGGGGGGGGCGCTTTGAGGGAAGGTGCTGGCTATACTGTGGACTCTCACCATATCTCCTGGATGGCACAGTTAGAGCTGAGGCAAATTGTATAGGATTCTTCCCAAAAGTTGTATGTAGGGAAGCCTCCCTGCCCCAGTCAGAATTCAGTGACCAGGAACCTCTCTGCTGCCAAGGATATCTGTCATAAATGCACAGCGGGTAGGGCGTCTGCCTTGCATGCAGCCGACCCAGGTTCGATTCCTCCGTCCCTCTTGGAGAGCCCAGCAAGCTACCGAGAGTATCCCGCCCGCACGGCAGAGCCTAGCAAGCTCCCCATGGTGTATTCGATATGCCAAAAACAGTCACAACATGTCTCACAACGGAGACATTACTGGTGCCCGCTCGAGCAAATCAATGAACAATGGGACAATAGTGCGACAGTGCAAATGCTCCATAGTTTTCTTATTTGGGGGCTTGGGGGGCCCAGCCAGTGGTGCTCAGGGCTGACTCCTGGCTCTGTGTTCAGGCCTCACTCCTGACCATCTGAGGTGCTGGGGTAAAACGGGGTGTGCCAGGTACAGACAAGCCCCTTAATCTCTGTCCTGTCTCCAGCCTGTTGACCTTTTATTGTCTATTCTGGTTTTCTCTCATTTGCCATCAGAAGGCTTTGTCTACGTCTGATGAATCTGGTTCACTTTCTACCAGTTAACCCAGACATTCACCCCACGTCTGTGGTCACCAGCAGGTCTCCTCATGAGAGGTGTCTTTGCACACGTCTTTGCAGCACACACATGACTTCCTGTGTCCAGTACACATGGGGTTTCTCACGAATCATGAGTCATAGTATGAATCATACTGTGACCAGCGCACACATGAGTTAGTATATGATTCTTCCTACTGGGCACCCTGCAAGCTCCCTGTGCTGGGTGGGCAGGGCGCTGTGGGCGGACGGGAGCGGGTGTCCGTCACAGCCGATGGATAAGCCTGTAAAGCAAATGCCGAGAGCTGCTTGCTGCATCCTCTTCCACAGGAGGAAGAAATTGTGTCCGCCTGCCTGCGAGAGTGTTTGAAGAGCACTCGGCACCAGGCATGGAGCAATGCTCAGCAGATGTCCGCTAAGTCTAAACTGCCCACTGCCCTCCTCTCGGGCACGTGGCTCGGAGAGCCAGAGCAAACGCCTGAGTCAAACCGAGAAAAGGATTTTGTCGGGTGCACACGCCTCTTAGGGGTGCGGTGGGAGGGGTGCCTGTCGCAGAGGCAGGACGGGAAATGAGCAGTCTCAGCTTCTTCTGGACCTCGGACCTGCTTTCCTACCCACCCCCCGTCCATCCTTTTTTTTTTTTTTTTTTTAATGAGCAGTTTCAACTTCTTCTGGACCGGCTTCTCCTCGCAGTCTCTGCCCAGGTTGATTTTCAAGGCCACAAACCTGAAAGCTACATCATGTGATAACGCCATGTGGCCTCAACTCCAGAAAAGAGCGGGGAGAAATAAAGTATAGATCAAGCAAAACTGGCAACAATAAAGAAAATGAAAGAAAAGAAAGGAAAGGAAAGTTGTAACTAGCAGTTGCGGGGAACTGCCTGCAGGGGGCAGTGTGCAAGGAAGTGGCCAACCTCATTGGCCCCAGCAGCATTGGACAAAGCACCCCTCACAGGTAAAATCAGGCACTGACCTCCCAGGAGGGTGCTGTTGTTTCCTGTTGATTTATTTTTTGCACTTGAGGTCTGAAGTGGAGGAAATCCACTCTTCTGGCTAGAAGGACGGGGTTGGAGAATGTGGCAGAGTCCTGACTGCCAGGTCCACAAAGATCTCCAAGGTCCAGAGGAAGTTGAAACTGCTCGTTAAAAAAAAAAAAAAAATTGGATAGGAACACATTAAGGATGTAGGCTTTAAATGTCAGTTGCAGGGAACTGGAGCAATAGTACAGTGGGTGGAGCATTTGCCTTGCACACAGCCGACCCGGGTTCGAATCCCAGCATCCCACATGGTCCCCCAGCACCACTAGGAGTGATTCCTGAGTGCAGAACCAGGAGTAACCCCTGTGCATCGCCAGTGTGACCCAAAAGCCAAAAAAAGAGAAAAAAACCCATCTATTTCAAAAGGCCTGAGACACAGCACAGGACACAAGGCTGACCTTGCATGCTGCTGACCCGGGTTCCAGTCCTGACACCCGCGGAGTGGTCCTCCCTCTCTGAACCACCAGGACTCACCCCTGAGCACCGAGTCAGGAATAGCTCCCCTGAGCACCACCAGGCGTGTCTCCCAAAGGAAAAAACTCAACCTACCGCAGAGACAACATGATTTTTAGGTGAGGAGACCCTGTGGCGATCATTCAAAGTTTTCCCAGTTTCCTGAAAAGGTGAGACTCTCCTTGTCGATGGCGTCCTGGTGTGGACTTAGACGGTCACTGTGGCTTATGGGGCTTCGTGACTCCTCTCCCTTGGGTGCGCTTTCTCCTCAAAAAGCAAATCTATGGACCCATCACCCTTTCTCGGTGGAGAACAGAAGAATTACTAGTTGGCCTTATTCAGCGGGTAGGGCATTTGCCTTGCATGGGGCCGACCTGGGTTCAATTCCTCTGTCCCTCTCGGAGAGCCCGGCAAGCTACCGAGAGTATCCCGCCCGCAGAGCAGAGCCTGGCAAGCTCCCCATGATGTATTCGATATGCCAAAAACAGTAACAACAAGTCTCACAATGGAGACATTACTGGTGCCCGCTGGAGCAAATCGATGAGCAATGGGACGACAGTGCTACAGCGCTACCTCCCCCAAGGCCCCGCCTCTAGTTTGTACGCACAGGGCGTAAAGCAGCAGCAAACCCTTGGTGGATGTGGGGGGCAGAGCCCCCATGACCTAGCAGGGTGGGGCTGCCGTAGTAAGCCCCCGAGTGGGTAAACGCCTCCCGTGTGTGCTCTCCCACATCTGCATCAGGGCCGGGCAAGGCTGCTGTCCCCTGAGGCTCCCGGAGGGACCTGTCCTCGCCTCATGGGCCTTAGTGACCCCAAGCTTCCTTGGCTGCTGTCAGCCTTGCCTCAGCATACACCCCTTCCTCCCAATGTCTCCCCCCGCCCCGCCCCAGGGCTGGGCCATGTGCTCCCGTAAGGATGCTTGAACTCGGGACCCGTCTCCTCTCAGCAGCCCTAATGCAATTGGCTCTGTGAAGAGCCTGTTCCTAAAGTCAACTCTCAAGACTTATAGCCCTATGTTTGGGGCGGGGGGAGGGATCACCAACCCAGGACCCCACCTTCTGGCATCTTACTGGGGTTCTGGGTATCCCGAAGGAACAGAGTTACTTCTCCAGAAGCTCCCAAGCCTAGTTCCTTGCGCTGCCATCCCTCCCTCCGAGTTTTCGTCTGTTCTGACTTTCCTGACCCTGGCGTTGGGGGCTGGGGTCACCATTTACTCCTGGGTAAGTCACGGTGTCCAGTGTGACCGTGCTCGCATAAAGCCATGAACAGTCCCGTAGTTTCTAGCTCTGAAAAGAAAAAAATCAGCCTTCACGGGAACCCCATGGTGGTCCCTGATGCCCAGGAAAATTCTGGAGACTGTCCCCAACACCTCCAGCCGTTTGCTGGCACCTAGGGGTCAAGGGCAGAGCCATCCACCCTGCCAGGCTCTCTCCGCCACCTGATGCCTTGAGTGAGCCCCAAGTAAGCAGTCCCGGGGAAGGGGGGCTTGGTCCCTACCCCACCCCCCTCAGGCCCCTCGCCGGGGCTCTGACATGACCTCTTAACCAAGTGACTCTGACTCGCTCTGATCTTCAGCTAAGCAGCCACTGAATCTTTTCAAGCAACAAAATGTAACGGGGTCACTTGTCTAAGCGTGCTTTCATGGGGAGGGCCGGATCCCTTGATAGCCGTCTACACTGAGCTGACGGGCTTGATGGGGCGAGTGTAGCCTGGAAACGGGGCGTGTGTCGGAGGCTGGCTGACCTGCCTTCCCGGTCAGAGCAGACGGCTCTGTTCGTGGCACAAGTAAATTGGGCTCCTTTTAGGGGGGTGGGAGAGAGGTTCGGGGACCACACTCGGCCATGCTCAGGAGCTACTCCTGGCTCTGTGCTCAGGAATTATTCCCAGCAGTGCTTGGGGGACTCTATATGGTCCTGGTGGCACCGTGGGGTTGGAGGCCATTGAGGCAGGCGCCTCAGCCCCGCCTTCTCTCTCCCTCCGGCCTGACTTGATCCTTTAAAGGTGACTCGCCACCAGGCCCCACTCAGCCTGATTTATCACGGTGGATCAGTTCCCTCCCCTGATCTCCAGCGCTGGGTTCCTGTGCCCAAGGAGGGTGAATTCCCCGTCACCATCACTGTCACTGTCACTGTCATCCTGTTGCTCATCGATTTGTTCAAGCGGGCACCAGTAACGTCTCTCATTGAGAGACTTATTGTTACTGTTTTTGGCATATCCAATACACACAGGTAGCTTGCCAGGCTCTGCCGTGCGGGCTCGATACTCTTGGTAGCTTGCCGGGCTCTCCGAGAGGGGCGGAGGAATCGAACTCGGGTCAGCCGCATGAAAGGTGAATGCCCAACCGCTGTGCTATCGCTCCACAGCGGTCCGTCACCATCAAGGGACATAAAACAGGCCACAGTTTCTAAGGTGTTAAGAGTTTCTCAGCGGCAAACATGAGCGAGGTGTGTAAAAAATCAGGCGGCTCCACTGCCGCAAATGAGGAAGAGAACCACCTGAATCAATGTGGGCATTAAGTGCCCCGGGGGTGAGAGAGTGAGTCACCTGGACGCCACCATCCCGGCCTTCCCCGGGACCCGAGCTGCTCGCCCGTCCTGGCCCGAGTCCGATGTACACGCGGCACCCACTGACCAGGTCGTCCTGCTTGCCCTGGTCTCGGGGACCCCACCAGGCCCTGGACCATGGGAGCCGCAAATGGACGGCCAATTACGCACCCTCCCACCCCCAGTGGTTCCCAAGAAAAGCATTTACTGAGGGAGAAAATGGTTTTAATCGCCTAACAACCAGGAGGCAGAGTTCGTAAACGCGCAGGACACCCACACATCACGGGATTGTGTCGCCCAGGGCCACTCGGGATCATTTGTTCCCACGAGTGCCTGAGGCTTCAGCCAAGGGGTCCTGCTGCAGCCTGGGCCTGGGCGGGGTGCCGGGAGGGGGTGCAGGGGGGAGGGGAGAAGGTTTAGGGGAGCAAAGCCACAGCGCAGGGAGCACAGGGAAACAGACCTAGGTCTGGCCTCTTCTCTGGAAACGGGACACCCCCACTTTAGACTCCCAAGGCCCCACTCCTCACCTCTAGGACAGGACTCTGCTGTCCCCTCTGGCTGTGGCCGGCTTCCATGACTTCCTGCTCCCCACATCCCCCTGGTGGGGTCACCCCCGGTACACAGCCGGGCTTTGAGTGTAGGGTCCAACGTTGCCGGAATGAACCGACAGTGAATCCAGAGCTTCGGCCAAGCCAGCAACCCCCAGGGCTGGGGTGCGGGGCCCCTGGGGGGGGGGTGGAAAGCTGGCACTCGTGGAGGGAGATGGCGATACCCCCTGAACACTTGCCTCACAGGCCAGAGTCTTTCACTGTTTCCCAAAGCGGGGGCTGCCGGGTGTGGGGTGACAGTCACAGCGACCGGGTATAAAGCCAGAACTCAGCACCTGAAGACAGGAGGGAGGTGGGGAGGAACTCAGTGTTGGTCGCCTCGGCCCAAGCCTGTGTCTCCGCAGTTTGTTTTGTTTCTTCAGTTTTGGGGGTCACACCCGGCGGTGCTCAGGGCTTCTGATGGTGCGTGAGGGCCCATCCGGCGGCTCAAACCTGGGTTGGCAGCGTGCAGGGCAAACGTGCCGGACCCACCACACTATCTCTCTACCCCGAGGTGCGGGAGGGGAAGGGCTGGTTCTGGAAAGAGGATTCTGGTCCCCATCACTTTGGGGGCGCACTCACCATTCTCACCTCCTGCTGCACAGGGGGCATATTTGCAGCCCCAAGGCGCTGCCCCTTCTCGGGGAGGGGGCCCTCTCACACCCCCTTTGGCTCTGGAGCCCGCAGGCAGATGTGCCCGTTCACTGCCCCGGGCTCCCTGCTCCTCTGGGCCCCCAGGGCAGGACCTCAGGAGCAGCCTCTGTCCGACAGAAGGGGACAGGGCGGGACAGACCCCCTCAGCTTGGACGTGATGCTTTCCCACGAGCTGCTTTCCTGGGAAGTCACTTTGCTTAGACTCGGTGTTGGCAAGTCCCTGCTGGCGTGTTCGGGGTGACATACTGGGTGTGAGGTGGCGGGGAGGGGAGCGTGTTTTTAACGTTACTTCTGCCTGTTGCCCACTTCCCGGCTGATCTGTGCTTAGGCCCCTGCACAATGGAATTTCAGGGGTCCACCTCACACCCCCACAGGCGCGTCAGGCCCGCCCTCCCCCTCCGGACCCTCCGTTCCTTCCTCCCAGTTGCCAACGGCTCTGGGAATCACGCGGTGACTCTCGGCCAGTGTGTTGGATTCATTTTCATGTGCTTCCTGGGGTTTGTTTCTCATCGATGCCGTCAAACCTGGTGTCAAACATGGTCGCCCCCTCCCCCTTGGCCCTGGTGCTCTGCCACTCCCTGACCTCCTCTCAGCTCGGGTTCCACCCACTGGGTCCCAAGTAGCACCGTTTCATCTTCTTGAGGGGCCACCCCCCTGGCACTTGCCTCCTGGCTCTGTGCTCAGGGATTGCTCCTGGCAGTGCTCTGGGAGCCGAGGAGGGTGTGGACGGTCAGGCCCGGACGGGCCACACCCAGGGTAGCGCCTCCCTCACCGGCCTCCCCTCTGCCCTGCTTCCTCTTCAGCAGGGGCCCCTGCGGGGGGGGGGGGGGAACGAAGCAGCTTCCCTGTCCACTGGCCTGGGGAGGGGCACTCACACAGCACTTCTGTGTGCCGGGCTACAGTGAGTCACGCTCCTGTGGACACGGGGTGGGTGGATGCAAATTAGGCTTTCCTAGGCTAGGTAACCGCCAGGACGGAGACCTGCATCACTCCTCCCTCCCTCCCTCCCTCCCTCCCTCCCTCCCTCCCTCCCTCCCTCCCTCCCTCCTTCCCGTCCTTCCTTCCTTCCTTCCTTCCTTCCTTCCTTCCTTCCTTCCCTTATTTCTTTCATTTCCATACTATAAGACATTGATCTTTTTTGTTTTTTCTTTTTCTACCTAGAACTCTTACATTCTCTTTCTTGCATTCTCTCTCTCTCTCTCTCTCTCTCTCTCTCTCTCTCTCTCTCTCTCTCTCTCTCTCTCTCTCTCTCCCCCCCCCCCTTCTCCACATCTGGCATTGTTCAGAGACTCTCCTGAACTAGGCTCAGTGCTCGCGCCGGTTCCTGGTGGCGCTCAGGGAACCGGGGACTGTCACGGATTGCCCCTGGGCCTCCTGCGTGTGGAGCTTCCCCTCCAGCCCCCGAGCTCTCTCTGACCATCTCCCAGACATGCTCAAGCTGGGCCTCTGGACAACTTACGGAACAAAAGGTGGATGAACGAGAGACCGTCTCTTAAGCACACGGCACACATCACGGGGGGAACCGCGTGGGGAGTAGGTAACTCAGAGCAGGGAACAACTTGGTGCTTCAGAGCCGCTGCGCAAGGAGCAGGCCGTGTGCAGACCGTGTGCAGGCCGTGTGCAGGCCGTGTGCAGAGACACGCAGGACGGAGCAGACAGGTGCCAGCCCCCGGGCAGCAGGGGGACGTCTGGCTGCAGACCAGAGCACCCTGGTTGGGGGCCGCCTCGTCCTTTTGACCACGCATGGGTACAGGACCTGGGATTTGCAGCCGAGGCATCTGGGGCTGAGCCGCCACCTTCTCCCCTACCCGGGACTCATTGATTTGGCTCCTCCCAGCTCCGAGAAAGGCGGCTGTGCCCTTCCAGAACCCTCTCGCCTGCCTCTGCTTCCTCGTCTTAACGCTTGCTCTGATTCTACAGGCAACACAGTCTCCCTGCCATGGATTTCAAACCAAAGGAAGGTGACACTTTTCACCCTGGCTGAGAAATGCGATTCCCAGAAGCCTTTGCAACAGCCTGGGGTGGGGGTGGGGGTGAGGTTGGGGTCCTGGGTCAGACCCAGCACGTCTACAGGGAGACTGCGGGTGTCTTCAGGAAAAGGCCCTTCTCAGCCACGTCCGTCCTCTCCACAGCCACAGGGCCTGGTGCCCGGCAGTGCACTTCAGCTCCATGGGTGGAGGGGTTGGTTGCTGGCGTCGGTGCCAGGGTGATCTCCTGAGGTAGCAGGACCCGGGGGTCCTGGCAGTGTCACTCCAGGGCTGCCCCTTCTGTGCAGCCACCGCACTTGAGTCACTGCCCTTGTCTCTGTGTCACAGCCCTGCAGATTCATGGGGATGGCTCATCCCTGTGGTGCGTTGGGCCCACACCTGGTCGGCTGTGGGCTGGGGTGGGAGGATCGAGCCCAGCCCTCACCCAAGCGTGGCGTGAGCTAGACCACACGACTCACACCCCCGGACCCACCTGTTGGGTTATTGGCCCACCCCTGCAGCTTGGGGCCCCCAGGGTGCTAACATTGCCCAGCCCAGAGTGCCAGCCTGGTGAGTTAATACTCCAGCTCTGCAGTGCTCGGGGCGCCCTGGGATGTTTCCACCGTGCTTGGGGCAAGGAGGAAGGGGGGATCCAACCCCGGACCTTGTGCCTGGCGGGCGTACGCTCTACCGCTTGAGGTATCTCCCATACACACACACACACACACACACACACACACACACACACACACACACACACAACATCCTGCCCCCAGATCCCCGCAGGAGTCACAGGACCCCGCTCTGTGGGGCCCGTGAGCTCAGCCTGCTGTCGGCTGCACCCCCTCCCAGCTCGCCCTCCCTTCCCTCATCTGGAGGGACGTTCTGTGGAATATTCGCCTCGGTAGCTTGGCCGCAACGCTTTGAAACAGTCCAGACGAGGTTTGCTGGTGAGACGTGACCCCCTGGTTGCAGGCTGGGGGGTTAGCTCAGGGGCCGGGGGGGGGCACTCATGTCTTTCCCGCACACACCCCTTGGCCTCACATGCCCCTCCGGCTACAGTGCTCCCTGGCGCCCTTCCTGCCTCTGCACCCAAGCAGTGCCCTGTCCCCAGGCTGTGGCGTTGAGCTTTCTGGCCCAGTTGACCAAGTGCCCTGGACACTGCTAGGCAGTGACCCCCATAAAACAAACAAACAAACAACAGCAACAACAAAAACGCTTTTTCTCCGCGTCATTTGCCGTCACGGGCATTGCAGCCTTCTGAGTTTCTGCGGTGGTGGGAAGGGGCGGGTCAGGGCAGGCCGCTCAGTGGCCGTGTCCGCTGGCCAGAGGCTAAGGAATTCACTTTGCCCAACTTTTCCTCCAGCGCCCACAAGGCCGTGTCGGTTTTCTGTCGCTCACGGCAAGGCAAACCCAAGTTGGTTTTCCATTTGTTTGCTGGTTATTCGGAAGGGAGGAACTCACACACACTTGTAACCTGGCGATCGTGTCAGAGGAACCTTTCTGGGGCATTCATCGCTGAGAAGTGAAACCCAGGTCTCGCTTTATTTTATTTTTTTTTTTCAAAAGAAAGAACATTCATGTGAGCTCCCCTGCTTCCTCTGTGTTTATCCTGCGTCCGTCCACATAGCATCAAGCCATTATGAGCACGTTTGTGCTTGATGAAAGGAGCCGGGCATTAGACCGGAAATGGGACGTGTTAAAATCAATTTAGTGTCAACCACATCAAACCTTTCTAAAATTGTAGGTTTTGCAGAACTTTAATACGCGGCTGGTTCATTTGCTCGGGCTGAGCCGTGATTCATATTTCTCTGAAAGAAGACAAAAGAGAGTGAGAGCAAAGGGCGGGCAGCCACTGGGGGGGGGGGGGTTATGGCACTGTGGTCTTCGCCTTGGTCCTGCTTGCTGGCCTCGCCACGCCTCTTCCACAGTTCTGGTGGGCAGGGGCCAAGGGAGAACTTCCCAGAGCTGTAGATGTCGCTGGTGATTTTGTTTTGCGCTTTGCTTTTTATTTTATTTTTTTATTTTTGCTTTTTGGGTCACACCCAGCGATGCTCCGGGGTCACTCCTGGCTCTGTACTCAGGAATTACCCCTGGCCGTGCTCAGGGGACAATATGGGATGCTGGGAATAGAACCTGGGTCCGCGGCGTGCAAGGCAAATGCCCTACCCGCTGTCCTATCGCTCCAGCCCCTGCTTTGCGCGTTGCGACAAGCTCGTTCTGAACACTTTCCCCCTCTGAACCCAGAGGGGGAAACTCCAGGCACGACGGTGGTGGTGAGGGGCAGGGCGCCTGATTCCCGCGCCCAAAGGGGAGGCAAGGCGCACCCCATCAATTGCCTTTGTAGCTGACCCTCTCTCCTCCGACTCTGCACCAGCTCTGGCTAGGGGGAGCCTTTTGGGGATCTTGGCTTCTGGTGCCATGCAAGGGCTTCAAGGGAACAGAATGAGCCCTGCTCCGGGACTCTCGCAGAGCTGGAAGGAGAGTCCGTTCTCTCACCCCGTTCTCCCCTGAAAGCTGGCGTGTGCCCCGTGGGGCCGCCCCAGGGTTTCCCGTGGGAGGGGCGTCCAGCTGCCCCTGCCCCTGCTGTGATGTGGGCCTGTACGTGGGTGCCGCCCTCTGGTGTGTCTCGGGTCACCCCCGCCCCGGGTGGAGCTGGCCTGGAGCGGGGCGAAGGATGTCGCCAGGGAAAGGCACAGCGGCCGGAGTTCGACCCCTGAGCGGCTCACGCCCCCTCCGTCAGCAGTGCTCCCTGGACCCAAGCGGCGCCCTCCCTCAGCTGCTCCTGCCTTGCCCCTGGTGCAGCCCTGTGAGCGCCAAGTCTCCAGCTTGCCCCCTTGTAGGCTCTCAGGAGAGAGAGGGCGGGATCCCCGGGACCCGGGTCTCCCCGAAACAGCCAAATCCCAGAGCACGGCGACACGAAGCTCTTAGTCTGCCTCCCCGCTGTGGTCCCCCAGATGTGTCCATCGCGTCCACAGAGTGCTGGTGGGAAATTCCCCAGGCAGGAGGGGTCCTGGGGAGGAAGGGCCATCCTCGCCCTCTAGCCCTGGCTCCTGGGACTCGGACGGACGGAGGCGCCCACCTGCCGCCACTGTGCTGGGGCGCCTGGTCCAGGGGTGAGGGGGCATGAGCCCCGCCCAGGCCGAGTGGACGGTAGGATGGGGAGGAGAGTGTGCGTGCGCGCGGGAGCGCAGGTGTGCGCCTAGGCGCGTGCGTGTGCATGTGTGCGTGCGCGTTCATTCGGGTCATCCAGCATCTGTGAGAAGCTAAAACACATCGGGTTCACGTGGGACAGACAGACCTGGGCTGAGAGGAGGCTGGGCCGGGGCGGGGGTCTGTTGGTCAGATTACAGAAGCGGGCAGTTCGGATCCCCAGGCCGTAGAAGGCCCTGGGAGGGCCAGCAGTGAGTGGGCACCTCGGCCCTGGTGGTCTGCCAGCTGGTGATCACAGTCGCAGACACGGGCTCGGCCTGCCCAGGCGGTGCGCTGGCAGCAGTCCAAGCAGAAGGGAGGGACGCTTCGGGTCAGGATCGATTCATGGGCAGATTGGGTTTTATTCCAAGATAATAACTGGGGAAGCAAGAATGATTTTGTTCCGGTTCAGAGAGGCAAACTGAAGTTTTAATCTTTATTTTTGCCATGGAATCAAGACATTGATTTCAGTTCAGTTGGGCTTTCAGCCGAACTGAATAATAAAGGGTCTTAAAGCCGGCGGGACCCCGTGGCATGGAGATCAGCGAAGGGCAGTCAGATGATGGAGTTTGCAGAGATGAGGTGAGGGTCCCTGAGATGAGGGAGCCCCCCCCCCTCCGCTCCACTTCAACCTAAGTGGTTCTGTTTTCCTTGTGTTTCCTCTATGCAGAGAGTTCTGGGTCTGGTTTAATAGGCTGCGGAGCGACCGTGCAGCAGGGAGGGCGTTTGGCTTGCACGCGGCTGACCCGGGTTTGATCCCTGGCATCCCATATGGTCCCCTGAGCACAGCCAGGAGTGATTCCTGACTGCAAACCCAGGAGTAACCCCTGAGCATCGCTGGCTGTGACCCACAAAACTGGAAAAATAAAAAATAGGCTGCCCTGTACAAGTCACGGCAGAATCTCTGACTAGGGAGGGACTGGAGAATAGCATGTCCCAGTTTGCTGGGACCTTCTAGGACAGTCCTCACCTGGGAACGCGCCCTGCTGCACAGAAGCCTGGGCACTGAGCCGCCCTGCCCTGGTGGCCGCGTGCACCCAGCTGAGCTTCTCAGACCATCGCAGCAGCTGCCCCCCACACCCGGAGCCCCTCACTCCAGCCAGACTGCATCTGGCCCCACATGTAGCATCCCTCTCTGCCCAGCCGCGGATGCCTCGCAGTTGTGCGCGGTGCCATTGCCCAGCAGAGCCCTCTTCTGGAAGTTTCCTTTGGTCCCAGCTTCTGGGTGAAACCTGCCACCTGCCCTGTTGCTCTGGGATGCCTTCCCCAAGGACCAGTCCCCAGTGGGGGTCCATCCAGGTGAGGCGTGTGACCCCCCCCTCCCAGACACCGGCCACCAGCAGCTCACTTCCAGCACACGTGTGCCAGGTGACCCTGGGAGTCCACCCATCTGACCACTGGCCTGGGGTCCCTCAACCAGCCCGTGTCAGATTGGAAGATCACCCCCAAGTCGAAGCTCCAGGGCCCCAAGAAGAAGCAGCTCTCTGCCCCAGCCAAGAAGTCAACTTATCTGAAATGCACGCAGACACGTCCCAGTGTCTCCTCCACACAGCCCTGTCCTGTCGGCGAGGGGCCAGCGGGCCACTCTCAGATCCAATCACCAGGGAAACGGGCCATTGAGTTTCCCCGCTCCAAAGCAAAATGCTGGGGCTCCCCCTGGTGGCTGCAGGCAGTCAGTGCGCAAAGCCGGTGCCTGTGTAGGAGAAATGGCGAAGGGCAATTGCCTGTTGCCTCCTTGGCCAGATGCTGGGCGGTGCGTCCCTCAAGGCAGGGCCCTAGCAACAGGGAAAATAAGGGGGGGGGGAAACGTTGCCATAAAGAGATGGCTCATCCCTTGTTTAGTATCTTTGGGAACGAGGGGGAAGGATTCAGTGAGAGTGTGAAAGTGATGGGCTTGAAGATGGACCTGTGGGAAGCGTCCCAAATACAGGATCAAGGATCCATTCCTGCTCTCACGCGTCCCGGCCCCCACACCTCTGTCCTGTGCCTCTGTGCTGCAAAGGCCTCCCCTGGGGGCAGCTGTGTAGGCGTGAAAGGCTGGGTCCTTGGAAGTCTCTGGGATTTTTTGTTGTTGCTGTTGCTGTTGTTGTTTCCGGAGTCACTGTGAGCTACAGTTACACAGCTTTCATGGTTGAGTTTCAATCATGCAATGATGAAACACTCATCCCTCCACCAGTGCACATTCCCCACCTCCAATGTCCCCGGTATCCTTCCTGCCACCCCTACCCCATCCCACCCTCTACCTCTGGCAAGTGCCTTCCTTCTCTCTCTCTCTCTCTCTCTCTCTCTCTCTCTCTCTCTCTCTCTCTCTCTCTCCTTTATGGTTTGGTTTGCAATACAGATGCAGAGAGGCCATCAAGTTTGGTCCTTTGTCACTTTCGGCACACATCTCCCACCCTGAACATCCCTCCAATAGTCATTGACTTATTGGTCTTGTCTCTCTCCGAGCTGTCCCCTCCCTCAGCACGGGGCAGGCTCCTCGGGAGTTTCTGAAGGGGGGGCTTTCTAAGCACATCTCGGTGTCCCATCAGCCCCACTGGCTCAGAGCACTGGGCCACCTTCTCCACAGGTTGGTTTGGATTTGTTTGGGGGTCACACCTGGTGGGGCCTGCGGGACCCTGAGGTGCAGGGATAGTGCATGGGAAAGCAGGTGCTCAAAGGAGGGCTATCTCCCTCCTGCTGCTGGTCTGGGTTTGAAGGGGCTTCTCAGGCAAGTGGAGACCCAAAGGCTGGGCTCTCCGAAAGGGAGGAGGATTTGAACCCAGGTCGGCCGCATGCAAGGCAAACGCCCTACCTGTTGTGCTATCGCTCCTGTCCGTATTGCATGTAAATAAATTATTTAATTCCCATAGTACTGCTGTAAGGCAGGAAACGTTATTCCCATTTTATAAACAGGGTTGCGGTTGAATAATACTATTTCTTTCCTATTCCTTTGCATTTCGTCCTTTTGCTACGTAACTGTATTGGGGGAATGCCTTTATTTTTGACTATCAATGGAAAACTCCACTGCGTGTCGTAGGAGGAAGCTGTTAGAATCAATTGACACCGATACATGCTTGGACAACCCCCTGAACCATCTTCCACATGCCCAGCAGCCTGGGGGCTGAGGAAACACATCTGGGAGTGGAAGGAGCCCTCCAGAGTGGGAAAAGGTGCATCTTTGTTTTCTGGTTTGCAGGTGAACTGTGCCAGTGAGCTGCTTTCAGAATATTTGAATGGAGCCTCTATTGGAGGCTCCCAAGGAGTGCTCAGGGGTCCCAGGTCCAAGCCAAGTGGCTGTGTCCTTGGACCCAAGTTCAGTGCTTGATCCCAAGGATGCAGCTGCCAGGTTGACCCCCAGGTACTGGCGAGCACCTGGTCCACCTCAGCAGTGCTTAGGGCCCTCCAGGGCGAGACCCAGCAATGTTTGGGGAGTGGAGGGGTGGCATTAGTGACTGAACCCCAAAGGACACCTGCAAGGAGATGGCCCCTGTGCTATGTCCCTGGCCACTGCTTCACTTTCCTCAGCATCTAGGATAGATGCTGAGCTCATTCAGTCCCAGCCCCTCTTCCTCTTCCTCTTTCCCCTTCCTCCTCCTCCCCCCCTGCTTCTCCACCTTCTCTTCCTTCTCTTTCTCCTCTTTTATTTTTTGTTTAAAGAAAATTCATATCGAAGGTTTGAATATTCCCTTAAGTTTTGATATGGTGTAGTTTCTTCCTTGTTAGTATTTGAGTATTGTATTCATCCCAGTCGTCACGTCTCTTTGACCAAGAGGTCATCTAAAACAATGCTTCTTAATTCTGAGCGTGTGGGTTTTTAAAAATGTATGTATATTTTGACTTCTGGTCACAAATTGTGATCAGAAAAATGTGATCTCAGGGGTCGGTCTGGAAGGTTGCTGGGATTTGCTTTGTGTTCCATGTAGTCACTTTCATTCCCTTTGCTTGCTTTGCGTGTCTTTTCACTCTTCTTATTTTCTTTCTGTTGTTAGCCTTTTTTGGGTCACATCAATGGTGCTCAGGGTTTAGTCCTAAGCTCTGTGCTCAGGGATCACTCCTGGTGGTGCTCTGGAAACTATATGTGTTACCAGGGATCGAGCCAAGTTCAGCCCGGGCAAGGCAGACGCCTTAGCCTTGTGCCATCTCTTCAGCCCCTACTCAACTTTCCTATACCTTCCTATATCTTTATGTCTTGAAGACTCATATCTGATGATATCACCATTTTACCAGGATCCCATTTCCCTCCTTCCCTTTTATTATAATAACTGATACATTATGATTTGTATCTCTCATCTCACTTTATGCTTTATCTTAATCTTAAATTTTATTTTGTTTTGAGCTTGGAGGTCACCCTGGAGGCCATTCCCAGCTTCATGCTCGGGGCTCAGTAGACGCTGTGGCACCTGTGATCCAACCCAGGCCTTGCCCACCAAGCGTGCGCTCCACCCCTCTGAGCCGTCTCCCCTTTGCCTTCTGTTTAGAACTTCCTCTTTTATTCATTGTCACCTTCGAATTCGGTTGCTTCCCGCCTTCTTCATTTGTTTGGGAGTTAGGCATTGTGATTTCATTCCAGGGGTTACCCTGGAAATTACTCCATGCTCTGTTACTTTACCAAACAGCGTGTGTGTGTGTGTGTGTGTGTGTGTGTGTGTGTGTGTGTGTGTGTGTGTGTGTGTGTGTGTGTGTAGGGTAGCAGGGAAGAAAATGCAAAGAGAATGTTCCGTTCCCTTGGATCGCTGACTGCAGACCTGGAGGTGGGTCGGGAAGAACCAGTTTTCTGTGGTATAGACGATGCGATCTGCAGACACTCAATACATTAGGCCGATGAGCCTCCCACATGTCCATTTCTCGAGGGCCATGATGGACACAGAAATCAGAATGCATCTCGTTGTGATCATTCAGGGGACGGTTCTGAAGACACTCCCAGGACCAGCCCGTCCAGTTGGAATAGCAGCTCCAAGGTCCTTTACAAAAGCACAGGGTCAAGGGAGCCGGAAGGAGGGTGTGTTTTGTGCTTCCTCCTCCCCGTCCCCCCAGCCCCCCAGCCTGGAGCCAGTGCCGGGCCAGTGCGAGGTGCTGGGGGAGCAGCTGAGGCCGGCTCAGGCTGCGCTGGAGACGGAGCTCTACAGGCCGGGAGAAGGAGAGGTGAAGAGGGCGGCACCGCAGGGCTGGGAGTGGGAGGGAAAGAATAGGACATGCCAACCCTTTCTCAAACATTTTGTTCGGTCTTGGGGGAAACGGGGGCTGAGGAGGGCCCCATGATGACAGGCTGAATTGGGTAAAATTTAAGGATAAGGAATTACTAATTAGTAATAAGGTGGAATACTTCAGTGTATGAAATGAATAATATGTAGCTGAAAAATAATGATATAGCATTAGGCATTCGAGACATGTGGACTCCAAGCAATTAACCTCTATTCTTCTCCTGAATCACAGTTGTGCTAATTGGCTCCTTTTCTGTGACGGGGCGATATTAACCTTTCCAGCTTTCTCTAAAGGAGCAAGGACGTGGGGTACGTGCGCTGCTCCGGTTTGGAGGACAGGTATTTTTCTCCCCCTCGAATAATAACCTATTTGCAACCTTTTCCTCCCAAATCGTTGCCTGCAAAAGGCTCTGTCAGATTTTGCCAGAGATTCTAAAGCGTCGCTTTAGACCCCACCCCCCACCCCTGACCCGAGGCCACCCAGAGGACTTGCAGGGACAGGCCTCTCTGATAAGCAGCAGGGGCCCTTGGGCCTTGTGGATGCCGCTTGGCCGGACAGTGGCCTGCTCTTTAGGAGTGGTTGGGCGCAAGTGTCGCGTGCCTGTCCAGTCCAGCTTTGGGGCTCAGTGGGAAATCTGGTCACACAGCAGCCTGTGAAGGCAGTGCAGGGAAAGAGGGTCACCAAAGGAGGAGCTGTTTGTGCTGAGACACGAAAGAAGCCAGAGGGCAAGGCCTTATGAATAGGATCTACATGCCAGGCCAAGGGAACAGTAAGTGCAAAGGTCCTGGGGCTGATTGCTCCGAGGGGCAGGAGTAGAGATTGAAGAGGTACCTCTGGGCATAATAAACCCTGACCAAATTGAACCAAACCCTAGAAACAGACATTCAGCGACCCACTCCAATGGGCAGAGCTATGCCACATGTTGCTTATGACACGGCCGTGTGTAACTCTTGGACTGATTTGTACCACTCATTTTTACACCAACCTGGCAGTTTCACACCAGGAACCCATCCGAGAAATCAGACAGATGCACAGTCACTGGCTCCTGGTGCTTCCTGGGAAGGGCGTGACCTCAGTGCCCACCCAGAGGGGATGATTTCATCGTCTTAGCAAAATCTGACACAGAAATATGGAATTTTGAAAAAACATGCAATGCAGAAAAAAAAAGTAGAATTGTTGACTCATTGTTTTATCTTTCCAGTCTTATTTCCTCAGGAAATTTCTTGAGTATACACCAGGCAGTATGTTTCCTCCAGATCCAGGCATATACAAATTGATATAGATGGATAGGCACACTTTGTATATAAGTTTATAATTTTTAGTTAAAATCGTTCTGTTTGTTTTGTGATGTTTTATTGTTCTCGCTGACATATAGCTGCATCCATATCCACTAATAGCTGAATATGATTACGCTGGATGGATATACCATACGTGACTCAATCTACTGCAATAGGTATTTTCACATATATATTCATATATATGTGTATACATATTTGTGTTACTCTGTTACAAATGTAACTTTTGTCATTTGAAACAGTAAACATGGCAATGTAACCGGAATTTATTGTGCAGACATCCACAAGGTAATCTGGAGAGGGAAAAAAAATCTCAGGCTGGATAATATGTGTTGCATAGTTCCATGAATATCCATTTGAAGCCTGGAGGAATAATCACTTCAGTGCTAACGAATTACTGATCCCAGTCTAGCAAATGCCGTTTTTCTCCTGGGTGCTTTTCCGAATCTTACTACTTAGATTTTGAATATATATACATATATTTGGGAGCGAACTACTCTGTATCCGGAGAAGACTGCGTTGGGGACTGTTCATGCCCTGCGCTTCAGACACAGAGTTGCCTTTGGATTCCTGCTTTACTCCCTCCCTGTCCCCGTGAAGCCCCTGGGTCCCAGAGCTGAGTGTCGTTTACCCGCGGCACCACAAGAGGGCGGTGTTTGCAGGAATTTGGCGCACAGCCGCTCTGGATGCCGGCGGGGGAGCTCGGGGCGGCCAGTGTAGACAGGATGTTTTGTCCTTTGGATTCCGGTGCGCTGCCAGACTGAAGCTCTTTCCTTTGAACTTGAGTGGCCTTGCACAGATGTCGGGCCTGGGAAGAAGTTGCCTGGAGCTCCACCCTCTGCGGGCTCCAGGACCTGGCCCCGCTCTGGCCACTGCACCCCAGCGTCACCTACCCTGCTGGCTTCTGTCTGGGTCTGGACTTCCCCTGGGATTTAAGATGTTGGGGGGGAGGGGTAGGGGGGAGAATCATCCCTGACTCGGACCTGGTGCCAAGTAGCTGCTGGTCTTCTCTTCCACCCCCCTTCCCCCATCTACTTCCCCGATCTATTATGGGTTATTTTATTATTATTATTATTATTATTATTATTATTATTATTATTATTATTATTATTATTTTGTAAGCAATGCAGATGCATGACAAAAATCAAACACCAAGCGGGACCCAAGTGAAAGCCAAGGCTCCTGTCCTCCCAACCCGGCCTCACGGCGTTCTCCCCCAAGGACACACCTCGGCAGTCTCGTGTTCCAGTCTTGGTCTCGGTGTGTGCCCAGGTGGCGTGTCCCAGGGGGATCCCCCAGACTGCTGCGCCCCAGTCCCTCCCCACACTGCAGGCTTTGCACCAGAACCCACAGGGCTTTGCGTGCCAGGGGAGGGAGGGGGCAGCTTCGGCGGTGAAACTCTTTCGGTTAAACTCCTTCCCGGGAGACGAACCACAAAGCGATGACAAATCGCCTTGACAGAAATGTATATTTCTTGAATCATAAATGAGGCTGAGGGCGGACGGTTCTCTTCAAGGACAGGCAGGGATTTCCATCTTTCCTACTGCGCCACCCTAGGCCTTTCCTCCCGGAACCCTAAGCCCAGAGTCAAGGTTCAGCCCAAGGTGATCCGCCCAGCGCGTTCCCAGCCTCCCCGCTAAGCCCCACCTAGACCCGACCAGGCAGAGTAAGCTGAGCCCCAGCATGGGCAGGGGAGGCGCTTGGGCGGGAGGAACTGGGCACCCACCAAACAGCTGTGGCTGCCAGGCGTCAGGGGTGGAAGGGGGTGGGTAGGTAGGAGAGAGGCAGGAAGGGCAGGGCCGGGCCTCTGGGTTCCTGCAGGCAGGGGTGTTCTGGGGAGTCTGGAGTCTGTGGTATATACGGGGCAGGAGGTGTCAGCACTTGGCGCGCCGGACAGGGTCACCTGTGCCCTGGGCTCAGGCTGGGGTCACTGGGGTGGGAGGGATCAATTCCGGGGCTGGAGGGTGCAGCAGTCATGGATGTGTGTGTAAGTAGGGGAGAGAGGGCAGGATGGACGGGGGGCAACAGACAGAATCCCCCAGAGTGAGCAGAGGTGAGGGCAGACACCTGCCTTGGAGGGGAGCAGAGGGCGGCACAGGGAGACAAGGGCAGCGCCAGGCCTCTCCACACCCCGTGCCCTGCCTGCAGGGACTTAGATGGTGCTGCTGCCGTTGCGGGCAGGTCAGGGCCCCACAGCAGCAGCCTCGCAGGACATCTGGCATGTCCTTGTCCCCACCTCCAGGCTCTGAACATCTGCTGCATGAGAGGGGACTTGGGGAAGGAGGGGGGGAGTGTGGAAATGGGGGTTCCAGCCCAGAGTCCCCAAGGCAGCCGGAGATGCACCAGGAAGGGTTGGGACGCCTCCCGAAGATGAGGAACGGCCATCCTAGGCCGGTCACTCCCGAGTGAAAGGTGGAGACAGGCCCTCCCAACAGGAACAGCCCGCCCCTGGGAGGTCTGGGGAAGGTCCACACTAACTAAAGGGGCTCTGGACAGGTCAGTCAGAGACTCTGATGGACCCCCAATACCTGCGGGACATCTCTCTTCCTTTTGTTCATCAGCCACTCAATGAACCCTTGTTGGTGTCCACAGAGTTGGCCCAGCACTAGGAAGTGATGGGACAGTGTCCTGCTTGGTTGGAGGAAGGTGACCGCTGTGCACCCACCCGTCCACCTAGGAAGGTCCACTCTCAGGGGGGTGGGGAAGTGGGTGATGTGTGAGAGCTCCTGAGGACCCCGCTGCTTCTGGGGGGTGAGGAGCCTCGATGGCAGGGAGAGGGGATGGGCCGAGGAGGCCAGCGGTCAGCCTGGTTGCTGAGGGTCAGCAGGAGAGGTACCGGGGCCCCTGGTCCGGGTGGGGGTTTGGAGCCTCCTTGAAGGGTTCTTTCTTTCAACAAAGTTTTGTTTCAAGCTGTCGTGCATGCCAAAGGTACTGTAGCACTGTAGCACTGTTGTCCCATTGCTCATTGATTTGCTCGAGCGGGCACTGGTAACGTCTCCATTGTGAGACTTGTTGTGACTGTTCCTGGCATATCGAATACACCACGGGGAGCTTGCCAGGCTCTGCCGTGCGGGCGGGATACTCTCGGTAGCTGGTCGGGCTCTCCGAGAGGGACGGAGGAATCGAACCCCGGCAGCTGCGTGCAAGGCAAACGCCCTACCGGCTGTGCTGCCGCTCCAGCCCATGCCAACGTTACAAACCCTAAAATAGGCAAAATGTGCCACGAAAATAGCCTGTCATACTCCTGTCTGGGTATGGTTTGAAACTGATTAATGGCCCCGGAAGACCAATGTCCACCTCCAGGAACCCAACCCCACAGGAACAATCACCGGCAAGCCAGCCGGGGCCACTCCCACCAGCCATCCCAGCAGAGGCTAAGGTCTTGCTGCAGGGCCCAGCGCGGGCAGCCCTGGCCGGGCCCTCTGCCGCCCTGCCCACTCTCCAGGCATCTGTCTGCTTCCAGGGGCCAGGCAGCTCCACCTCCCACAGCGCGTCCCTTCTGCTGCTGCAGGAGCCAGCGGTGCACGGCGGGGGTGGCAGCGGGGCTTCCACCGCCCTCCACAGTTACGTGGTCTCTGCTGCCGCAAGGGACGCTGGGAAACACTTCGTGTGCGCAGAAGAAGTGGAAACGGGGCGGCTCCCGGGTGGGGTCCCACTCTGGTCCTGCGTAGCCCTGTCCTCCCGAGAGGGTTCCCTGTAACCAGGTCCTTGGTTCTCTCTCCCAGGGAGAGCAGAGGCGGCTCTAAGGAAGAAGAGTTGCTTGTGGCTCTATACTGCACACGTCGTTTACACCTGCCTTGAAATATCCAGCTGCACATTATGGGTTCCCGCAGAGCTTTGATTTTAAATTTCCTTTTTTTTTTTTTTCAAATTGAATCACCGTAAGACACAGTTAGAAAGCTTTCATGATTGAGCTTCAGTTATTCAATGATCAAACAGCCATTCCTCCACCAGTGTCATCCCCCCGCCCCATTATCGCGTCAACCCCCCAACCTCAGCAGCAGGCACCTTCTTATTCTCCTCTACGTTGGGCATCATGGCTTGCAATACAGATACTGAGAGGCCATCATGTTTGGTCCTTAGTCTACTTTCAGCACACGTCTCCCACCCCGAGCGAGCCCTCCAACCATCATTCACTTAGTGGTCCCTTCTCCGTCCCAACTGCCTTCTCCCCCAGCACCTGAGGCAAACTTCCAAGCTCAGAGGTTTTTTTGTTTGTTTGTTTTTGTTTTTTAATCTGGGGACTGCTGGGCTCTGGTTAATAGTTCACAAAGTACTCCCTGGCTGCTTCAAGGGATGGGCAGGAGCAGTGGAGCGAGCATTGGCCAGGCGGCAGCTGCAGCTGGCACCTCTGATAGACCACGGCTGCACCCCTGTGGGCTGTTCACGTGGATTCACTGATTCTGCGCTGGACAGCACATGCTCTGGGCACCCGTATACCACCCTGAGTTTGTCCGGTCCCTTGGCTGTTCCGAATCGCCCGGCTTGGGTTCTGCTGTCACCTCAGTGTGAGACACAAGCTCACTGTCCTCCCTCCCCCCCACACCCCTATCCTTGCCTGTTGGCTCCTCACCTCCTTCCAGCCCCGGCTCCACAGCCCCCCCCACCCCCCGCCCCAAGCCCCTTCACCCATGCCCCAGGGTGATGCTGGAACTGGAAGAGAAAGATGGGTGGAAGTTGGAGGAGGATACAGCATTCGGCTTTCCCGGGCCTCGCAGGGCTGTCTGTGCCCTGGGTGTGATCCCAGCTACTGCAAAGGGAGCTCGTGCGGGAGAAGTGGGCAAGTCTCAGGGGGCCAGGAGACCCTTAGGAAGCCTTCCCCCGCTTGGGGTCCTGTCTCTGCCCCTCCGGGGTTACTTCTGTTTCCAATACCAACTGCTGGAGGGTGGTCCTGTGACCAACACCCTCCCTCCCGCCACACACACACACACACACACACACACACACACACACACACACACACACACTTCATAGGTACTTGAGCCTTGCCTAGGAGTTAGACACTCGGGGGTCTTGTCCCAGCAAACCCTTAGAGTCCCCCACCCCACTGAGGACGTGGAGCTTTAGGAGTCCCCGTGAGCTACGTGGGCAAGCCTCCATGGTCACACCTTCCCTGCCACCTGGCCACCAGGCTGATTGTAGTAAGTGTTCTCTTGTTTCTGAACATAACAGCACATCTGCGGACCATGTGCCTCTCTTTTCTTGATATTTATTTTACTCAACATTATAAGCCTGAGCCATCCCTGTTCCTGGGTAGGCTTAGATGACCCCTTTGTGTCCGGTTGAGGAGCTGTGCCCTTCATGTGTCTCCTCAAGAAAGAATTCCGGGAGAGCAGGGAGGCAAGCGAATCAGTGTTTATTGTGAAAGTGGAAATACAGGGGCCAGAGATCCAGTACAGCAGGTAGGGCGCTTGCTTTGCACACCGTGACCCAGGTTCGATCCCTAGCACCCCATATGGCCCACCTAGCACCATTAGAAGTGATCCCTGAGCACAGAGCCAGAGTAAGCCTTAATTGCTGCTGTATATGTATCCTCCACCCTTTGGGCAAGGGTCCAAAGTGGGGCACTGTTAGGGGGGTTACTGTGTTCTCTCTCTTTGTCTTCTTTTTAGTTCCTAATTTTGGTGGCCTTTCCTCATCACTACTCCTTCCTTGTGAAAAGGGGGAGTTTTCTTAGAAATGAGCAAGTTTCTTCTGTGTGTGCTCAGTACATATGGTTCTCTTGCATTGCCCTAGTCGCACCGTTGATGCAATGCTGACTCATTATAATGACTTTATAATGCTGAATTTAGGTTCTCTCCTTGGTATCATGATCCCAGGAAGTTTGCCCTGTTTGGGAGGAGATAGATGGAGGCAAAGGGAATAAGTGAAGGGGTTTCTAATGAAGATGAGAAAGTTATTGATCTCTTAGGTTTTGTCTGAATGTACAGTGAATTTTAGGAGGGATTTTTAGCCTCGTGTCTGGGTTTGGTTTGAAACTGGATAATGAATGGCCCCACAGGAACATCGATCAGTACAATCTCCGGACATGAGCGTCCATTCCGTCTTCCTCAGAGCCATTACACCTTCTGCCTGAAGGAATAGTATGTTGCAGCAGATCTGACTGGTTTCAGGTTCTTGTGCACAAAAATAGTGTGTCAACACCAGAGTTTCTAACTTAGGGCAGGCATAAATGCATCTCCCTGGGCTGCGTTTCTAACGGAATCAACAGTAGCAGCAGTGACCTGTTTAAGCAATAGCCCCCTCCAAACTGTGACAATTAGCAATTACAACCTTAAAAACTGACCTGAGCTTATATATATATTACTGTATCCCTGCCCTTAGACATTTGCATCGTCTTCATGAATGTTTACTCTCCCTCTTTTTTTTTTTTTTTTTTTTTTTTTTTTGCTTTTTGGGTCACACCTGGTGATGCACAGGGGTTACTCCTGGCTCTACACTCAGGAATCACTCCTGGCAGTGCTCAGGGGACCATATGGGATGCTGGGCTTTGAACCAGGGTCGGTCGCGTGCAAGGCAAACGCCCTACCCGCTGTGCTATCGCTCCAGCCCTGGTTACTCTCTTCTTAAATCAAGGGTTTGAGGGGCAAACCAATCAGTGTACATGTAAGTAAGTAAGAGATGTGGGATGGCCAGTCACATCGCATATGTAAATAAGAGACCAATGAGAGGTGTAGATTACTTGGACACCGCCCCCCACTTCCTGCCTAGTATTTGCATTGCTCTGTAATGTTTCACTGATGGCTCTACACAATCCACAATTCTGCCCACAAAAGTCTTGTTTTTTCCTGGATTTTTTTTTTCTTTCTGGATCCAGGCTTGTTATGAACAGAGCTGCTAAGAGCCGGCTGGAGTGAGTCTGGCATAGCTGGCTGGAGACTAGGACACCCAAGTGTGGTAGCTGGTCAAAGGTCCAGAATCTTCCTCTTTTTTCCAGATTGCCAAGTTTCTCTCCTGAGTGATTGAACCAGTTACCCTGTCACCACTGGAGCATGCAGGGGTTTAAGAGTCACACCTTTCCACCCACTCCTCGGATCATCTTATTTCAAAATGTTTGCCAACTTGGGATACTACCTTGGAGCTGATGGCCTTAACCTTTCATTTTTCCTACTAATGATTGAGCCCAAGGCCTCACTACAAAAGTTCCTTTGTTCTGGGTGTCCCTTTTCATTAAACTCCCTGTCACAGGTTTTTCCCTAGGTTTTTGTGTCTGTTACTACTGTTGTTTAATATGCAGTCCTTAAAGGATGCTTTGTGGGCTTTTTTTGGCGCGTCTGGGAGAGCAGTTTGTTATAGACTGCTCCTGCGTCACAGACACTGCCTCCATGGTGCATGGCGAGGCTTGTCTGTCTCTGGATTCTCTGGATGAATGTAACACTCCTAATTTTGCTCTTGAAGAATGTGAGTTTTTTTTTTTTTTTTTTTTTTTTTAGTGGATGGCATGATTTGCTTGATTGCACGAGCCTTGTTTTAAGAAATCTCTTCTGTGTGGGTGGGATTTAATCCAAGGACTCAGGGGTGGGCGCGGCACAGGTGGCCACAGGCCTCCAGAGGGACGGGACCTGCTGCAGCCTGGGGGCACTTGGTAGGGCTGACAGCTGCGGAGATTGATTTCAAATGGGATGAGAAGGATGGGAGAGCGGCTGAGTACTTTGAATTTGATCCTTTTAGCGCTAATTAAGCAACTGCTACAGCTGGGCCGGGGAAGAGGCTTTCTGAGAACGAGACTCAGGGCTGCAGAGGCACCGGCTACCCTTGGCCTCACCTTGGCCTCACGGCTGTGTGGCTCCCGCTGCTTCCCAGCAGGCTTTCCAAGACATCCAGAGTGATCAGGGGAAGCTCTCGAGGGCTAGGAGAGCATCCCGGCGTGTGTGTGTGTGTGTGTGTGTGTGTGTGTGTGTGTGGAGTTGCTCAGGGCTGACTGAGTGACGTGTGTGATAATCATCGGTGAGGGGCACTGAGACACTGATTAGATGGTGCAGAGTCAGCCCCAGGGAAGCCCAGCACGATTCTTAAAGGGGGCTGTGCGTCCAGGCGCCGTGAATGTGGGCAGGAGAAAACGCTTCAGCGGGTCACTTATTCTCCCAAAGCTGCTGAGTACCACACTTTCCTTCCAGGGGGACGGTAAGCAGCAAGCTGCACCGTGAACCATGCAGACGGCTTGTCACTCATAGAAACCACAGCCGTGTTTGCCTCGCGCCACCTTTCTGGCTCCGTTGAGGTACCAAACCCCAGGGCGTTGTCGACCGCCAGCTCTCTGGTATTGAATGTGTGAGTGAAGCCCACTTATGGTCGTATCTGAATTTCAAAAACGGTTTTGAAATTCAGAGAGAGTCTGAGTTTCAGATAGAGGATGAGTTTGTGGCCAGCCTCTGTGATGATCTTGTGCATTAAAAGCATCCTATGGGGCCTGGAGCAGTAGCACAGCGGGTAGGACGTTTGCCTTGCATGCGGCTGACCCGGGTTTGGTTCCCAGCATCCCATATGGTCCCCTGAGTACCGCCAGGGGTAATTCTTGAGTGCAGAGCCAGAAGTAACCTCTGTGTATTGTCGGGTGTGACCCAAAAAGAAAAAAAAACCTTATGAGGAGGGAATCTGTGGCTGTTCCCAGCTACTCATGGGGTCCAAGAAATAGGGAAAGTTGGAAATGGGGACTGGAGTCAGCACCTTCTCCCAGGGGAAAGTGGCTAAGCCCAGACACACCAGGCTGGAGGAGATGGGAAGGACCAGTAAGTGCTGGCACTTTCTTTGTAGACAAGCAAGGAATCTGGCCATTTCTGTTTGCCCTGTGGATGCCCAGGATCCCTCCCCTGGGTGCAAGAAGTTGGCGCTGCATCAGCTTGCTCTGGATTCTGACTTTTCTCTGCAGACCGTCTCCCAGCTCCCCGGGGGCAGGCTGGCACCGTCCATGTCCAGATGCCCGAGGCCACTGCAGTCTCTGGCATGGCTCTGGATGGAGCGGGGAGCTGGCCTCCCCTCTGCTCCCTTGCCCTCTCCTCTTCCCTGGCCTTGCACACACCAGCTGCCCCCCACTCACACCTGGTTCTAGCCCCTGCACATGCCCTGCCACCCCCCCCCCCACCAACTTCAGGAACTTTCCACCCACCGTCGGTATGTCCATGTGTCCTTCTGGAGAGACTAAGTCAAGCTTCGGGAACAAAGCAACCCCAGATTGTGTCACGGGCCGTGGACAACTCTGCTCCTGACCACGTGCATTGGGGGTGTTGGGTGGGGTGGGGTGGAGGGACCCAGGCTGGCAGAATAGCCTCTTCCTGGCATCTTCCAGGAAGGGGAAGCATCCCATATGGTCCCCCGAGCACTGCCAGGAGTAATTCCCGAGTGCAGAGCCAGGAATAACCCCTGAGCATCGCTGGATGTGACCCAAAAAAGAAAAAAAAAGATGCAAAGTAGTTATGTGCCATTTAACCTCGAGGTGGCTCATATCATCTTCAAATATGTACCAAGTAGGGACCAGGGAGCTAAAGGGGCGGGGCACAAGCTTACCTGTTCCCCACCCTCTAAGGTGACCCCCAAGCACTGAGCCTCCAGTGGCCCTTCATCATGTCCAACACAGTGAATCCACACCCCCAGGGGGCGCTCTAACCACCAGCCAAGGAGGCGTAAGGAAGGACCAAGGGACGAGTTCTTCCAAGCAGCTCTCTGCCTTGCTTTCTCTGCTTTCGGGCAGGGTTGGGGGAAAACCCTCTCACGGCTGTCTGAGAACCCCCTAAAGTTATTCCATGACCCGGGGACTGTGATGTTGCCGAGAAGGGACAGCGGGCCCCGGCCCACTGGAGCCACAGACCCTTTGTGAGGCTGGCTGGTGCGGACATTCTCAGGGAAGGGTTTTGTTGCCGTCACCGGAAGGCATGACCTGGCCTTCCATGCATTAGGCGGGGACAGCTCATGAGAATTGGCTGTCACGCGCTGCCAGGACCTTGGTGAACCGGTGGTGGGACACAGCTGTCCCCTGAAAATTAAAGGATGCATTCCAGAGAGGGGGAAACGGCCTCGGGGCTTTCACTGACAAGAACTCAGCCCCCGGGACGCCGGCCCTGGAGGGTCTTGCCATCCACTGCGTGTCTCTGATGGAGAGGCTCCACCCAGGCGTCCCCTCCTCCCAGCTCCGCTACAGTGCCCCCAGGCTGGCACTCTGAGATATCCTCCACAGTGGGGCGGGGCCGGGGGGTGTCTACCCCCTGGGAGCCCACCCACGTGACACCCTAAGCCACAAGTGAGCACGTTGTTAAATATTTCATAGCACACTGCCGGGCAACGCCCCACTGCTGCCATTCTCTGCATCCTCACCGGGCACGGGGCAGCCCGGTGGGGGTCCCAGGGCGCAGGGATTAGATGAGGAGGGAGGAGGAAGGGGCAGCCCCCTGCCTGGTGCCCCCGTTCCCCCGAGGACTCCTTCTCGTCTATGTAAAGTGGAGAGCTGGCAGAGAGCCAATGACGCTTCTGAAATATGTTCTTGGGGATTGTTTCTCTTGTTAGCCTCTCCGTGCTTTGGATCACTGTGGGGCGGGGGCGGGGGACAGACCCTTTCTGTGCCGCCCTGGGAAGTTCCTGAGCTGGCCCAGAGGGCACCTATAGCGGTGGGTTTCCGCTCCTGCCGCCAGCCGGGGTGCAGAGCGCCACCTCTAGGACATGCAGAGCATTGCGCGGCCGGGGCGCTCTCTGGGCTCTGGTACAGGCTTCCCGTCACTCCTGGGCGGCTCTGGGAGTCAGTCCCGTTAAAAGCACACTTGAACCACGTCCAAGATGTCCATATGTCCCATTTTAGAACCCAGTCCACGCTCCCGGGTCAGTCTTTGATGGATGTCTAGCACACGTCGTCGCACCCCCGAATTGTCCCACTGGCAATCGCATCTTTAAAGCTACCGGGGAGGCCGGGGGCGCGAGTGGGCAGTGCCAACCTCGCCTGGTTTGTGATTCTGAGGAGACTGCAGTGCAGCCCGGGTGCCAGTTTGTAGCATCTTGGGCATCATCTATGTAGATCGCGGGTCTAAAAAAAGAACTGATGCATTTTCATTGCCCTTCAGGTCTGGTGCTGTGTGGCGTGAGGGTGTGAGTGCTCCGGGGAGCGGCAGGCTTCTGCCAGGAGAGTGAAGCCAGCAGTCCTCCGCTCGGTTCTGACAGTCCGCTTGACTCTACTTTACTTTTGTCTCCTTGGCAAAACAATAGCCTTTGTCGAGAAATAAAAAGGTTTCCTGACCCCCGCCCTCCCCCGCCCCAAGCTTCCTCCAAAATATGAAACAGGGAGTCCCGGAGTTTTGCTGCAAGCCATGGATAAAAGGAATTCTGGGGGTGCAGGGAAGACCTGACGGCTTTGTGAGCATTTCACTTTTTTTCTGGGCATCTGGAGGTGGTGAGATGGGGGTGATAAGGCTTGGAGTTAGGGCGCAGACAGCAGAATCTCTTGGAGAGCCCAGCGGGGCAGGAGAGGGCGGGGTCTGAGCCAATGGACCCGCGTCTCAGGTGCACCCCGGGGTCCCCTGCCTCCTCGGGACCCCAGATCGTGGTGTCACGGGATGCAGGAGGAGAGGTCGAGGCTGTACAGCCAGGTGGGCGGAGCTGCCAGGGGTCACCTCTCACTGGGGTGGGCCAGGAGGGTGCCCGCCGGGGCTGCGGGTCTCGTCAGGGCCTTAGAGCTGCACCCCATCGTGCCAGCAGCCCTGGGACCCCCTGTGCCGCCCCAGCCCCACGCACGGTGCCACCACCACGTGCACGCGGTCCCTGCTCTGGTCTCAGCTGCGTGAGGCCAGGGACGTTCACCTCCACCCCGAGCCTCATATCCCACATTTACAAAGCTGGGTCCCATCGCGTCTGTCCTCGGTTTTCGGGGAGCCGCTGGGATGCGTGTGGAGCACCTGCTCCCTGAGGCCCTGCTTAGGGAGAGGAGAGCCCCCTGTCACCTCCCTGCTGTCACCGCGCCGTCAGTCACCTCTCTTTGGTCACCTGTGCCTGCCCTCTGTCACCTCTCTATTTCCTCTCTACCTGTACCTCTCTGCTTTTTCTCTCTGTTACCCCTGCCTCTTCTCTCTGTCACCTCTTCGTCACCTCTGCCTATGGCCACTTTTCTCCCTCCTGTCACCTACCTGTCGCCTGTCTCTGCCTGTCACCTTCCAGCCACGGAGACCTGCTCCCAAGCAGCTTCCCAGCAGGGCTGCCCCCCTGCGAGGCCAAAGGGTCCCCTCTGCGCAGCCATCTCTCTCCTCCTCGGAGCTGCTGTGCGCATCTCCAGGTGGGCCGATAACTCCATCAATAGCCGTTTTCCTCTAATTGATCGAACTCTGTCGTCTAAATGGGATTAGTGTGCTCCAGAGCCTTGCAAGCTTCCGCGTCCTGCGCCCCAGTGGGGGAGTCATCTCCAGGCTCTCCTGAATCCAGAGAGCTGGGGGTGGGGGTGCTGGTCACGGCTTCCCAACAGCACCCATCTGGATTCAGTCACAGCCAGGCAGGGGGACAACCTGAGGGCAAGTTCCTGGAGTTTGGCCATCCTCAGCCCCTACCCTGCACTGGGGACCCATCACTGCAGCCCAGCCACCCCCCCCCCCACCTCTGACCTCTCTTGGTAGGGGGGTGACAGGTGCTGCTGGAAGGGATAAAGGCGCTTTCGAGGTGCCTTTTTAGATGGTGTAAGAAACTCAGCCCACTGGGTCTGCCCTGTAGAAAGTGGGGTACTTGCAGCTCAGGGCAAAGACCTGCTGGAAAGCCTCCTGAGGACAGAGGGGTTGACAGTCCCACACATGTCCCATTGTCACTGTCACTGTCATTCCATTGTTCATCGATTTGCTCGAGTGGGCACCAGTTACGTCTCCATTGTGAGACTTGTTGCTACTGTTTTTGGCATATTGAATACACCATGGGTAGCTTGCCAGGCTCTGCCGTGCGGGTGAGATACTCTCAGTAGCTTGCCGGGCTCTCCGAGAGGGGTGGAGGAATCGAACCTGGGTTGGATGCATGCAAGGCAAACGCCCTACCCGCTGCGCTATCGCTCCAGCACACATGCCTTTCTCCTCAAATCTGCTCCCCACCAGCTGCGGTATTTGGGGGTCCGCCAGTTCAGGCCCGTGCAGAGGACAGTCGGCCCTAGCGAGGTGAGGGGCTTGAAGGATGGTCTGGGGGGACCAGGCTGGCTGGCTCCACGGACTCCCAAAGGCTGATGTTTCTGTTTTCAGGTTTTGGCACATGCAGTGGTGTCAGGGGCTATTCCTAGGTCAGTGCTCAAGGGTCACTCTTGGTAGTGCTCAGGGGACCATGTGGTGCTGGGGCTCAAACCCGGGGCTTCTGCACGCAAAGCCTGTGCCCTGACCATGCACCATCTCCCCAGCCCTTCAGACTGGTTGCTTCCATTTTTCAAAGGAGATGTGGAGCCAGAGCATAATACAGGGAGGAGAGCATCTGGTTTGCATGTGGCCAGCCAGGGCTTAATCCCCAGCAGCACATATGGTCCCCTACCCCCTAGCTTGCCAGGAGTGATCCCTGAGCACAGAGCCAGGAGTCACCCCTGAACACAGCCAGGTGTGGCCCCCAAAACAAAGATATATATCTAATATATGATAGAGATATATATCTATCATCTATCTGTCTGTTTAGAGAGAGACAGAAAGAGAGACAGAAGGTTGTGTCAGCATGAAATTCACGGACTATAGAGCTCCCTGGGGTATTATATTTGTGACATGTGACAGTTGCCCCCCAGATCTAACTCCAGAAAGCTTTCAATATCCCACAGAGACACCCCTCGCCTTGAGCGACTGCTAACATTTCTCCTCCCCCATCCCCTGCCACCACTCCCGCCGTCTGCCTCCGTGGGGCTGCCCCGGGAGAGACGTGGCCTCTGGTCACTGGCCGCTCTCTCTTGGCGGGACGCTCTCCAGACACACGCTGCAGCAGAGGAGTCCTGCCTGCTCCTGTCTGCCCAGCCTTGGGGACAGAGCCCTGGCATCACTGAGGATAAGAAGGGGGATTCCTGGGACTGGGACTGTCCATCACGCTCCCCTCCATCCCGTAAGCCTCCACCCAGGCCCCGCCCTCTGCCTGCTCCGGATCTCCCTGCTGTCAATCAAGAGGAGGGACACTGTGTTAGAATCAGGCAGGGACCCACCTCGAGGCCACCGCTTGTGGCCCTCCCTTCCCCGCACAGGACTGGGTTGGCTGTCACCCTGACGAGTCTTTCTGGAGATGTGACTTGCGCTTGCAAACCTGGCATTTCCCGGGGCCTCCCCCGATGCGTGCCTCTGTTAGCTTTGGCTTGTGCAAATCTCTGGCCTGTTATTTAAAGGAAGTCTCTCGACAGAATCACCCATTTATTAAATCACCGGGAGGAAACAGGCGGGGGATCCTTTGAAGCTGTGATCCTCGCTTGGCATCCCTTGCTCCTGGCAAGAGTGATTGGGAAGAGAAACACGATTAAAGGCGAGGGGAGTCCCCCGAGCCGGCCACGCGGCTGATTGAACCGTGGGGAGGAAATGACAGCCGCGCTCATGGGCTGGGCTGTTCGCGGGCACTGAGACCCAGGAGCGGTGGCTGGGACTGTCCTGTGAATGTGGCTGCGAGGGGATCAGGCGTCATGGGAGTAGTCCCGAGGGTGGTCCGGCCATCCAGGAAGAGCTTGCTGGGGCGGCGTGAAATCCGACGGGAGCACGCCTCGCTCTCCTCCAGGCCAGCTCCTTCCCAGAGACAGTGACCAACTGTCAGTTCTGTCCCGGGCAAATCCCCTGAGCTGGTCACCCCACCATCTCAGAGATGTGACGGGCCCCAGAACGGGGGTGGAGACGGGAGAAGGGGAAGTAACGGGTGGGAAAAGAAAAGGGGTGGACAGGCCAAACGGGGAGGAGTGGGCCATGTCTCAGGGGCTGGCCGCCTGCATCCTTCATCCTGCTGCGGGTGACAAGGCTACACAGAGGGGAACTGGCTTTCCCAGGGGAGAGGGTGCTGTAGACAGAGGCCAAGGCCCATAGTGCAGAGAGGAAAACCACTGGGCAAATCAAAGGAAAGAATGGATGCCATGGAGGCAGGGGGAGGGTGGGAAAGGTGGGGGTTATACCCGGGATATTGGTGGTGGGGAACGTGCACTGGTGGAGAGATGGGTGTGTGATCATTGTGAGATTGTAACTCAGACGTGAAAGCTTGTAACTATCTCACGGTGAACCAATGAAATTAAAAAAAATAAAGATGGATGCCATGTGGGGCCAGAGCCATAGATAGGACCACGACTAAGGTGTTTGCCTTCACAGGCTGACCTGAGTTCGATTGTTGGTCCCCCGTAGGGTCCCTGAGCCGGGCAGGAGTGATTCCTGGGTGCAGAGTCAGGAGTAACTCCTGAGCCCTGCCGGATGTGGCCCCTAAACCAAACTAAGCCAAAACAACAAACAAACAAACAAACAAAAAGATCATATGTGATGTGCTTGATTTTATAGTTGGTCTTGGGACCACCAAGAACACTGCCCAGAGTTGGGCGACTTTAGCCTAGAAACCCTCTCCAGGGGGCGCCTTCACCCATGCCGGGAACAGCTGTGATTGGGCCTCTCTTGACTTTTCTCAGTATCCTCATCCTTTCCTGCACTTGTGTTACTTCCCCTTTTAATAATTGACACTTGGCTACTTGTGAACTTAAGCTATACAATGATTTAACGTAGGCGAACATGGAAAATGATTACACATAGGTTATTGAATATCTCATAGAGCTAGTTCCAATAGTGTTCCTTCAACTTTGAATCTCCAAGTCTCATCTCAAAAGAGAAACTGTAAGATAGGGTCCCCTGAGCACTGCCAGGAGTAACTCCTGAGTGCAAAGCCAGGAGTAACTCCTGTGCATTGCCAAGTGTGACCCAAAAAGCAAAAACACAAAGAATGATTCAATAGATACCAGTAAATATCCTTTGGGTCTTTTCCTTTCCCCTCCTTGCCTTCCTCCCTCCCTCTCTCCCTCCTCCCTCCTTCCCCTGAGCTCCCTCCCTCCCTCCCTCTCTCTCTCTCTCTCTCTCTCTCTCTCTCTCTCTCTCTCTCTCTCTCTCTCTCCCCACCCTGCCCTCTCTCTCCACACCTTCTAGTTTGCTTTTCATATAACTAAGGACTCCTGGATCTTATATGAAAATTTGATGTGTCATTATACATTATCACTACTATTCCCCTTCTTTAAAAAAAAGTTATTTTTGCCCATATTGTCTTCAACCCAGCCATTGGGTTCCCCTTTACCTTACTTCCTGCGTCTTTCTGACATTTTCTCTTTGGTCTTTGAGCACAGATTTGCTTTCTCCCAAAGGTGATGTTTCAGACTGAACCTATACCTTCCTTTATTGGTCCTGGAATCAGCTACACAGTCAAGGGACCAAGTCCCGTTAAGTAAGGTACAGACATAATTTCAGGGAGCTGGGCTGTAGGTGGCCCCTTGCTTCTGGAATGTCATTGTTCCTACAGCTTCTAGAAGACAGAATGAGGAATTCTGTATTTTGTTTAAACCATGGGTGCACACTGAGATATCTAGTTTGAGTCCAAGAGCATAAGTTTTTCTTCATCTTCCCTTATTTCTATGTATATCTCTCCTCTCTGCAGTCAAAATCCTCATCACAACAATATCGAATACTCATTTGTTTTAGTCTTCAAAACACACAAACATAGTTTAAAAATTATACTTCTAGTAGCTCTGCAGACAAAAAACTACTAAATGTTTGTTATAAAATATATCAGAGATATCTGGTCAGAATACACTGTCCAAAATTACTTGAGTGGATGGTTTTCTTTGTATGGTTGTATCATATGTACTTTAGAGATGATACACAATTGGGTTTCTTAACTTCTATTTATTTGTTCTACTTATTTTATTATGATTTGTTTATTTTATTTAATGAGGGTTGGCTTTGAAAAAAATTCTTTGGGTTGAACTTAATCTTTGTATCTGTGACACAGTCTGAATCCAAACAGTGCAAAAGGATCAATTCACAGATGTCACGTTCCCTCCTCTCTTCACTGTGTCTGTCTATTTTTATAGCTTCTAGTTTATTGTGCCTGGTTTTCTTTCTGTAAAACTAAGCCTTCAAGTCTATGTGCGTTTCCTCTTTTCTTATACAAATAATAGAGTATAGATTATCGCCTTCTGTATTTTGCTTGCTTTACTTAATGTTTATCTTGGAAATTGCTGCATGTCACTGCGTAGGGCTTCTTCACTCACTTCTTTGGAGGTGTAACATTTCCTTGAGTGGTTATACTAGAGTTTATGTTCGACTCTTCAGAAATGATCACTTGTTTTGTTCCCAATGTTTCGTGACTTCAAGTGGTCCCACCTCTTTGCTGCAGTTTTGTGTTTGTAGGTAGACTTCTAGCTGTAGATTTCTGGTCCAGTCACCTCATTAATGCATAGTTTTGGCTTTCACCAGGGGCCCCCACTTGGCCTTTGTTCCAAGAGGGCAATAAAGAAACTCAT
This sequence comes from Sorex araneus, assembly GCF_027595985.1. NCBI lineage: Eukaryota > Metazoa > Chordata > Mammalia > Eulipotyphla > Soricidae > Sorex > Sorex araneus. Next base: position 10,559,332 of record NC_073312.1, read on the forward strand.
CTCGTCCGTCCTTGGTAGCTATAGCACAGCACCTCTGGTGGTCCTGTGGGTCAGACCTGGCCTTGGGCAAAGACTCACGTGGACTCACCTCTGTTCCCGCATCTACTGGTCCACAGAGATCATGGAGGCTCATTGCTGAGCCCCTCCCACAGCTTGGCACTTCTTTCTGGGTCTTGTCCCTAGTCTGATCAGAGTCTCAGTCTTGCCCCCCATGCTTCTGTCTTTCCACAAAAGCCTGCTGTTCTCCCAGCAACCAGCCATGGCTTTCTTAATTCACGATTATTTTGGACAAAAAAGAACATGCCAGTCTTTGCCCTCTTTAAATTTGGCTTTCTTGGGAAACCCCAGATGATCTTTTCCAATTGAATTGAATCTCAGAACCCTGAAGCATTCCCAGTCTGGAACACACTTTGTATATGACGAAAGGGAGAAAGACCCCTTTGTGTGCGCTGGGAGATGCCCCCTCTCCCTGCTTGGGCTGGGGCCAGCGATATCTCTGCCCAGGGCCCGAGCCCCACCGCAGTGTCTTTCAACCCCACCCGGCTGGGTGCATTTGCACCCCATTGGGAGAGAGTGGGCAGCACCCTGCGTACAGATCACCCCCCGACCCACTGTATGTCTGGAGGAAAAGGGGTGTGCAGAGAAACCCCAAATGTCAGCAGTGGTTGGCTACATGCAGTGCTTTTTCTTTCTAGCTTTAATGCTATTTTGCAGTTGCTTAAATTTTGAAGTTGCTTGAAGTTGCTGTCGTGGTATATCTTTGGGCACTCTTTTCCTTTATTTTTTTTGTTTTATTTTGATTTTGAACCACATCTGGGGCTGCCAGGGCTACTTTTGATGCCGGTGTTCCAGAGTCATTCCCAGCAGTGTTGGGGACCATGAGGTGCCAGGAATCCACCCCAGGACTCTCACCACACTCCAACCCTCACTGCACTTCTGGCTCTGAAAGTATTATTTTAAAATACTAGTTAAAAATCCCCTGCCTTTCTGCCCTGTGCCATGATATGGGGCCAAAAACAATCCAGTGAAAAGCACATTAGGGGGGGTGGAATGACAGCGCAAAGGGCCGGGGTGCGTGTTTTGAGTGCAGATAGATGATGGGCTTGTTTCCTGCTATCACCTGGTCCCCTGAGCACTGCTGGGAGTGGCATGGAGCACCAGGCAGGAGAAACCCCCTGCGCCTGAAGCCACGCTCCCCCTGCCCCAGGAACAATCCACCGCATTTCTGTTACACATGAGTTCGAGTTGAGCGCCCAAGTTGGTGGTGTTCTGTCCCCAGTGTCTCTGTCGATCTTGGTGCCTCTGTCCCACCCTGGAGCCGTGGTAGAGGTGACCGTGACACATGAGGGTCCCTTTAAGGGCAGCAGCTGAGTGTTGGAGTGGACACACACTGATCGCAGCTGAGTGTGTGGGGAGAAGGGCCAGCGATCGCCCCCCAGGCTGGAGTCCCGGCTAGTTAAGGCGGGAGAGGGCCCAGCCACGGCAGGCTGTTCAGGCGGCTCCAGAGCACGGATCTGCGTTGCTGAGGGGTGGGGAGGAGTGGTCCAGGATGGGGGGGCACCAAGGTGGGGGGCAGACCCTGACCTTGAAGGCAGGTTCTGGGCAGGTAGGGCCCTTGGGGAGCCAGACAGACCCTGTGGCCCACAGTCTAGCAGCAGCCCAATGCACCTGCGGGTGGCATCCCTAGGAAACGGGCACCATGACCCCCCCACCGCCCATAAGCATGACCTTTCAGAGAAATTTCGAGAACTGAACCCAAATGAAAACTTCCCTGCTCCACCCCAGGAAAACTCAAAGAGAGACACGCACAGCTTCCGGCAATACCGTCAAAGTCCTTTTCTTGACCTCACCCGCCTCCCCATCGCTCACACCTGCCAATATTCCTCTCCAGCCTGTGGTCTTCGTTCTCGGGTTCTGTCCTTCCCTTCCCCTTGCATCATTGAAATCAAGGCTGCTTTTGCTTTTCTTGTCTTGAACTCTAGTGAGAATTGTAGCACGCCCCGCCCCCCCCCCCCCTCATTCCGGTCCATCAGCCATCAGCCAGCCTCTGGCTTCCCCAGTTGTGCACGCATGCGGTTGTCTACATTGAGATCAAAGACACCAACTGCACATACTCACCCATGGGCTTCCTTTGAGGAGACCAAGAGGGGAAGGCTATTTTCACTTCTAGTTTAACATCTGTATTCAGTTATTACCTACTGAAGATATAGGCAAGTTTTTCCTGCGGACATGGGGAATGCTGAGTGCTGTAATGGCTGGCATTTAACCGAATAGAAAGTATTTTGACAGGCTAACAGGAGCCTCCTTTTACCAATGGAAGAACTGAGGTGGAGAAAGGTACAATGATTTGAAAGGCGATGACTCATAGAGCAGAGAGTGGTGGTGGCTTATCACCAGCATTCCCAAAGGATCTGCAGACTGTTCTCAGAGAGTGATTGACAGGTGACTCAGGGGTTCCCAAAGAGAATTGTCCAGTCCCAGAACCCCTTCCTCAATCAGTGTAGGGTTTCTGGCTTTGAGATGGGCCTTTGCAAATGTTTTTTCTGTTCCTGACTCACTCATCGCACTTCTGTTGATCCAGTCTTCAAGTTTCTATTGATTTTGTTCTGGTTTTAAAAGAAAAACATACTGTCTATTGGAAATGGGGGGAATAGAATTTTAAAAGTCATGAATGATCTCACTAAAGAGAACTTGCCATTAATGCTATGTTAGTGTCTTCCTTTTTTTGTCTTTTAAATACACACAGAGCTATTCTAGAGAAATAGATGGATATGACTTTCATTTGTCCAGGTATGTGGTCTCCTAACACTTGCTCAGTGCATTATCAATAGTGTATGGCTTGTATTGGCACTTGACTGAAAGAGCCACAGGTATCAGCTCATTTAATCTCCATAACAGTCTTATAAAGTGGGTACAGTTGTCATTCCTACTTTACAGATGGATAAAGAGAGCTGCCCAAAGTCACACAAGATACCCTACCCAGGCCTGTGCTCTGAGCCTGCCTTCCATCACTTGTCTTTCTTCCCTTCTGGTTTCAGCCTCAAAGACGTTCTGTTGCTTACCGGAACTTAGCAGTTGAGCAATCTTACACCAGCGTGGAACCTTGGTGCTCCCCACTCTGAAAAGCCTCCCTTATGCTGTGGCAGGGCAGGGGTCTGGAGGGAGCTCAGGTTGCCCGAGGGTCCAGACGGTGTTGGTGCTCTCTGTGTGGCCCAGCACAAACGCCTCCTAGTCTGGGGCCTGGCCCCCTGTCCCATCACTTAGAATTTGGAAATGCTGCCCCCCGCCACTCCCACCCAGGCCTTCTACCAGGGATAGCATGCTTTGAACGGAGCTCAGGGGCACAGCATCATCCAAGCCAAGGGACCCCAGCACCCAGAGAACCCGTGCAGGACTCCTGCGGGCCCCTCCCGTTTGTTTCCCAGCCCTGGAAGGAGCCCCCGGTGGGCACCAGCCTGAACACTGGTCTCCAAGTCCTTTGCCGACCAGGAGCAAGTGAGTGAATTTTCCCTGAACCTTAATTTCCTTTTCTGTGCTAGCTAATGCCAGTCCCTTCCTGCAGGGTTCCTATAAGGGCGAGGGAAAGAGGGATGGCCCACAATAATCCTACGGAGGTCTCGGCTCATGCCAGGGGCTTTGTGCCATACGGCCTCTAGTGGGCGCTCATGCGACATTGGGGTTTGATGTCTGTCCTTGATGCTTGGACTAGCCCAACTACTCTTCCGGGGAAATTGTAATTTTTCTATTTCCTGTCTAGCCCCAGAGGCGGTGTTCACCTTCAGGGCAAGGGATCATGTTTACTCCGAGGCTGACTCCCAACCGATGCTTCATGCACACTTGCTTTAGTGCACAAGTGATTGAAAGAGTGAAGCGACTCCCACCAGCTAGGGAGTAGCTGGAGGGGAAAGCCCTCAAGTTTCTGCAGAGTTTCTGGGCATTGATCAAATTCCCAAAGGAACGTATGATCCAGAGAAGCTCGGGGGGAGGGGGCAGGCCTGCAGATGCGGTGCAGTAAGCCCTGCCCAGTGCCAGGGCAAGCTGGGGCGGGCCTCAGCACCCCTCGAAGCTCACTCTGGAAGCCTCAGGAAGCCTCCAGTGAAGACTGAGATTTTGTGTCCAAATGTACAATTCCTGGGCCCAGCACGCAGTTAGCTGTATTTGCTCTAATGAAGTGTTTGCTGAGCGTGTTTGCCGCCCGTCTGATCTCACACCCGTGGCCGTGGCTGGACTGTTTTGAGAGCTGCAGTTCAAAAATCAGCAACACAATCTAGGAACCAGATCACGTGTGTGTGTGGGGAAGGGGGGGCGGGGAGGGAAGCAGGATGCAGCCGGGCCCACCCCAGGAAGCCAGGGGCGCCTTCCCAGCGGAATGGAGAGGAAGAGGGAGACAGAACAAAACGATAGAAGCAATGATAAAACCTTCAGGGAACTCTGGGAGGACAATGCCGCCTCATTATCCCCCTGTTGTCCACAGCTGTTTGTTTTTTCAGCAAGCCCAGGCGTCATTTAGTGATTGTGATCGCTGTGCCTATGTAGATCACACATGTTTGCTGTTGATTTCACTATTATTTTGACATTTTATTTTTCCCTGTACCTGTACCACCTTCACATTCATATCTGAAATTTGTTTTATTTTGGCCTTTTGGCCACACCAGTATTGATGTCTGGTGCTTGGGGAAATCTCTCCCGGTGGTGGTCGGGGGCACCAAACAGCACTAGGGGTCAAATCTGGTGCTCCTGGAATGCAAAAACACGCTCTCCAGCCCTTTAAGCCAGCTCCCTGGCCCTGTGTCTGTCACTTCAGCCAATGAACTAACTCTTTGTATGAAGTGTCCTTATTTTAAAAGACATAGAGTGATTTTCTTTTGACTTGGGGTGCATTTTTTTTTGCTTTTTGGGTCACACCCAGTGATGCACAGGGGTCACTCCTGGCTCATGGACTCAGGAATCACTCCTGGCGGTGCTCAGGGGACCCTATGGGACCCTGGGATTCGAAGCCGGGTCGGTCGCATGCAAGGCAAGTGCCCTACCTGCTGTGCTATCACTCTAGCCCCGATTTAGGATGCATTTTTAAGACAAGGGCTAAGTCATATGCTTAATGTCACCCATGTGGCCTTTTTCCAAAGTATGAAACTTCTTGGTTTAGGCTGGCATGAATTTTTCCACCCCAGGTCTCTGATCAGCTGGATGAGACAGGCAGATGTAGTAATGTTGCTGATCCACAAAAGGAAATGAAAAGATCAGAGAGGGTAGGTCACCTGCCCAAGGCCACACAGGAGTAGGGCGTGGTCTTGGAAGGTAGGGGTCCTGAGACCAGCTCTGCAGCTGGGTTCTTGATAGAAAGCTGGTGACCTCTTGGTCATTCTCAACTTAGGAGAGGGCCCAGGAGAGCAGCCGGATGGGATCCGGGATTGCTTTCGTCTACAGCGTTTGCTGTGGCCATGGTTTTGCCCCGTGGGATCACAGAATGGGTGTCAGCATGTCACTGCGGGGCTGGGACAACAGTTTGCCTTTGTCTCACTGACTGCTGGATTGTTCTGCTCACACGTGGCTGACTTCCCTTGGCCAGCTAAGAAGCGAAGGTTGAGATGTTTCCTCTTTTTTTTTAATTTATCTTCCAAATATGTAGATTTTTCACAGAGAGGCTGGTAAGGAAAACGTCCTGTGGGGAAGACCCCCTCGCTCAGGCCAGCTGCACCTCATTCCCGAGAGCTGCGTGTGAGCGTCAGCCGTGGCCAAAGGACCCACCTTGACGGACAGCTTCCGTGGCCGAGGACTCGGGGTCAGGCGTGGGCTGGAGGGAGGCTGCCAGGAGCAGGGCTGCCGCGGGGGCTTCTCAGCAGCCTGCGGAAATGAACCAGTCACTGGGCCCAAAGCTCATGGCTGGGAAGGGACCGGAGTGGGATTCAAACCCAAGTGTAATTCAGCCCCAGACAGCTGCCCCTCCCTACACCATACACAAGAGAGCGCAGTGGGTAGGGCGCTTGCCCTGGGCACGGACACCCCAGTTCAGCCTCTGAGCCAGAGGAAGCCCTGAGCACAGTGGGGTGTGGTCCAAAAATGAGAGTGAGTGTGCAGAGAGAGAGAGAGAGAGAGAGAGAGAGAGAGAGAGAGAGAGAGAGAGAGAGAGAGAAGGAGGGGGAGAGAGGGTGGGGAGAGAGGGGAGTGTGTAGTTCCTCTGTGTCCTGACTTCTAGTCTATTCCTCACAGGACATTTACTGAGCACCTACTATGAGCCAGCCACAGCAGGCTGAGAGTCCAGAAGTCATCCTTTTCTATAGCACAAAGCTTTTGGGCTCAAATGGTCTACACTGCATGGCAGCTGCTGTGAAAGCTCTCTGGGCCATGCAATCATTTCAGTTTTTCTTCTCCAGTCCTTGCTTCCCTTTGCACTATCCTCCCTGAGATGTGGCTTCCGGAATGTTCCATCTTCCAGTAAACGGGGAGCCTGCAGGGCCAGCGGTGCGGTTCGGGGATCGCTGCTGAGAGGCACCATAGCTGTTTGCTTGGCTGTTTGAAATACTTTCCCACAGTGTTTGGATAACCCTTCATCACCTGAGCAGGCATTCTGAAAGTTTACATTGTAAGCTCGAGTGATTGTGATATTTTGAGAAATAAGTTCCTCTGGCCCTTGGATTTCCTCTTAGCAGAGCAGCTTCTGCTGTATATGTGAAGCGCATTTTGGAATGTTAATGGACAGGCTGACTCAACGTCAGATGGGGCGGGAAGCCACGGGGAATGTGTGTAGAAACTGGATCCTGTTCTGCTCTGAGGTTCCAGTTTTATCTTTTCTAATTTTTAATTTTAAAAATAAAAAACGAGGGGATATACCCAGCGATGTTCAGGGGTTACTCCTGGCTCTACCCTAAGGAATCACTCCTGGCGGTGCATGAGGGACCCTATGGGATGCTGGAGAGAGACCCTGGGTCAGCTACGTGCAAAGCAAATGCCTTACCCGCTTTCTACCTCTCTGGGCTCTGATGCTCTGGTTTTAAAATGCACTAAAGGTCAGAAGTCAAGGACCCTGATTCATGCCTGGGTTTGGGGAGTAAGGTTTGATGTCCGGGCTCATTCAAACCTTAGTCATATTCTTCAATATTCACTTTTTGAATACTCAGTTGCTAGACAAAATTCTGGTGGAACATTTCAGTCCAAATCTGTTTTTCACTAGAAGGTTCCTACAGAAAAGTACATAATTGGATTAGTATTAATGGGTTTTTTTTCTCAAACTTAGAAAAAAAATTGGGATAAACATTAAAAATAAAGCCACTCACCCCCGCATCTTCTGTGTCTCTCCACCAGCCAAGATGCCTCTGATGAGATCCATTCTGTGGGTTATAATAAACAGGAGGAGCAGTGTTCTCTGGTCCAAATAAACAAGTTGAGTCTCTTTTACTCCTGCATATGTAGCCTTGCCCTGGGCAAAATGTTTACCTGCACAATCTCCCATAAATACTGTCCCTGTGATCATCCCTTTTATAGCAGGAGAACGAAACGTCTTGATCTGTTCATCCCTACTTGGGCGTTTGGGTTGTTTCCGTATCTTAGCACCCTAATAAGTGCTGCAATAATCACAGGTGTGCCTATAACCTTTTGAATTAGTATTTTTATGTTTTGGGGATAGAGGCCAAGAAGGGGTACCACTGGGTCAGATGGGAGTTCTACTCCTATTTTTTGGAGCAACTCCCACATGGCTTTTTCTGTAGAGGTGGAACCAGATGACATTCATCCCGTCCACTATTTCTTGACTTTTTGATATGTTCCATTCTCACAGGCATGAGATGATATCTCAGTATCGTTTTGATTTGCGTTTTCCCGATCACGAGTGATGAGCACTTTTCCCGATGCCTATCGGTCATCCAGATGTCTTCTTTGGGAATGTGCATCTTTGGTCCCCTTGCCCCATTTGTGGATGGGGGGGTGGTGGTGTCACACGTAAGATGCTTTTTACTGTGTTCAAAAAGCCCAGCGTATCGGGGGATGGACAGTCAGCTGGGAATCAGAGGCCGAGGGAGGACTGCCAGTCTATGCCCAGTCTTGAGGCCGAGTGCCAGGCAGGGACCAGGAAGGACAGCTGGGCTCTAGCTGAGCAGGAGGGACTTTGGGGGTGGGGCGGCTCTCTGGGGTGCAGTCCAAGAAGGGGAAGGACCAGCACTGGGTGTGGAGGTGGGAGCCCCCCCCTCAAGAAGTCAGAGAAGCTTCCCGGGTGCCGGGCTGCCTGGAGGCCACGTAGGGAAGGAAGAGACGCAAACAGAGGTGCATGGGTGAAGTAGAAAGAGTGTGATTCTGGGGGCGGTGTCCTGGGGCTTGCTCCAGGCGATGGCCCGGGACTGGGGCCCCAATGTGGGCAGCTACAACAGAGCCAGTGAGCTTGGCATCCTGGCCTAGGAAGGTGCAGAGTGGCTTGGGAGGGAGAATCCGGGTGAGGAGGCTGGGATGGAGGCGTCCTCTTGATTTGCCCGCACGCTCATGCTTTCCGGGTGGATGAGGGCAGACTGGCGGGCCCGGAGACAAAGGGAGACTCGGGCAGAACTGTGAGTGAGGAAAAGCCCTGTCTGGCCTCTCCGCCCCAGCCTGGAGCCACGGGCCGCTGGTGATGGACGGGCAGACTGCTGACGGCTATCCTGGCTCTCTCCGGGGCTGTGGCGCTGGCCCAGCTGAAACTGGGAAGGCCGCTTTAAGGTTGAGGCAAGCTAAACCCACCCTTCCCCTCTCTGCCCGGAGCCTGCTCGGGGCCTGCCTGTCACCCTGCAGTGGCTCCTGCTTGCATCTGCGGGGGATCACAGCCCCTGGCCCTCGGACCTTCACAGATGGTGGGTGCTGTTACAGCAAGCAGTCAGTCTTGGGAGGGCACTCTGGGCAAACCTGGCATTTCCCAGAGTACTGGCAGCAGTTCACTGCACAACTGGCCATTGTTCATGGTCAGAAAGAAGCCTGGGGCAGGAGAAATAGTACACAGGTCAAAGCGCCTGCCTTGCGCTGGGCTGACTCCAGTTCACATATGTCCCCTGAGCACAGAGCACAGCCAGCAGGATGAAGCCTTGACCACTTTCCTGGTGTTGTTCCCCCTCCCCCGACCTCACATCCTGACTTAGTACCATGAAGACTTTTCTGGATGGCTTACCACGTGCCATTCCCCAAGCGAAGCCCAGACCCCTGTGTTCCGGGCACCGCCTTGTCTAACCCTCATCCGTTAGGACCGATGAGATTGCCTGTGAGGTGCAATCACAGCCCTTCCCGGGAGGAGGCCACTGAGACTCACAGGTGAGATAACGTGGCCCTGGTCTCACTTGCAGCCAGAGACGCACGTTGGAGAAATCAAATGCAGGCAGGGGACAGGCTCATCCCTTTAGTCTATTCCCAGCCTCACCTTCTGGTTAGAGTCTGGTCCATGGATTTGCTCCCCGCCCCCACCCCATCCTATCCCCCACCCCAAACCAGTGCCAGGGAGCTGCCCCCCCAGGGGACATTTCCGGGAGGAACTTCTGGCGAGGTAGGTCCTCGAGCTTGGCCACGCACAGCCAAGATCACAGTGTTGTGATCTGGGGATTATCCCGTAAGTCCCTCCATGAAACCCCAATTTTCTATTCTACAAGATGGGGATCTCTCAGAGAATGAGAAGGCCCCGAACGGCTTTGGAGTGTGGATCTGATCAAGAATCACTAGATGGGGGGTTGAGGGGTGGGGGGCACTGAGCCACACGCGGTCACTCCTAGCGGTGCGAGGGTGGGGGTATGGGTGTGGGGGGAGGGAACCATACCTGGTGCCAGCGAGGCAGGCAGGCAGCGCCTTTAAGCCCTGAACTATCTCTCGGGCCAGGTTATTAGATCTCTGTTCTTACCACCCGCACCCCTACCCTACGACCAACAGGGCTGGGCCTCCGTGGCCCCAGATGCCGCTGGCCGGGTTCAAACGGGTGCTACTGGCGCGAGTGTGTGCGGGCGTCTGAGCGAGAGCACCAGGAGGGCGCATCCCTCCTCGCCCTCCCCCGACCCCAGCATTATTAATGCCCTTGTTCAGACTTAGAAGGCGGGCGGGGGCCCGAGTCCCTCTACAGAGGGACCCCGCCTGTGTGACCGTTTTAGCCCAGCGGCCCCTCACCCTGGGGGTCCCGCAGGAGGCCGGTCCTCAGCGCGCGCTCTGGGTTCCGGGTGGCGCGGGGTTCCGGAGTCGCCGTCGGCGCCCACCCGCTCTGCGGGGACCCCGGGAGGGGAACTAGACAGTCGGGGCGGGTAGGGGCGTCCTCTGGAGCGTGGGGCTGGGGTGGGGGGCGTGCTGCGGGATGTCGGACCCCGCGGGTGGTCTCTGCCTTCCCCCCACCCGCCGCCCGGCCGTAGCCTTCCCCGCCGTCCCCCCGGCAGCGGGTGGCGGGGCGCGGGGAGGAGCGCGGGGCGGAGCGCGGGGAGGAGCGCGGGGAGGAGCGCGGGCTGCGGCGGCCGCGTCAGAGCGGTGCTCCCTGCTGCCCGCGGCTCACAGCCGGCCGAGCGCCGCCCAGGACGCGGCTAGGGACCTGCACCGGGACCATGGCGGACAAGGAGGCCGGCGGCTCGGACCCGGGGCCCCGGGGTGAGCAGGGCGCGCGGGGCGGGGGATGGGCGGGGGATGGGGGGCGCGCCCGCGCTCCCTCCCTCTGCGGCTCCGTCCCGGGGCCCCGGAAAGTGGGCGCCCGCGCCCCGCTCTGTCCTCGCGTGGGGAGCTCGGGAACCGTCACTCGTGGGGCTCCCCGGCGGGGGTGTGGGCACTGCGGCGGGATCCGTGGGCCCCGGGCGGGTGGGGCCTCGGGCCAGGCTCTGGGTGCGTCCCGGTACGAAGCGCCCCACCCCCCAGGTCCATCCCGGGCGCGCGTGCGGGGATCCCCGCGCTTGGGTCCCCCCCAGAAGCTCACCGCCGTGACTCAGCGGGGCGGGGGTGGGTGTTTAGTGGGGGGCGGGTGTGTGGGGGGTACCGGGGCAGTGGGATGAAGGCAACCTGTCCCCGCACCCCTCCGGATGAAGGTGAACGCGCCAACGGAGTCGGGGCTGCAGCTCCCCGCGCTCCCCGCCCATCCCCGGGGATTCTCCGGGCCGGGAGGGGAGCCGCTGCGGGACCCCAGCCCCGGGGTGTGTGTCGGGGTGGGTGCGAAGGGCGGGGCGCCCGATGCAGAGGGTCGGCGCTCGCCTCGCCCCAGGGGGCTCGGAGGAAAGCTGGGGACCGGGCGGAGTGGGGAACCCGACGCGAGGGGGGACCACCGGCCGGGCAAGAGGGGGAGCGGCGCTGGGAGCCGAAGCTGTCAATCACGGCCCCGCGGGCGGAGGGGACAGGCCGGCCAGCATCGTGGGTCCCAAGTGGGGGAAAGTTGGGCGCACTGGCGGCGCCGCGCGCCCCCGACCTGCAAGAAAAGGGCCTGGGCTGGGGCGGCCGCGGGGCGCGGAGCGTGGCCCGCGCCAAGCCCGGGAGCGGCGGGGCAGATGGGAACCCCCCCGGGACGGGTAGGAAATCCATCCCGGGCGAAGGAGCGCTCGGCTCTGCGGGGACCCCCGAGGACGGGGAAACTGAGTCTCGGGGCAGTGCAGCCCTCCCGTGACGACGGCCCCCGCCCTCTGCGGTGCTCGGGAGCCGCACCTGCCCCCTCCCCAGCCCATTGTTCCTGCGGATCTGGGAGGTGCCTCCCCGCAAGGCACTGCAGTGGTGGGGATGAGCCAGGGGGAGGGGGACATCCTGAGAGATTCTCTCCTGCAAGGGCCCGTGTGGTCCAAACGCGCTTCCTCGCATCGGACCCTCTCTTCTGCCTTTCCCATTGGGCAAACTCCGGGCGGCGAGCTGGTGGCTGTCTTTGTCTGAACATCACTCAGCGACGGGATTGATAATCCGTCCCTCCACTCTCCCCTCCCCCCACCCCCCCCCACTCCCCACAGCCTCTTGCTTTCAAGTGGAAAGAGAATGAGGTTGGTAGGAAGGAGTGTCCGAATGGTGAAGAATCGCCAGAGCTGAAGCGATGTTTCGCCCCCCCATGCTGGGATAAATAAGAGGTGGTGACCTCAAGCGCAAGGTTGGCCCGCAGGATCTGTCCAATTAGAGACGCATGCGAGCTGGGCTGCGCACCCCCTCCCCACGGTTCAGTTTGAAGTACAGAATTCAGCACCTAGTAACGCTCGCAGGGATGCGGTGGGGCTGCATCCCTGCAGGCTGCGCCGTTCTGTTCTCCCATGTCTTGGCGCCGGCGTCTGCAGCCTAGGCAGCTGGGAGAGTTCCAGGAGCGGGGGCGTAGAACACGGAGCAGGTGGTCCTGGCACCTCAGTTTCTCTCTGGGCTCCCCCTTCGTCTAGTAAATGGCAGATATTAATAGGATCTCATAGGAGCAGAGCTGCTCACACATCTACCTCCAAGGTTCCCTCCCTGCGTATTCTCTGCGGGGTAATGAACATGCGTGCTCTTTTTTTCCCTCCTGAAGCCCCACGCCAAACCTGTTACCAGCGTTCCCATTCCCTGGGCGAGAAATCTCCTCCCAGGCCCAATGACCTAGCCAAGGTCACCTGTGTGGGAGATGTTGGTTTGGACCCAGGCCAGCAGATTCTGTCCTGTCCTCGTGTGGACGATCATTCAGTTGGGGACATACATGGAGATGCTTCAAGGCACTGTTCAGGGGTGCCCTGGGTGTCAAAGAATGAGAGCCACAGATAGCCCTCATGGCACCTGTGGGAGCCTCCAGTGGTGGGGGGTACCCCAAAGTAGTGGCCATAAAAATCTCCCCTGCCTCCGTCTTATTGGTGAGGGTGGGAAGGTGTAGAGGTGCAGAGGGCTGGGGAGTGCGGGTACGCTGAGGTGTGTTTCTGATCTGATGTCTCTGTGTATGCTTGCAGGCTTCCTTAGCGGGACATTTGAGTGGCACCATTTACACTACATCAGAAGGGCCACCCGTTAGCCTCTGAAGTTTTGGAAGGAGAAGACTGAAGTGACATTTCAGTCTTGCCCCCAGCCCCTTTCCCAAGAGTTGGTCGGCCTGGATTCCCGAAAGGTTGCGGTGGGCCAGAGGTGGTGCAGGCCGGGGCGATAGAATCACAGCCAGGCAAGGAGTAGAAACTCCCTCATTTCCTGCAGGGTTGGGAGTCGAGAAGGGGAATGGCAGGGAGGGGGTGGCAACCATTCTGCCTGGCTTGGGGGTGCCTCTGGGAGTATTGAATGATCCCCTTTTACCCAGACCATTCTTTGTTGTGGATGTTGTTGTTGTTTCGTGTTTTCTCGTGCCGTTTCTCTCAGTGCTCAGGGCTTGCTTCTGGCTCTGTGCTCAGGCATCTGTCTGGGCGGTGCTCGGGGGACCGTCGGCTGTGCTGGGGACCAAACCCAGGTTTGCAGCGCCTTCCCCACTAGAAAGTCTCGCCAGCCCCTGACTAAACCACCTATTGTTGAATAATCTCATGAGAGGGGCCCAGTGACCCCCTTGTCACCAACAGGGAAGTGACCAGTGCAGCGTGGTCCCGCTGGAAAGGAGCCCAGCGGGGCCTGGGGGATGTTCACACGCTGTCTGTGCCCGTAATGTCAGCGGCCGTGGGTGAGTTGGACCAAGTGTCCGAGTGAATGAGTTCGGGACTAACGGGGGGTGGCTGATCACTGCCCTCCGGCCACTGACTTGTAAAGGGAAGTTGAGGACACCGGGTGTGGCTCCCAAAGGAGCCACAGAAAAACAAAAGCAAACCAGACGGCCAAGTGACACGAGGTATCACCGGCTAGAGTGTGGTCTCACTGCTTCTGCAGCTGTGTCCACCACCCCTACAGTGTCTGCCTGCCCTGGTCATGCTCCCAGCGCTGGGTATCAGTTTTCCCAGTGCTCTCCAATCAGGCCCTCGTGTGGGTTCCTGTTGCCTAGCATATCTCCTCCCTCCGGCAGACTCCTACTCATCCTACAAAACCCCGCTCTGGTCTGACTTCTAAGGGAGCCTACTCGGATTTACTGCCTAGACAGCGGGTCTCCCAACAGGTGCTCACTGGGTGCTTACGAAGGTGCATGCATCATCCCTAGAGGCCCCGACAGTCCTGTGAGGAAGCAGTTGTCCTCTTTTTGGCTTGCCAGTGGGACCATGAGATATGAGGCCTCGTCCGGCCAATGAGTCAAATCACGCAGCCAGTGGATGCCGGGTGGGAGGGCTGAGACCCCTGCCCTCTCTCGGTGCCCTTTCTCTGCTCCACTGAGGGGAGACGGCAAGTCTCTGTCCCCGCTAGTCTTCCAAGGGACACATTCGGAGGGGCCGGTAGGTGCGTGTGTGGTCAGCAAGCCCAGTCCCTCTGCCGTGGGCATAGCACCCACACTCTGCCCACATCCTCTCGAGGAGCTGCTCGGCAGGGGGTGGGGAGGGGGGTGGCAGCAGCAGGGGGGAGGCGGGCAGGGCTCAGCCACCTCCCGGTGCCATGCCACTCGGATTCCAACAAGGCTTTGAGTGACGACTCAGTCTTGTGGGGGCGAGGTGCTCTCGGTGGCATAAATAGGGCTCTTTGGGAAGGGAGAAAGCCTCTTTCTTGCCTTGCCGCATAATGAGGGCGGCAGGGAGGGAGAGGGCCCGTCGTGAATGAGGGGCATGTGGCCCCCACAGGGTGCTGCCCCTCGGGCATGTGCGGGCTCTGGGCCTTGCCAGGAAAGCAGGCCAAGGCAGCCACCAAGAAGGGCCGGCGCTGCTCAGACATGTAGCCAGGCCCCCACACCCCCCGGGGATGCTGCCCATCCGGGCCATGTGGCTTTTTGCGAAGACCCCCACATCCTGCCTCGCTCTGAGGGGTGCGGAAGCGGGTATGCAGGTTGAAGGGTGCCCAGCATCTGTGGGACAGTGGCGATAGCAGGTGGGGGGGAAGCAGCTTTGGGATGAGGGAGAGGGCCTCCTCCCACTGCCGACACCTGTGTGCCCACCAGGGAGACCCTTGTCTTGTAGGACCGGGCGGCCGGTCTGGCAGGGGGCTTCCTTCAGATGGAGGAGTCTGCCAGGGGAAAGCAGACCCTGCACTGGTGTTTTTCTCAGACTCGGGGCTCTGCGAGGAATACGTCCAAAGTGATGCCGTCAGACTTTCAGGGGCACCCAGCAGAACCCAGGAGGGAATATGCATCTCTGATGAACCCCAAACGAGCCCCCCACGTGGCCCTCCCCACTGTGTCAGCTGATTTTAATGAGTGTGTGGGGGGGTGGGGGGTGGGGGCCAGTGGGCTGGTTGTGGGGGACAGTTCCCTCTGGCCTGAGAACAGCCCCCCGGGGCTCATTCCCACAGTGGGTGGTTCTGAGTCCTGGCTGTGTGCCAGATGCACCTGGGAAGGTCCTTAAAACCTGGCGCCGGGGCCTCTTCCGGTGAGCTGCCCCATCAGGCCTTATTCCGTGGGCTCCCGGCTGCCCACGTTTCAGACTTGGGACTTGGGCAGGACGGGTGATGGAGGTACGGGGAATTGGTGGTGGGGGGACTGGGGAGCCCCAGATACGTCTTACACCCTGAAGCCAGACTGTCTGGACCAGCAAACGCTTCTCTCCAGCGCCAGCTCTGTGGTGTCTGTGTCTGTGCCTTTGATCTCCATAAACCCTGCAACCCTGCAAGGGGCTGATTCCGCACCAAGGGAAACTGAGGTTCGGCTGCGGTGGCCAGGGTGACCTGACTCGGGGCAGTGATGCGGGGACAGAGGTCAGCACTGTCCGGCTCGGTTTGTCTCTTAGGGTCACCGCTGAGGCTCTCCTTCTGGACCCCGCCACAGGGACCCACTGCCCCTACCTGCAACTTCTTGGTTATTAGTATTATTATTTTGCTTTTTGGGTCACATCAGGTGATGCACAGGGGTTACTCATGACTCATGCACTCAGGAATTACCCCTGGTGGTGCTCAGGGAACATATGGGATGTTGGGAATCAAACCCGGGTCGGCCACGTGCAAGGCAAACGCCTACCCGCTGTGCTATTGCTCCAGCCCCGCTTCTTGGTTATTTTGAAAATCAGCCTATTGGAGTTTTTAAAAATATATCACTGTCACTGTCCTCCCATTGCTCATCGATTTGCTCGAGCGGGCACCAGTAACGTCTCCATTGTGAGACTTGTTGTTACTGTTTTTGGCATATCGAATATGCCACGGGTAGCTTGCCAGGCTCGCCATGCGGGCGGGATACTCTTGGTAGCTTGCTGGGCTCTCCGAGAGGGGCAGAGGAATCGAACCTGGGTCAGCTGTGTGCAAGGCAAATGCCCTACCTGCTGTGCTATTGCTCCAGCCCTAAAATAATCTTCAAATAAAGTTTGAAAACATATTTAAAATATATATATATTTGTCCATTTCAGTTCAGTTTTATATATATATATAAAATATATTTTCAAACTTTATTTGAAGATTCACTGGTTTCTGTCCCGTAGGAGAGTCACTTGGCACTGACAGGCGGTGACCAAGCACAGCCCGGCACGAGGGGAGCACTTTAGGGGTTGCTGCCTGTGGCGCGTGCTCAGGCTGTGCTCTAATCCTGCCAGAGGCTCGGGCTTCACTTTATGATATTCGTATGACTTACTTCTCAGTAGGCCTTTTCTACTATTTGACTTAATTTTTGACTCAGCACCTTGATTTACAATTTTGTTAGTGAGTTTCAGGTAAACAGTATCCCAGCTCCACACCCACCACTGGTGTCAGTGTCTGACCCCCAGAATCCCGTCTACCTACCCCCCCATATCCCCCACACACACCTCTGTAAGCTTTAAAAAATGGAGTTAGTACTGTTGGGGTCACATGTTGACAGGAGTGTTAACACTTGTGATTGCTGGAAGTAATACTAGATCACTGGTGAAGAACCGGAAAAATAGTCGGAGGGTTATACTCCCTCGCCCACCCTGGTTCTGTCCCCAGCATTGCTCGTGGTCCTCCCCAAGCATCTTAGGAATGACCCCTGAGCACAGAGCTAGGACAGAGCCAGGAGTAAACCCTCTGTGCCTCTGGGTGTGCCCCCGAACCAAACAAATTACTGGTGGAGGGTCTTGGGCAAATTGTTGGGTATGAGATGAGTTACTTTGAGGCTCGCGTTTCAGAGGGAATGAGAACCCAGGACTCCCAACTCTCTTTGATGGAGCAGCAAAGGGCCTTGAACCAGAGGGAAGAGCTTCTGGCATCATGGGAGTGGGGCAGGGTGCGGGGGTGAGTGGGTGGTGATCTCCTTCCCATTCCCTCCTGGACTCTGACCCTCCAGGAAACACCTCTGCAGCCAGCCCAAGAATCTCACGGGCCCGGAGAGGTTGTGTAGTGAGGTTCTCTGTGCCCTCCCGGGAGTGCAGTCCATGTCTGGGGGTGGGGCACGGCTCTAGAGTGTGTGGCTTTGGGGTGGCCAGGTGGGGCCCGGAGCATCCAGGCAGGGTCTTCCGTGAGTGCCATCATTCTCATCCTGTTCCCAGTTTCCCCCCTAACCAGTCTCTGGGCGAGGCCATCTAGACATAACCTCTGCCCGTCCTGCCTCCTTTTTTCTCGTCTGTCCCAGTTGGAATCATCAGAGGCCACGCAGAGGAGGGCTGGGACCATTAGCTGTGACTCTGAAACGCATGGATAGAGCTTTGATTAACGGCTCCATTTCCCCAAGAGGCACCGGGGGGAGAAGGGCTGGGCCCAGAGCCCACTGCCGGGAAAGGGCACCTCGGCCAGCCGCTGCCCGTGCGGCCGCTCTGGATGCATCCTTGGCTTTGGCCCTGATTGGCTCCCACCCGGCTCTTTGCACTGGGCATCCCTTTGGGATGCTGACTGGGGCAGCCGGTCGGGGTTCAAGGTCCTCCGCCTCCTCTGACTCTTCCCAGCTGCTGGCCTCGGCCGTCCCCCATCAGGCCGCTGTGCTGAGGTCTGGCGCTCTGCAGCTGCTCCGAGCTTGTGCCAGGACCACCCTCTTCTGCTCCAGCCTTGACCGTGGCCGGCGGCTGGGGACGAAGCCAGGAGCATGGAGCGGCGGGAGCGTGGACTTTGGTTTCGGCCTCCTCTCTGTGCAAGGGCAGCCATGCGTCCTGGTTTTCGCCAGTGACATGCCCAGTGGCGACTTTATCCGCTTTCTAAGCACCCCATTTGGAAGATGACTCGTGTGGATTCGTCAGCCAGGGTTTCTCAACCTTTCTCTGCTCCCACCCCCTTTCTGACCGGGTTTCCTTCCTGTGTGTCCTCCCCTGTCTTCCTGGCTGGGCCCTTGGTCTCATGATTTATGTGATTTTCACCTGGGGTGCCTCGGAATATCCTAGGGCCCACAGGGAGGGTGACCCACATGCCCCTGGTAAAGAAATGCCGGTGTGGGTTACACACATCTCAGGCTGGCTCTGCCCGCCCCTCGGCTGGCGGGGCCTGAGGGCAGCAATGGGCCGCGTTGGTCTCTCTGGCTCCTGGGGCTCCCGTTGCCCCTGCCTCAGTCTCTGCTGCAGTGGACACTGGGGCAGGAACTAGCCTGGGATGCTGTGCGGAGTGAGAAAATACTGGTCAGGCTCTCGGTGTCCCCAGGCTGCTCTGTAAGGGGCAATGGTCAACCTGTGGGTGTGATTTGGGACCTGGGGTGGTTCAGTGTGGGCTCGGGGCCCAGATTCTGGGGCGGGGGATTCATTTCCCGCCTCAGGCTGCAAGTTCCCTGACCTGTCAAAGATCTTTTACTTTTTGTAAGATATGGATTTTTGTCTTGTATTATTTTTTTAAATGTTTCGTTCCTGGGGGCGGGGTGGAGCCACAGCTCTGCAGTGCTCTGAGCTTTCTCCCGGGTCTCTACTCAAGAATGACTCCTGGTGCTGCTTCCGGTACCCGGGATAGTACAGGGCTGGCGTATCTGGAACTAGCACCTTGACCTTTGTACTATCCCTTTGACCCTTATAAACTATGAATTTTGATGGTGTCTTCTTCCAAGCGTGTGTGGTTTTTTTTTTAAGGTTATTGAGTTTGTGACCAGTAAAACAGCCAGCCACAAAGTACACATGGAATTAATGCCAGCCATTACTGTCATTATGAATGAGAGTCCTAAGTGACGTCCTTGGAGGCAGGAGGAATTACTAGTGCTTTAGGGTCCCGTTGCCATGGTGACAGTGACCTACAGGCAATGGTGTACGACTGCGCCCATTTATTGTCTTCCAACTGGAGGCTGGAAATCAGTCCCACACGGGGGCTCTCTGGGCTGAAATCAGTGTCTCCTCGGGGCTCTGTTCCTTGAGGGAGAACTATTTTGTTTTTCTAGCTTTCTTGAGGTCACCTGTGCTCCTTGGCTTGTGGCCCCTTCCTCCAGCCTTCACCCATTTCTGTTGTCACGTCTCCTCTCTGAATCTGCCCTCTGCCCACTTATAAGGACCCTTGTGAAGGACCTCCTAGGAGGCCCTTTCTGAGTGTCTGGGGTCTCCTCCCCACCTCAGGATCCTTAATTGAATCACATCTGCAGATCCCTCTTTCAGGTAAGGGGACATAATCGAAGGTTGCAGGAGTCAACCATTTAGGGGGATTTAGAGGGACTGTTCTTTAGCCTTAGGGGCTATGCTCATTGCAAAGCCTTTGGTCCCTCCCAGAGCCCATTAAACTCTGTTTTTTGGCTTTTTTTTTTGCTTTTGGGGTCACATCCGGCGACGCACAGGGGTTACTCCTGGCTCTGCACTCAGGAATTACTCCTGGCAGTATTCAGGGGACCATATAGGATGCTGGGAATTGAACCCGGGTCAGCTGCATGCAAGGCAAATGCCCTACCCACTGTGCTATCCCTCCAGCTCTGAGCCCGTTAAACTCTGGAACCCGCTCCTCTTCAGCTTCTCATACCTGCTGCGTGATGCTTTGCTGGGTTGGGTGGCTGGCCACTCTCAACTTAAAAATAAAAAAAGGTGTTTGGGTCACACCCAGTGGTGCCCAGAACTTTCTCCTGACCCTGCTCTCAGGGATCACTCCTGCTAGTTCTCAGGGGACCATACGGTACGGGTTGCCAAGGATTGAATCTGGATCAGCCGTGTGCAAGGCCAGCACCCGACCTGCTGTAATATTGCCCCCCACCCCACCACTCCCACCCTCCCACCACCCTCTTATCAAGCTTGGCAGCATCCCTGGGGATATTGCTACTCCGAGGACTGTGTTTGTGCTTTGCCAGCCCAGGCCCTGCTTTTCACCTACTGACTGAAAAGCAGTAGGTAAGGAAGGGAAACAACTGCCAGTCTAGAGATGTGCCTTCCGTTCATTCACGCGGGGCCTGCCTTAGTGACTTGCTTACCTCCCCTAGGCCCGGAGCTGAGAGAGCCGGGGAAGGTGGAAGACGAAGTCATTGCTCCTGTAAGAGGACAGTGGAGCCAGGGATGCCCTGGCTAGGTTTGGATGAGGATGGACTCTACAAGAGAGTGAGCAGCCTGATGGGAACACAGCCTGTGACTTAGGGCATCCGGCATTGGCCATTGGGGTGGGGGGTGGGCAGGGAAGGAGATGCTTAGGTCTTAGCACTTCCTGGGTGTGGAGTCAATGTGCCGTGGAGGGATAGGCACTGACCCCTGCTTCCCCAGGCATCCTGTGATTCTGGGCATGGTTTTTGCCTCACGTGACGGTTTTCAGGAAAGCAAGCCATGTGATGTGAGTGAGAAACGCTTTCTCTTTGCTGGAGATGATTGCCTGGTCCCATGGCCCACGGTGGCGGGGGAGGGGAGGTGATTGGGTAACCGGAACCCTCCTCCCTGCCTCCCTTCTGCGCATGTGAACTGCGGGTGGAGACAGCTGGACTTCCCAGAGGCTGGGCAGAGCCTGGAGCTGGTTTTGCCTGCTGGTTGCAGTGTGACTGGGAATGGAGGACCCTCTGTAGACAGGGGTCCTGAGCTCCCTTTTTACTTCGCTGCCCTGGGCCTCCCAGGAAAGTGGGTGTTTCAGAAACTGCTGCTAAAGGGCCCTCGGGGTGTGCTGGGCTCTGGGTGCCTGAGACAGCGTTTGCTGGGTTCAGGCTCCTGGTTTTCTTGGGACCCGGTGCTCGGTTGGGATCCCGACCCTGCCAGCTGACTCTAGCCTCTGGCTGGCCTCACTGTGCTTGTCCTCCAGGAGTCAGCGGGGCCTAAATTCTGAGATCCTCTGGTCACTTCCTTCCCTTCTTGTCCTTTACTCATTGTCCTTGAGGGTCCCTCATTGCTATGGGCCAGGGGGTGTTTATTGCTTAGCAGTCCAGAGCGTCGTTCCAAGTGGAGGTGGAGGTGGTGGAGAAGACAGAGCTTGGAGGGGCCCTTCTCTGGCCCAGGGCCAGTGGCTGGTCAGTGCAGGGACTGGGCATACGTGCTCCTTCACTCCTGGGAAGAGCAGTCAGCTGAGGTTTGGGGAGGAAAGACTCTGCCCCGCCACACTTGGCAAAGCTGAGCTCCGAGTTCATGTCGGTGCCCCTGCCCACTTGCCCGTGACACCCAGCAATGGCCTTGGAGTCCCCCAGTCCCGATGGCCACGTGCATCCTCACGCCTGTTTCAGTTGTGGTGGACCAGTTTACATCCCCACGGGCGGTGTGTGGTGGTCTTTTTCTTCATACCCTCACCAGTACTTCTTGGTACTAATAATTCTGGTACAGGCTATTTCCTTACTTCTCCAAGAACAAACTGAACTGGACGGAATGCTTCTCAATACGTAGTTTAGGAAACCAACAACATTCCACTGATTAAAAAGTTGAGGACATCTCAAAATCACACAGAGAGATGATTATAGTAACTTTGATGAACATTGCTGCAAAAAAGAAAAATCCTTCGCTCTTCGCCGAGATGTGACCCGAGTGGCTGCACGTGTGTGGCCTCTCTGTTGCTGGATGACCGTGATCCTGGAGGCCAGCTAAACTACTTTTGGTACCAGCAGCTTCTTGCCAAAATGCCTCTAGACTATGAACTAAACCACAGTCCCATGCCGTCCCAGGAGGGGAAAGGTTTGTCTCTCTAGGCTTTTTTTTTCGGGGGAGGGGAAGAAAGGCGTGGCGACCGCCATATTATAAGGACCACTAAAGAGAGGTACGAGCTTGCAATGCTGCAATTCCTGGCAGAAATTTCCCTGGACTTAGTTACTAAAATACTAAAATGCAGAAATCCAAAACCACGTGGCTGCGATGGCCTCATATCTCTTCATTCTCAGCAATGGAAAACAAATTATCAAATGCTTCCTTTTCAGCAGGTCTGATTTTGGGGGGGAAACTCCAAACAATAAGTTTTTTTGTGGAAATATTGAATGTAATCAAAGTAAAGTGAAAATTATCAGCTACACAGGCGGGGGGGAGGGTGTGGGAGTGGGAGGGGAGATATACTGGGGTTCTTGGTGGTGGAATATGTGCACTGGTGAAGGGATGGGTGTTCATTCATTGTATAACTGAGACTTAAGCCTGAATGCTTTGTAACTTTCCACATGGTGATTCAATAAAAAAAAAAAAAAGAAAAATCCTTAACAAACCTTAGCAAATAAAAGTCCAGTAATACATGAGATGCCATGGCTAAGGGGCATTTGCCAGGGATACCAAGATGCTTAGAACAAATCCAGACCAGTCAAGGTAATGTCACACCAACAGAAAGAAAGATAAAAATCAGAGAATCATGTCAAGAGATGCAGAAAAGACATTCACCATCCATTTCTGATTTAAAAAAAAATGCAGTAGAATGGGACTTAAAGGCACGAAGCCGGACAGAATCAAGTTCATGTACAACAAGCCCCTAGATAACATCACTTTCCTCAGTGGAAAATAGTTATTTTTTCCAAAGAAACAAATCAGGGGCCCGGTACAGTGGGGTGGGTGCTTGCCTTGCCTTGTGTGTGACCCCAGTGTCACACAGGGCCTCCCACCCTGCCAGCAGTGACCCTTGAGCTCAAAGCCAGGAGTAAGCCCTGAGCACTGTTGGGTGTGGCGCCCCACAAACAAAAAAGAAACAAATACGATCTCCACTTTTTTACTACTACTGTTCAAAACATTTGTTTCTTAATGGCAATAGATAATAGATGCTGTCCCTTTTGCCCTTTATTGGAAGGAATGGACTTTTTAATGAAGTTTTAAATGAATTGACCCACAGAGGATAGGATTCATTAGAAAGGTTTTTATGTCTGACTTTGGCTGTATAAAAACTTGACAACACTGTCAGCATGCACTCTGGGGGAAGGGGGAGGGAGGCGTCTGGGGACATGAAGTCAGAGGGGCTCTGGGGGGGTTGGGTGGTCTGCAGTGCAGCTCTGGGCTTTTGTCAGCCCTGAGCACGGAGTGTAGCTGTGAGTGTCTCTGAGCTGGGCCTTGGCTGGACCCCCACAGGTTCTCCCAATCTGGACGGGGCTGCTGGGTTGGGCCAAGGTCAAGAATAGGGGCGGTAGGGCCAGAGCGATAGGACATGGCGTAGGGCATTTGCCTTGCACATGAGCAGCCTGGGTTCGATTCCTGGCACCACGTTGGTCTCCTGAGTCCACCAGGGTTGAGCCCTAAGTGCAGAGCCAGGAATAATCCCGGAGCACTGCAAGGTGTGAGCCCCCTCCCCCCAAGAGGGAAGAATAGGGTATTGGAGTAGCAGCACCCTGCTGGGGTTTTCTGGCTTCAGGGGCACCCCTGGAAGGACTGTGGGAAGAAGGACACTGAGCTTTTGAGGGGAGGCATTCTCTAGGAGTGTGGGGACAGGCTGCTGTGCTGGGGGAGGGGAGAGAGAGAATGAATTCAGGGACATAAGCATGGGGGCGGGGGGAGAGAGTGAATGCAGGGACATAGCCTGGGAGGGAGAGAGAGAGAGAGAGAGAGAGAGAGAGAGAGAGAGAGAGAGAGAGAGAGAATGCAGGGATGTAAGCATGGGAGAGAGAATGAATGCAGCGTCATAGGCGTGGGAGAGACAGAGAATGAGTGCAGGGACATAGCATGGAGGAGAGAGAACGAACGCAGAGACCTAAGTACGGGAGAGACAGTGAATGCAGGGACGTCAGCAGGAGTGTGCATGCAGCATGGGGAGAGAGAGGGAGTTGAGAAAGGCAGAGAGACAGAGGCAGAGGGAGAGACCGAGAGGTAACGGGAGCCCCGGTGACCCCAGTACCACCTAACTCATTCCAACAGGACCGGCAGCCCATGGACTGGGACGATTTTGCCCCAGCCCCACACTTTGGGGTGGGGGCCGCCTCTCCCCCCACCCCAAGGCTGTCCCCGTGAGATCCTAGAGGCAGTGTGCTGGGAGCAAAGGCTGAGGTTCTCGGAGGGCAGATGGCCGGCAGGAAGGGATGGAGGGCGGAACAGTTGAATGTCAGAGTCAGAGTTCACATTCATTCACTGTCTGCCCCACGAGAGAGATGCCCAAGTGGAGACTGGCCGGCCGGCGAGACCCCAGACAGGCCGAGGAACGCAGCGGGGGGTCCTGTGCAGCCCTTTAAAAATCCTCGCGTGGGTAGAGCCGGGACAAGGGAGCCGCTTTTCATAGCGTAGCCAGGCCCCGAGCGATGGGGGCCGCCCAGGGTGACTCACTGGGGTGTGGCCGGGATGCTGTGTCCCCCGGGAGCCCTCCACCCCTCCACCCTGCCGCGGCCGGCTCCTCCCTCCCCGCCATGTGTCTGCTCACAGCTGCTTTTACCCTCAGAGAATCTGTGAGCTGGTTTCCAGGAGGAAGCTGCCGTTGCGGGTGACCTTCCCTGCCCCGGCCCGGGGGACCCCGAGCCCTCTAGGGGACCATCTGTTGCTTCCCCCTGTGCTGCCGGTTGTTCCCAGGTTGTTCCCAGAGTTGCAACAGGAATCCAGACTCTGCCCCTGGGGAAATGGTTCATGGACCAGAGGCTTCGGAGCTGGTCTGGGTTAGTACCCCCCAACCCCCGGTTTTCAGAAGCGAGCCCCTGCCCCGGGAGGGGAGGGCTAGAGAGAGTGCAGGGGTTAAGGTACCTGCCTTGTGTGCCAACCGGGGTTTGATACCCAGCACTGCATAACCTTCCCTGAGCACGAAGCCAGGAGTAAGCCCTGAGCACAGCCATGTGTGGTCCAGACCCCAGCCCCCCCCCCCCAAAGGAAAGACAGTGCCCCCAGGTACACCCGAGGCTCCCCTTGTACCACTTCTTCACTCCCCCCTGGGGGCTGGGATCACCCACTTTGGGAACAACCAATCGGTGATTGAAAACTGCAGGGCTGTGCTGGGGGGGAGGGCGAGGTGGGGTCCTGGCACGGTGCCACACGTGCTGGGGAGGCCTTTCTCCTGTGGCACAGAGGAAGGCCACTTCAGGTAGGGCACCTCTGGGGACCCGTGGGGCGTTGAGTGCTGAAACCTCAGGCAAGCCCCTCCACTGAGCGTGGGGGAGACTGTGCGACCCGGGTGGTGTGGGGTCTTCTTTTTTTTGGGGGGGTCACACCCAGTGATGCTCAAGGGTTACTCCTGGCTCTGCACTCAGGCATCACTCCTGGCAGTGCTGGGACACCATATGGGATGCTGGGGATAGAACCCTGGTCGGTGGTGTGCAAGGCAAATGCCCTACCCACTGTACTATCGCTCCAGCCCCAGAGTGGGGCTTCTTTCCTAAGGCCTTGAGCTTCCATGGCCAAGTTCAGGTCTGGGTTCGAGTCTCAGCCCTTCCTCTGCGGCTGGGGCAGATCTCCTCCTTTGTGGGATGGAGCTGGGAGCCACACCCCTCCTGCCAGGTAGGGGCCCGCTGCCAGTGGGTAGAGCAGAGGGGCAGGAGTGGGTGGCAGGACTCCATCCTGGGTGGGACGGGCGCTGTGGCAGGCTCAGGGCATTCAGTAAGGCTCCCAGAAGTGAGGGCTGAAAGCCCACCCAGCTCCGGGCGGGGGCTGGGGAGAGAGGGGAGAGATGGTCATCAGGACGAAACACGGCGGGAGCTCAGAGGAAGAGCTCAGAAACAGCCCTGCCTGGCCCGCCCAGACACCCCCTGTCAACCCGCAGGCGGTCAGCCTGGCAGACAGGTGGAGCCCCGGGGGGCGCTGGACTCTCACAAGGCCGGCCCTGCAGGCTGGGGTCTCTCCCATCCCTAGAGACGCGGGTCAGGGGTCCAGCTCCTGCTTTAGGCTCGGGGAGCGAGCGCTGGGGATCCTGAGTTGCCTCTCCCGGCATCCCTGTCCTAGGCACACTTTGTCCCGTGACACAGGAAAGCCCCCCGAGGACCCCTGATTCCTGAATATCGGGGCACTTCAGCAGAAGGGCCAGAGCGCGGGAGGGAGACCCAGCTCTTCTCTCTTTTGGGGGGGCCTGCCTTGGTGGTGGCAGTGCTGGGACCCAGGAGCAGGCCCAGGGCTGGCTGCGGGAGTGGGGTCACCTGTGTTGGCTGCCCCCGGGGTCTCCTCTGGGCACTTGTGGGTCTCCTGTCACAGGGACAGCTTTGCTTGCTGCTCCCTGAGGGGCCCCGTGGGTCAGCAGGGCCTGTGGCTGCCATGGGGGTGGGTAGGTGCCAAATGGCAGGCGGGGGGGGGGGACTGCAGATCAGGGTCCTGACCCTTTGCATTTATAGCCCCAGAGAGAATAAGGGGAGCTTCCCGGGGCCCCGTTTCCCACTGCTCTGTGGGGGGGGGTGGGGAGCCAAGAACCCCATCTCTGAGACGGGGTGTGGGGACTCCAGGTGGCCGACCCCATTACTCCCTCTGACCCTGCCTTGATTTTCTTTGCTTGTCCCTGTCTTATCTTTGTTTTTCTTCAGCGTGTGTGTGTGTGTGTGTGTGTGTGTGTGTGTGTGTGTGTGTGTGTGTGTGTGTGTGTGTGTGTGTGAGGAGGGGCGTTGGGGAGTGGTGTGTCTTCCAAACAGTGCTCAGGAAGTCAGGGTCCCACTAATGATTCTTTTTTTTTCCTTTTTGGGTCACACCCGGCGATGCTCAGGGGTTTCTCCTGGCTCTGCACTCAGGAATCACTCCTGGCGGTGCTTGGGGGGCCATATTGGATGCTGGGGATCGAACCCGGGTCAGCTTTGTGCAAGGCAAAACTCCCTACCCGCTGTGCTATCACTCTGCCCCGCCCCGTCCCCCTTCCCCGCCATGATTCTTGGCCAGCTGGACGTGGTGGCTGAATACAAGACTGAGGGTGAGCTGCTGGGACTCCCAGGACCCCCCAGGGTACTCACGGGCCTCTAGGCTTGCGTTAGCTTAGGGGACCCTGTGGTACTCAGGGCAGTCTGGGTTAGAGCCCCCAGCATGCCCCCCGACTGCTATCCTGACCCCCCACTGTCTTTCACCGAACAGATGTAGGGGCCAGTTCTTGTACCCGTGGTGCCGTAAAAGCGTCCCCTTTCAGGGTGACAGGTGCCACCTCCTGTTCCGGGGTACCGTACTGTCTCGGGTAGCAGGCAGAGCCTGGACTCCCTCTCTCTCGGGTCTGTCCAGCTGGGCAGGGGAGCGGCGGGTGTGAGGGTCCAACCAGCTGACCCCGAGGGTCGCTCGTGATGGTGATGATCGGAGTAATTCACACACGATCGTGTGTGCGAACGCGCAGTATGCAGCTCGGTGGGTTTGTTCTTAGGGGACACGGCCGGACGGCCTGGGGGCAACTCCCAGGCTTGCTCAGAGACTGTTCCTGCAGCAGCTGGGGGTGCCACGCAGTGCCGGGGACTGAACCCAGGGCCCCGCACATGTGAGGCAGTGCTTGGTGCCCGAATCACCTGGCCGGTCCTCGGTGACTCTTCTCTGTCGTTGTGTACCTGTGTGTAGATAGTGGACTAGGGACCCCCCCGCCAAAGGTGTCTGCATCCAGGGGCCCCAGAGCATAATCACATGGTGTCATTTCCTGGGGAAAAAGGGACTTGGCAGATGAGTTAAGTGAGAGTTGTTTTGAGAAAGGGAGAGAAGGGAGAGCATGCTGGGGACCCAGGGAACCCCAAGATCCTTGTCCACGGAAGAGGTGAGCTGCAGAGTCTGACTCAGAGTGAGGTGGGCAGCTGCTGGCTCTGCCCAGGGAGGAGGGGACAGCGCTGTCCCCTCCGATGTCCCCTCCCTCCTCCCCCAGGGGCTAGCACAGGCGGGAAAATTGCCCTGCCACCTTTGGAAGGAATGGTGACCTTCTGACACCCTAGCCCAGCGAGGCCAGTTTAAACTCTGACCACCCAGCTGTGAGGGTGTGAGTGTGCCTGGTTTCAGGTCCCGAGGAAACAGTGATTTCACTGGCCGTCACTTCATGATGCATCCCATCAGGCAGCAGACAGGAAATGCCTCCACGCAAGGGAAGTTCTTCCCTTCTGCCTCCCTCGAGCTCCCTGTCCCAAGAGGCGGCGGGTGTCTGGACGTTTCAGCCTTAAACGCACCTGTTCTCTCTCTGCTTTGCCTCACGGGCTCGAGGCGGGGTGTGGGGAGTGCCACTCGTGGCAGTGTTGGGAGGACCGTGCCGTCTGGGGATGGCGCCCGGGCCTCCTGCAGGCAGAGCCCGTGCCGGCACTCGGAGCATCTCTCTGCCTGGTGCCGTTCTGGAGCTTGGCGTGAACTGCACCTTGGGGACAGACTCGCTCATGTTGGGGTCCCCCACTCAGCTCTGTGCTGGCGATCGCTTTTCACGTGTGGGCTGCATTGCTGCTTTGTCTGCTCTGTGTTGCGCAGCGTGTGGCCCTACCACACTTTTCACTTAGTCATTCTCCTGTCAGTGAGATCTGGGTTGTTTCCAGTTTGGGGTGGTTATGAAAAAATTTTATCTGGGAATGTTCTGGAATAAGCTTTTGGTAGACCAGTATGCTTTCTTTCTTTCTCTCTCTTTCTCTCTTTCTCTCTTTCTCTCTTTCTCTTCTTTCTTTCTTTCTTTCTTCTTCTTTCTTTCTGTCTTTCTTTTCTTTCTTTTCTTTCTTTCTTTCTTTCTTCTTTCTTTCTTCTCTCTCTTTCTTTCTCTCTTTCTCTCCTTCTCTTTCTCTCTTCCTTTCTTTTCTCTCTCCTTCCTTCCTTCTTCCCTTTCCTTCCTTCCTTCCTTCCTCCCTTCCTCCTTTCCTCCCTCCAATTCCTCTCTTTCTTTCTTTCTTTCTTTCTTTCTTTCTTTCTTTCTTTCTTCTTTCTTTCTTTCTTTCTTTCTTCTTTCTTTCTTCTTTCTTTCTTATCTTTCTTCTCTCTTTCTTTCTCTTCTTTTCTTCTTTTCTTTTCTTCTTTCTTTCTTTCTTTCTTTCTTTCTTTCTTTCTTTCTTTCTTTCTCTCTTCCTCTCTTCCTTTCTTTTCTCTCTCCTTCCTTCCCTTCTTCCTTTTTCCTTCCTTCCGTCCTCCCTTCCTCCCTCCCTCCCTCCATTTCTCTTTCTTTCTTTCTTTCTTTCTTTCTTTCTTTCATTCTTTCTTTCTTTCTTTCTTTCTTTCTTTCCTCTTCCTTTTCTTCTCTCTCCTTCCTTCTTCTCTTTTTCCTTCCTTCCGTCCTCCCTTCCTCCCTCCCTCCCTCCATTTCTCTTTCTTTCTTTCTTTCTTCTTTCTTTCTTTCTTTCTTTCTTTCTTTCTTTCTTTTTCTTTTCTTTCTTTCCTCCTTCTTTCTTTCTTTCTTTCTTCTTTCTTTTCTTTCTTTCCTTCTTTCTTCTTTCTTTCCTTTCTTCTCTCTATTCTTTCTTTCTTCTCTTCTTTCTTATCTTTCTTTCTTTCTTTCTTTCTTCTCTTCTTTCTTTTTCTTTCCTTTCTTCTCTTTCTTTTCTTTCTTTCTTTCTTTCTTTCTTTCTTTCTTTCTTTCTTTCTTTCTTTCTTTCTTTCTTTCTTTCTTTCTTTCTTTCTTTCTTTCATTCTTTCTTTCTTTCTTTCTTTCTTTCTTCTTCTTCTCTCCACATCCGGTGATGTTCAAGGCTTACTTCTTGGCTCTGCACCCAGGGAATCACTCTTGGTGATGTTCAGAGGACCGTATGGGTTGCCAGGAATTGAACCCAGGTGGGCCACGTGCAAGGCAGGAACCCCACCCGCTGTGTTACTGCTCGGACCTCACACTCATTTCTTTTGGGGAATGTCCATGCAGTGGAGTTACTGGGTGCTGGGTAGGGGTATAAACTTGAGGGGTGGGACATGATGCACCCCAGGGCATGTCAGCCCACCCTGTGCTCCTGCTCAAGCCATGTCTGAGCGAGGGCGTGTGCAGTGTGGGTGTGGCCATCCCTTAGCAGCTGTCAGGTGGGAGAGAAGGTGGAGAACCTCAGCCGGCTCCTGTGCTCTGGATCTCGATGAGAACAGGACGTCCCCTGAGCGCTCCTGGGAGCCAGCTCAGCAAGGAGGCTTCTTCCTCCTCCCTAGGGGTCTCCAGGCAGCCTGGGCATGGGCACTGCTGCCGCCGGGCCTTGTACAGGGTCCTGTGTATGGCAGAGCCGCGGGGCAGAGACAGATGTTTCCCGCTAATAGAGCAGCTCAGGGTCCCACGGGGCCCAGCCAGCATCCCCAGGGAGGGACCTGGGCCTCTTCTCCCTGCAGAGGGATGTGGGACAGGCGTGGGCATTGGCATATGGTCTCTGGTCAGTAGTGGACACCCGCAGCTGGCATAGTGTGAGGCAGACATGGTGGGGAGGCTGGGTGGGGCCTGGCGGGTCTGGATCTGGGTTTGGATCTGGTGAGGGGGTGTGAACGCTTACAGGAGGTGCCGGGGCAGCTTGGTGGATGTGACGTGATGGGGGACCCTCTGGAGGTGGGGTGCAGGCCCTCGGGGTCACTCTCCACAGCCCCTGTCTTTGCTTTTGCACTGTTCGGGGGCTCCCTCTGCATCTGGGTCTCCTCCCCAGCTGCTCCCGGCTGGGGTGGCAAGAGTCGGGAGCACTTAGAGCCAGTCGTGCCTGAGAACCCCAACCCCTCACCCCCACCGTGGTCGGTCACCTCCTCCGGAATCAGCAGACGGCAGAGTCGGGCTGGGCAGGGTGCAGGCAGGCGCAGGCAGGGCCAGCGGGGGCCCTTTCCCCCAGGTGTCCAGGCTTGCCCTGCTGGTAAACTGTCCAGGTAGAGCAGAAGTGACCACGGCCAGTAGCTCGGTCACTCCTCTAGAATGTCCGCAGAGTGTCCACCCCGTGCCGGATACCCCCAGACTGAGGGTGCGGAGAGACGGAGCGGGGCAGGGAGCTGGCCGGGCGGGCCCGAGGCCCCGGGACCAGCTCCCACTCCCCCAGCCTGAGACATTCCCGTGGATGCCTCCTGGGCCAGGTCGGAGGTCACTGTGCAGGGCAGGGACATTCCGGGCTCAGTGGGGTGTGACAGCTGGGCGGAGGCTGCTCAGTGCTCTGGAACATTCCACTCTGCCTGTAGAGGAGCTGGCTATGCTGGGCAGCCTCCCTGCCCCCCACCCCGCCTCCCCACAGAGCCATGGGATGAGGACCTGCACCCCGCTAGCAGGCCTGTGTCCCAGGGTCAGTGCCCCGGGCTGCGGACACTTCGCCTCCTCCCTTAGTGTGGGCCTGGGCACGGGCGTCCCCAGAGTGCAGGGTGCAGTGGCCGCTTCCCCGTTTTGCCTGCTGCAGAGCTTGAAGCCAGGTTTGGGTGTGCCGAAGTGTGTGGCCTGGGGGGCCTGGTGTCCTCTCGCCCCTCTGCGGCCCTCGGTGGGGTCTCCCGGGGTCCTCAAATCCTCACCCTTCTGCTGCTTCCTGGCACGAGCCGCTCCTGAGGCCTCAGCTCAGGAAGGAGCGTGGAAGGTTCACAGTGCGTGAGGAGAGGGGGGCAAAGGCTCAGGGGAGTCCGGGCCTCCTCGTCCTTCACGCCAGACGTTTGTCCTGTGCGGTTGGGTCGCCTTCAGCCCATACGCGCGCTGCTCCCTGCCCCGCGGCTGGTGTTGGGCTGGGGCTGGGGGTCTCGTGTCCTGAGGGCCGGGAGCGAGGCCCTGCCGGCTGCCTCACAGCAACTGGGCCTCAGGCAAGTCCCAGAATACTGGGGGTCTCCTGGGGAGTCCCCTGCATGGAGGTACTGGGGGGCTTGCAGAGTGCCTCCTGCTCTGTAGGCTACTCCCTGGGGTGGGACCACCGGCTGCACGGCGCTCCTTGGTGCCAGGTCTCCTGGGGGCCCTTGTGAGCCCCGTTTGCCACTGGCTCTCTTTCCCCCGTCCTCTGCCGGCAGCTCCTGCTCGGCGCCTCCCCGTCACCCCCGAGTGTCCCGAGCTGGGGCGGGCACTTTGCCTTCTCCTGCCCTGGCACGGCTAGTACAGCTGTCTCTTCCAGAATCCTCAAAACTGCTTGGTGGCAGGCAAAGCCCTGCCAGTCCTTTGCCCTCCTTCTCATCTTGAGGGTCCCCGGGCATCCGGCTCTGGCCTGCAGTGCTCAGAGCATGCAGGGAAAGGGCGGAAGCGGCTGGGCCAGGGCAGGTCAGAAACATCCTCTCTCAGAGCACACGTGTCAGTGGGTTGGTGTGTGCTCCCGGGCTGTGCGGCCACCGCCAGCATGTTTCCTAGAAGAGATGCTCCTTCCTTCCCCCTCCTTCCTCCCTCCCTCCTTCCCTTCTTCCCTCCCTCCCTCCTCCCTTCATCCCTCCTTCCTCCTTTTCTTCCTTTCTTTTCCCTTTTTCCCTTCCTCCCTCCCTCCCTCCCTCCTTCCCTCCCTCCTTCCCTTCTTCCCTCCCTCCCTCCTCCCTTCATCCCTCCTTCCTCCTTTTCTTCCTTTCTTTTCCCTTTTTCCCTTCCTCCCTCCCTCCCTCCCTCCTTCCCTCCCTCCCTCCCTCCTTCCCTCCCTCCCTCCCTCCCTCCCTCCTTCCTTCCTTCCTTCCTTCCTTCCTTCCTTCCTTCCTTCCTTCCTCCCTCCCTCCCTCCCTCCCTCTCTCCCTTCCTCCTCCTCCCTCCCTCCCTCCCTCCCTCCCTCCCTCCCTCCCTCCCTCCCTCCCTCCCTCCCTCCCTCCCTCCCTTCCTTCCTTCCTTCCTTCCTTCCTTCCTTCCTTCCTTCCTTCCTTCCTTCCTTCTTCCCTCCCTCTTTCCCTTCCTCCTCCTCCCTCCCTCCCTCCCTTCCTCCCTCCCTCCCTCCCTTCCTTCCTTCCTTCCTTCCTTCCTTCTTCCCTCCCTCTCTCCCTTCCTCCTCCTCCTCCTCCCTCCCTCCCTCCCTCCCTCCCTCCCTCCCTCCCTTCCTTTCTTCCTTCCTTCCTTCCTTCCTTCCTTCCTTCCTTCCTTCCTTCCTTCCTTCCTTCCTCCCTTTCTCCCTTCCTCCTCCTCCCTCCCTCCCTCCCTCCCTCCCTCCCTCCCTCCCTCCCTCCCTCCCTCCCTCCCTCCCTCCCTCCCTTCCTTCCTTCCTTCCTTCCTTCCTTCCTTCCTTCCTTCCTTCCTTCCTCCCTCCCTCCCTCCCTCCCTTCCTCCCTTCCTCCCTTCCTCCCTCCCTCCCTTCCTCCCTCCCTCCCTCCCTTCCTTCTTTTTCAATATTTATTGGTATGCCTGGAACAAAGGAATCAAAAATGATGTGAATATACACCTCGCTGGGCTGGAGCGATAGCACAGCTGGTAGGGCATTTGCCTTGCCCGCAGCTGACCGAGGTTCGATTCCTCCGTCCCTCTCGGAGAGCCCATCAAACTACCGAGAGTATCTCGCCTGCACGGTAGAGCCTGGCAAGCTACCCATGATGTATTCGACATACCAAAAACAGTGACAATGAGTCTCACGATGGAGACGTTACTGATGCCCGCTCGAGCAAATCTATGAGCAATGGGATGACAGTGATAGTGACAGTGACATGGCTCACCTAGAGGAGCCCCGAGCTCATGGAATGACACCAGGTCAACAGCAGCATCTTCATACCTCACATGGGGTTGTTGGACGTGAGTCCTGGACACTAGTAGGAGAATTGTTGATCTAAATGCATTTCCCCCTTTCCCTGCATGCATCTTCTTCTAGCAGTCTCTGTGTGTGTATATGTGTGTGTATGTGTTTGTGTGTATGTGTGTTTGTATGTATGTGTGTATGTGCTTGTGTGTATGTGCATGTGTGTGTATGTTTGTGTGTATGTGTCCATGTGTGTGTGTTTGTGTGTATGTGTGTATGTGTGTGTGTATATTTGTATGTATGTGTGCATATGTGTGTATATGTGTGTGTGTGCGTGTGCCTGTCTGTCTTGCTGGGTAAGGAGAGAGAATGAGAAACATTCCTAGTCTAAGCTGATAGTACTTGGGGATTTCACTGTCTTTAGGGGACTCAGCTGCCCCTATTCTCTCCCACTGGGACATCTTGTCTCTGAACCATGGGGGTGGGACCTGGAAGACACTGCCCAAGGTCAGAAGGGGCCCAGTGCAGACCTCCCCCCCACCACATGACTTATGCTTAGTTTCTGACACTGTGAAGGCACATTTCCATAATTATCATTTAGCATTTGGAAGCAGCTATTTTACATTTGGTTTTCTTTGTGGCCAGGAGGGTCTCCCTGTTCGTGCCAATAAAATTTCCATTTAGTCTGGACATCAACCACGGTGATCAAATAAATAAATAAATTATTTACTGAAATGGAAGTTCAGCTTACGGTAATAATGCATTAGTTCAGCTAGCCGTGAAGCCTGTTACGGGGCAATAAAACTGCTTTAATTCTCTTCTTAAAAGGTATTTGTCAGTAACCTACACATGACCTTGAGCTGATCAGTTTTCAGAGCTGACACTGCAGGAGGGGATGTAAGGAGAGAGAAAAGAAGAACCTTTTTACTCTTTTTTTTTTAAGATACCCTGATTTTAAGTAATTGCCAGAAAATAGGTATGTTCATTCTCATAGCTAGCAGGAGAGAGATGGAAATATATCCTGCATTTTCTTTAATCATTAAAGACCTGACCTTGAGACTCTTTTAAAAATTAAGCATTTATTTCACAGATATGTAAATCGGAAAGCTGGCAAGAAAACTTATTTGGATAAGGTTGAGGGGTCACCGTTGCTCAGACTGCCTGTCATTGTGCTTGAGCCTGGAGCCTGGCAGAACCAAGCCGGCTCCTGGTCCTGTCTCTGGCTTTAAAAATGTTGTATTTATGGAGCAGGATCGATTCGAGGTCTCTCAGAGAGGCTGGGATTCTGCTCACGGCCCTTTGCTGACTCAGGTCTCCGGCAGCAAAGAGCAACAAGCAAGTACATGAATTATGGCTTCAACGTGCTCTTATCTAGGCCTGGATTAGAGAATGTCTGCTTTGATTAAAGCTATTAGAGCCAGAAGCAAGTGGAAAAATATGTCGGAAATTTGCAAGTCATGCATTTTATCACCGGAACCCCAAGGAAGCCAATATTTTAATTTTTATACCATGGAAGACAAGTGACGGGTATTGACCAGAACCATTTAAACTACTTCCTCCCCAGCTGCGTGGGTCGAGATGGTAAGAAATCTGATAAGAAGAGACTTGTTCGAGACATACTTTTACTCACTCTAGCCTCTACCTTGCTGCAAAAAATATTATTTTAGTTCTTTTAACCTCTTATTGCAGCAGAAATTATTTTTTCTTGTTGCTTGTTTGCTTTTTGTATTTTGGGGCCAGACCTGGCAGTGCTCAGGTGCTACTCCTGCCTTTGTGCTCGGAATCACTCCCGGTGATGCTTAAATCACAGCACGTAATCACACGGTCAAGGCAAATGCCTTAAACCCTTTCCTACCTCTCCGACCCTCAGAAACTCTTTTTCTTTTCTCTTTTTGAACCACACCTGATGGTGGGTGCTCAGGGCTCACCCCTGGCAGGGCTTGGGAGACCATATAGGGTGCTGGGAATTGAACCCATATCTGCCTCATGTGAGGTAAGCACTCTACCTCCTGTACTATCTCTCCAACCCCCTACCCTCCAAAATTATTATTATTATTATTTTGCTTTATGGGTCACACTTGGCAATGCAGAGGGGTTACTCCTGGCTCTGCACTCAGGAATCACCCCTGGCGGTGCTCAGAGGACCATATGAGATGCTGGGAATCGAACCCGGGTCGGCCACGTGCAAGGCAAACGCCCTACCCGCTGTACTATTGCTCCAGCTCCACCAAAAAGTATTTATGTGATTTATGTGAAGAAAGGGTTGGGGAGTGGATTCCCAATTAAGAGTGAACCTAGACCCACTTCTGCCGGCTGAGCCCTCTGGTCTCAGAGCCGGAGAAGAAGGCCTGAACATGGACTGCACATGTGAACTGATCTAAGTCAAGTGCCAGGGAGAGCTGGGGCTGTTTCCTGTCCCCTAGAAAGCTGCTCTCAGCAGTCTCACCACACTTTGGCGGCTGCTAGTTGACATTCTTGAAATGGTCTGTCCTACTGATCTTCTGAGGCGTAGTCATCAAATCCCTCTGCGCCTGCACTTCAGGGTGACCTGGGGCTCCGAGCGGGAGATTCTTTGAGATCTGGACTGAAGGCAACAGGAGCTGGGGAGGGTTCAACCCTGAGACCCCTGGGCTTGGCCCTCCTGAACACACTTCCTGGCAAAGCGTTTTCCTTTGGTCTCTTTTTCAGTCTTGCCTCCTTCCCTCTGCAGATGGGTCTTGTTTATGTTTCCATCAGCACCCTGTCTCTCCCCCAAGCCTGCTCTCTGAAATCTCTAGTTCTCTCCAGCCGTCAGCTCTGCCTCTCCCCATCCCCAAGTGTGCTGAGCTGGGAGTTGTCTTGGAGCCGAGGGGGTGCTGCCTCGGTCTGGAAGCAGAAACTTGGCCGCAGTTAATGTCAGTCTCCCGTACTGTGGCTAATGGCTTGCGTGGGACAGATCGCCATGACACCCGGCATGCTCCTTGTCTAGCAGGTGGCAGATATGCATTGATCAATACGTGATATTCTGCTGACCCTTTGCAATGGGGCCTGAACACTTACCCGTTGGATGAGCCTCCCAGGTGTGGTCGGAAACTGCTCATCAGAATTAACCTTCCCGCAACCCCTCTCCTCCGCAAAGTAGGTTTTCCCATATTTTCCTCCGTCCCCTGAATTTATTTAGTTGTCTGGTGGCCACACCCCGAACTCAGGGCCTACTTCTGCTGGGTGAATGGAGGAACCTTGTGGTGATTGGGTTTGAACCTGGGTTGAACCTGGGTCTCCAGCGCCCAAAGCACGCACTCCAGCCCTTTGAGCTAAGTCCCGGTCCCCTTCCCACTGAGATTTTTAAGCACTGAAGTTTTAACATGCCAGGTCGTTGAAAGATTAGCTAGAGAATAGAGCTGTCGCTACATACAGGCTTTCTGCACTGCTCTGCGGGCTGGGCCCAGTCAGCTGGCGAAGGAGCCTGGATCGGGGCTGTATAGAGCTAGAGTGGAGAGCGGGGGTGGCATGCAGATCTCTGAAATCCTGATTCCTTCGTCCGTCTCGTGCCCATCAGTGGAAGCTCATGGCCTAGGGGAGCTGTGTTTACATCTCTGACGGTGAAAGTCGGTGACGTTTGCTGCCAATGGGCCCTGCTGAGCAAGAAGCGAAGCACATGATTTGTTCGGTATCAGCGGGGAACGGGAGTGTAGGGAGAACACCCCCAAATTCTTGACGTTTGCCCTGGTGGTCCCAAGAGTCCTCAAGGGGCCTGTGGCATAGACTCACTGTGTGGCCCAACAACGTTGATTTTGCAAGTCTGGGGGACGGCCCGGGACATGCCTGGAGCAGGCCGAGTGACGGGCTAATTAGAAGCCGGCAGACAGCGGGGTGGAGGGTTTGGCTGAGGATAATAGCTTGTTTGTTAATTGCCAACACCAGATTTTCTGGGCAATTAGATGTTTGGCTTCGTCCAAGACCTTCTGTGTGGCTGGACACATAAGCACGGGCCTTCCAGGTTGCAGCAGAAAGAAGGTACCACTCTCTGTTCCATCCCAAGGGCTGAGGGCAGGGGCACCTCTTGCCAACTGGGAGAAGGACCATCTGGCTGGGCCTGTGGGCGGGAGAGGCCGAGTTCCCCCTGATTGAATGGACAGGGGGATCTTTGTACTCGGAAATGGGGGTTAGCAGGTGGCCAAAGGCCAG
This sequence comes from Sorex araneus, assembly GCF_027595985.1. Lineage (NCBI taxonomy): Eukaryota > Metazoa > Chordata > Mammalia > Eulipotyphla > Soricidae > Sorex > Sorex araneus. The sequence continues at coordinate 10,596,962 of NC_073312.1, forward strand.
ACTTCTTTCTAATTTCCAGAGCGCTAAGCAGAGCCTGCGAATAGGAATCAGAAACGGCATCTCATCGCAGATGGACAGTTGGTTAAAAAATTTTTCTTTTTATTCTTGGGAAGCGAACATCACAGCATTTGCTACTTGAATCCTGGCGAGTGGATTAAATGGGATTACATACATTTACAGTACTGTGGGCCCATCACCACTGTGTTTCGGAACCTTTGTTATACTCACGAGAAACGGCCCATGAAGCAAGAACTGCCTGTTTCTCACTCTCCTTGGCCCTGGTAACCTCAGATCTACTTTTTGTCTCTGTGGATTTGCCTATTCTGGATGTTGCAGGGGAAATAGATTTTTGTTACCCTTTTGAAGCAGAGTAAGCTTCCGCTGCAGGCCTAGGTCACTATTATCCATTTAGAGGTCATGGGACATGGGGGTTGCTCTCACTTTTTAGTAGTTATGAATAAGGTTCATAAAGTTATGAATAATCCTTGCACCAATCTGAATGTGGATTCCCATTCCTGGTTCTCTGGGGTAGATACTAAGGAGTGAGTTTGGAGGTCTTATAAGACCATCTATCTTTGACTTGGAGAACCTGAAAATCTTTCCCTAATGATTGTACAGTTTGGCATTTCTGCCAGCTATAGTATACATGGGTGTTAATTTCTCCACTTCTTTTAAACATTTGTTCTTACCCTTTGTTTTCAATTCTAGCCATCCTAGTAGGAGAGAAATTCTATCTCCTTGTGGCTTTGGGTTGCATGTCCAGAATGACTAATAATATTTGTCTTTTTATGGGACTTTTTTTCGGGGGGGGGGTCACACCCAGCAATGCAAAGGGGTTACTCCTGTCTCTGCACTCAGGAATTACTTCTGGTGGTGCTTGGGGGACCATATGGGTTGCTGGGAATCAAACCCGGGTCGGCCGTGTGGAGGGAAACACCCTACCCGCTGTGCTATCGCTCCAGCCCCTTTCTGGGCCTTTCTGGAGTGCATTGGCCAACTGTATGGAAAAGATGTTGAATTTGTTTTGGGGTGTAGGGAGCGGTTGGTGGTCAGGAACTATTCCTGGTTCTGTGCTCAGGGGGACCCTATGAGGGGCCAGGGATTGAACCCGAGTTGACCATAGGCAAGGTAGACCCCAACAATGTTGAATTCGTTTGCTGGACAGTTGTTGGTTGTTTTTGTTGCTGCTATTGCTTGTTTGTCTCTGTACTCACCGGCCCCAGAACCTTTCTGCCTGAGGTTGGAGTTGAACCTTGTAGAGGTTCAAAGGGCAGTGGAGGTCCAAAGGTGGGGGAGACCACCCATGTTAAGTCTTCCGGAGAATAGGACACTGCGGATTTGAGGCTTCGCATTCACACCCACCCTCTACCCCCCTCCTGCTTCCCCACACTGAGTAACCGCCTTCAGCCTGCGGGGCTTCCTGTCTCAGGATGCTGTTGGGGTCGCACCAGCAGCAGGAGAGGGCGGTGGAGTGCAGGGTTAGTCCATAGGCACAGAGACAGTGGAACCACTCTGGTGCCTCCTGGGGAGCAGATGTGCCTTTCTGGACAGTCCCACCCTTGACTGTTGCTTTGGCAATGGCCCGTTTGTCTCGACAGGGCCACACACTCAGTGGAGCAGGATTTGCAGCTCCCCCCAGAGGGCACCTGACTTGCATAGGGCCCTGGGTCGGCCCCTGCAGGGAGTGCTGACAGCTCCACCTCTGCCAGTCCTGGACAGTGGGCAGAGAGAGCACTGGGGCCTCCTGGCATTGACCGGCGAGAGTGTGTCTCATCCTCGGGTACCCTTTTCTGATTCGGGATGGGGCACACAAATATTATTCAGAGTGATGGACTGAACAACCTTGGTGCTTTTTGCCATTGGGTCTTCTATGGCTTGACCTCGGCTGGGTCCTGGGCCCCAGAAGGGAGTCTTTTTGCTGGGTGTTTCCTACTGTGTGGCCACGTCCTTTCCACATCCCCGTGTGAGAAAATCGGATGTAGCCACAGAGCAAGGGAATTCTTGCTGAATCTTTCACTCCTGTGTTGGCCCCCACCATCGGGGTGGTTGACCTTTCCGCAGAAAAGTCTGCATGTGGGTATTTGCACACGGTCTTGGGCAGCTGCGGGCTGCTCGGGCCACACGGGACAGAGGGACAGAGTGACAGACAGCTTGAGTGGGGGAGGGCCAGCCTCCTGGCTCTGAGGGGAGGGAGGTGCCTGGCGGGGGTGGCAGGAGAAAGACCCAGGGCACAGTGGGCTATGGGTACAGACACTCGCCTTGGCTGCCTCAGCTCTGCCGTGCCCCCACTCTAGGGCCCCAGCGCCCCCTCCCCCGACACACACACCAGTTTCTGCCTGGGTCCTCCCTTTCCATTTCTAAGGAGTGTACTTCGTCTTTCCTTGCAGAAACGGCCCCCACATCTGCATACTCATCCCCAGCCCGGAGCCTCGGGGACACAGGAATCACACCTCTGTCGCCTTCCCATATTGCGGTAAGACGTGTGCATGTGTGTGTAATGCATACATATATGCACTCGTGTGCACATGCACACATGTATGCATGTGCTCATACATGTGCACGAGTGTCTACATGTGTACCGATGCACATTTGCATGTGTAGATAGGGATGCATGTGTTCACGTATGAGCATATATGTGTGTCTGTATGTGTGTGTACTGATTGTCTCGGTCTTCTAGGTGTAAGGATGCACGTGTGTACAGAGGTGCGCCTATGTGCACATGTGTGTAGGCGTATGTGTATACATGTGTGTACCTATGCATGCAGATTGCCCTGGCTTTCTGGGTTGTCCCTCATGGCCGAGCAGCCCCTCACATTCATGGGGGGGCGGGGCACAGTTGTTTTGGAAGAGGAGCAGTTGGGAGCCACCAAAGGTAGGAAGTACCGACCCCCACTGTCCTGTTTGGCCCTGAACATGCCTCCTCCCTCAGCCGTGAGAGCTCAGAGGTGCTGCCCCTCAGACCAGTTCCTGTGGCTTTCAGCCTGCACCCGCTGCTACTCTGCTACTTGGAGTCCCTCTGCTACTTGGAGTTCTGTCAGAGAATGTCCGCACTGCTAACGCATTGCCGCCTGTGAAGCAACCCGTGTTCTTAAGCCACAACCAAGTGTGCGTCACCAGTGGTCCATGACGGCCGCATGTCGAGAAGCTCGGCCTGGCCTGAGGCACAGGTCTCCCGAGCTCAGGCGTGCTGGGCTGGACCTGGCATGCTCCTGAGACTGAGCCCGCCTCCCAGTGCAACAAGCACGTGGCGTGGCCACCTGGGAGGTCCCCGGGCACAGCTGGCGGAGTGTCCTGACCTAGAGGTCACTCGTGTCTCTGCAGAATGATGCCGACCCCAGTGTGTCAGAGCAGCCATCATTCCTGGTGGTGGTGGCCATCGACTTTGGGACCACGTCCAGCGGCTACGCCTACAGCTTCACCAAGGAGCCGGAGTGCATCCACGTGATGCGGTGAGAGCCTCAGGGCGGCGACTTCGGACAGGCCAGGGGACAGGCGGGGATGGACAGGCACGGGTCCTGACCTAGATATACCTGGTCTTTCTCTCAGAGCCCGGGCCAGGTTCAGGTGTGGTTCAGAGCAGGGCGCACAAGGGACGCGCACGCCCGGCTGCTGGACTCCGGTGTCCAGCCTGGGTGACCGGGAAGACGGCACCCGCGAAGAGGTGCCCCCCACTGCTCGTGTGACCTTAGGCAGCTGCTGGACCTTTGAAGCCAGCAGTTTCCAGGCCAGTCGGCTGTTGGCAGGTGGACACGGGTCGAAAGCCGCTCGGGAAGGCGCCTTTGTGGCTGTGCCACGGGAGGTGCCCCTGCCCGGTGCTGGCTCAGGGCCCGATGCAGGGCTGCAGGCCCAGGGGCAGCTCCCTGAGCAGAGGAAGTCGGGGTGTCAGCAGCAGGCGCAGAAGCACCATGCCAGAGGATAAGCAGCGCGGGGTGTGAAGGGCACCTTGGCGGGGGCCTGGGTCTCCCCACCTGCACCCAGCAGCCCCCAGCCCCTCCCACACATCTGCTCGGGAAGAATCACCGGGCAGGGCGGGTCAGCAGGCAGGCTCTGGGCTACCCAGGCACTGTGTTAAGAGACAAGGTTGTAAAGACCGTCACCCCGACCTCCCAAGCCAAGGATGACCCTGAGGATACGTTATTCTGGGCTTTGTCGTCCCGTGGGCTGACAGAGAAGGGTTCATCACCCGTGCCTTCGCTTGTTGGCAGGCGATGGGAAGGGGGTGACCCCGGCGTGTCCAACCAGAAGACACCCACCACCATCCTGCTGACCCCTGAGCGGAAGTTCCACAGTTTCGGATATGCCGCCAGAGACTTCTACCACGACCTGGACCCCACCGAGGCCAAGCAGTGGCTGTACCTGGAGAAGTTCAAGATGAAGCTGCACACCACGGGGGTAAGTGCATGTGTGTGTGTGTGTGTGTGTGTGAGAGAGAGAGAGTGTGTATACATGCATGTGTGTGTGTGTGTATTTATGTGTGTGTGCATGTGTGAGTATATACATGTATATGTGTACGTGTGCATATATGTCAGTGTGTGTGCATGTGTGTGTATGTGTCAGTGTGTATATGTGTATGTATGTGTGTATGTGTGTATACATATGTGTATGCATGTATGTGTGTATGTATGTATCTGTGTGCATGTGTTTGTGCATGCGTTTGTGCATGTGTGAGCCTTTCCCAGGCAGTGCTCTGGTTCTCCAACCATGGTGCTGGGCTGGGGGGACCCGGGCTTCTCCACTGCAGAAGCAGACTCCATTTACCCGGGTTTTTAGAAATGGGAGCATGTGGTGCTTGCTGATATACGAGTGGTCACCGAAGAGCGTTTCAGGACTTGGTTGCTGCGGGACGTCACTGGTGGCTTTGGGGGTGGGTGGTCTTGCTGTGCTTTCTGGGGTTGCTTGACGTGAGGGGTGGGAGATGAAGGGACCCTAAAAGGGGGCACCAGGGCACTTGGGAGCTTGTTGCAAAGTTTGAAGGTATTTGTTAGTAGCTGGACCTGTAAGTGTGTGTGTGTATGTGTGTGTGTGTGTGTGTGTGTGTGTGTGTGAGTGTGTGCATACACAAAATATCTAAAATCAGGAACTTGCCAAGCAGTCCTGCGCCCAGCAAGTCAGCGAGGTGTCCTCCCTGCAGCCTCGGAGAAAGGCCGGAGGCTAGGTCCCTCCACAACTGTTTGCTCCCTGTGAGCCTCCTCACCTCCGTACTCAGAGGTGGAGGGTGGCCACGGCGTGAAGGCCACAGGCTCGGGGGGCCTGGCCGCCCGCTCGGAAACCTTGCCTCTTGCAGCCTTGCAGGAGTAGGTGGGGCGCGGGCTCTCTGAGCCAGGTTTCACTGGGGCCCCGTGAGCAGGGGAGTGGGGGCCCCTTCACAGGGGTGAGGACTCGCCCGCCGGGGCCCCTGCTGGCCCCTCCTGAGCGCTGGGTCATGGCTGGCTTCCCTCTTTATGGCTTCCATTTGTCTGCCCGCTAAGTGGTCACAGACAGATGTTCTGGGAGCCCCGGCAGCCAGCCCCCGCCCTCCCGGGCTCTGTGCTCATCCAAGAAGCAGTTCCCCTCCCCCACCCCGCGCTCCCTCCCCCCACGCCCAGTGGGGCTCAGTGCCGGGCAGCAGCTGGGAGCAGGTGGGGCAAAGGAGGGTGCCTTGGCCGAGCTGCAGAGGTGCCACCAGCAGGATGACTAATGGGCTCTGCCTGGCTGGCACCAGCTGATGCCCCTTCGTACCCCAGGGCAAAGCCTGATCAGCAGCTCATCAGCTAAGCGGGGGACCCCTAATTCCTTGGCAGTCGGGACCTTGCCCAAGACAGAAGACTTGGGAGCAACTTCTTCCTGATATTTGCCCCCTCTCTGCCCATCTGTACCCTCTAGGGATTTTCTTAGCATTAAAAACCATCTAGGGCCGGAGTCATAGTACAACGGGTAGGGCATTTGCCTTGCATGCAGCCAACCCAGGTTCAATTCCCAGTATCCCCCAAGCACCGCCAGGAGTAATTCCTGAGTGCAGAGCCAGGAGTAACCCCTAAGAATTGCTGGGTGTGACTCAAAAAGCAAAAAGCAAAAAAAAAAAAACCCTAAAAAAATAATTGATCTCCATTATTTGTGGAATGGAACCAAGCCCCCCTGACCCGGCCTCGTGTCACTTTGAATGCCCGAGGTCCACCACTACTCTCGCAGCTGCTACAGCTTCCAGCGGAGGAGAGGATGGGGTGTAGACTGGGCAGGGCAAGCCCTGGGTGGAGGGGCTTCTGTTCCGATGTCTGGGGATGGGAGGCTGCACGTCTGATTAGCATGACGGGGCAGCGAGCTGGTGTGCCGTCGTCGCCTTCATTAGGGGGCTTCCTGAGGGTGACCGTGCATGTCCGAGTGTGGAAATAGCAGGTAAGTGGCTTCTGTAGCAGAGCCAGCAGCTGCTGCTTCTCTGTTCCTGGGCTCTGGCTCTGGCTGAAATCCATGTCTGCCCCCAGAGGGTGAGGGAGAGATGGAGGGGGGGAGGAGGGGAGAGGGGGGGCAATGATGTAGGAGCCACTTTCCATAGCATAGCATTGAGGCGGAAATGGAGCAGGGGAGAGAGAGAGAGAGAGACAGAGAGAGAGAGAGAGAGAGAGAGAGAGAGAGAGAGAGAGAGGCGGGGGGGGGGAGAGGGAGAGGGAGAGAGGGAGTGAGCTGTAGGATGAGGGTGAGAGGGAGGGGCTAGCCAGGGCCTTATGCTGCAGGCTGGTTGGGGGGCACCTCCCGGTCTGCCCTCAGACATCAGGACCCCCAGGCCCCGAGCAGCAGTTCCCACCCAGGAGATATCTCTCGCCCACCTGCTCTCACCCTTTGGTCCCCCCCACCCCGCAGGACCTCACCATGGACACTGACCTTTCAGCAGCCAACGGCAAGAAGGTCAAAGCCCTGGAGATCTTCGCTTACGCCCTGCAGTACTTCAAGGAGCAGGCGCTGAAGGTAGGAGGTGCCAGTGGGGAGTGCTGGGGCGGCTCACGCTACTGGTGAGAGGGCACACAGGCAGCGAGGGAGTGAGGTGCCCTCTCGGACCCCAGAAGACAGCTCCATGGCCGGCCACGTGAGATGGTCCACGTGCGAATGGAGTGGGTGATAAACAGCTGACCACAGTGACTGCAGGTGGTCACCAGGCTCTACCGTTCTGGGAGTGGCCCCCAAACAAGCAAACAAACAACAATAGATATAATTGTCAGGAAAAATAAGCAACTTGCCAGCTCCTCCCCTGAGCCCGTGTAGTTGCGTGTTCTTACATGTGCTTACATGTGCTTTCGTGCTCATGCGTGCTTATGAGCTTACATGTCCTGGAGGAGCAGTGGGTGAGGGGTGCTGAGGTCAGGCTGCATGTTTGCCATGAGCTGTGGGCATGGCGGTGTGGGGGGATGGGGTGGGTAGACTCCAGCGTTCTTGGAGGCTGCTCAGAGCTGGGCCGGCTTGTGTGTTCTCGGTCCTGCCAGCACTTTCGGAGTCTAGAGTGAGTTGGCCCATTTTACAGCCAGGATCCCTGATGCCTGATGCTCAGAGTCTTCTCAGCCCTATTTTTAGTCTTTGCAGGTCAGAGAGAATCCTCTGATGTATCCTCTGGTCCCATGTACCCCCAGGGGCCCGGCTGGTGTGTCTTAACCTTTGCCCCTGCCAGGAAATCTCCCCGTGCCTCATGGACCCCCTGGCAGGGGTAGAGGGCTCCACCAACAGCGATATCTGCTGGGGATGGCCCTGGGCGAGACCCTGGTCCGGATCTGGGACTGTGTCGTGGCCTTGGCAGCCCAGGGCACGCTGGCAGGACCTGGTTTGACTTTGGCACTCTTGAGTTGCGCAGTTGTCCAGAGAACACTGGACATCTCTGAGCTTTAGTTTCCCTTCGGAGAAAAGTGTTCTCAGGACGGGCCCCTCTGCAACAGGGTTCCGGAATGAGCTATGGGAGGTGGCAGGTAGACGCAGAGGGCCTCACACGACTGACAGGGAAGCAAGTGTTCAGAAAATTCTCTCTCCTTCCAGCAACCTTGGGAGCTAGGTATTATCCCCCCATTGCGCAGATTCATAGACTGAGGCCCGGGAGATCCTCAGGTGAGCAGGGAGTAACTGCTGGCATCTCATTGGCCTTCAGGTAGGCTCAGGGAACCAGGGGAACTGGACACCCTGCCCGCTAAATATTCCTTTTGAATTTTTTCTTTGTTTGGGGGCCACATCCGGGGGTAAGCCAGGGTTTACTCCTGGCTCTGTACTCAGGGATCACTCATTCCTGGTGGGACTGGGGGACCATAGGGAGTGTCAGGGACCGAACCTGTGCTGGCCGTGTGCAAGGCAAGCCCCTTCCCCGCTGTGCTGTCTCTTCAGTCTCCGGCTAGCTGACTATTTGCAGACTGGCCTTTGCACCCCACCCCAGGGTCATGATGCAGATGCCCCGCAAAATTCGGGGGCCAGAGACCCTGGGTTCTGGGCCGAGCTTCAGGGGGCCCTGTGCCCAGCAGTCCCCACTGACCCTCTGCGTCTGCGTTTCCTTTGGCTTCAGGAGCTGAGCGACCAGGCGGGCTCGGAGTTTGAGAACTCAGACGTCAGATGGGTCATCACGGTGCCCGCCATCTGGAAGCAGCCGGCCAAGCAGTTCATGAGACAAGCCGCCTACCAGGTGAGGCGCCAGGGCCTGCAGAGCCAGCCCGGGAATCCCGCAGGCAGGGGACCAGGCAGGGGACCAGGCAGGCAGCTTCCCAGGCCAGTTTCCTCCCGGGGGAGGAACAGGGGTCAGCGTCACAGGGGCAGGGGCCGGCCCAGCGTCCCCTCCTATGCTCTGCTTTTCTGGTTTGCGTTTCCACGGCGCCTTCTCCAGGGCTGGCATTTCACAGTGGGGTTCAGAGACTTTTCTCGGGGGGTGACTGGACATGAGGAACGGCTGGGGCAGGAGAGTGTTTGAATCAGAGGGGACTCGGGAGGCCCCCGGCCGTGAAGGGGACCGGTCTGGCGTGGCAGCTCTGTGCCTTAGGCTGGCATCGAGGGCTGTGTGGTTCCGCACACCGCGGGCTTTCAGCAGGCACAGATCAGGTCCAAGGAGGGACCTTCTTCTCTGCACTCTTCTCTGCATTCTCCTTCCTCTCACCACCGTGAGAATCTGCCTCCCTCCACCACGTACCGACCCAAAATAGCTTTGTTTGTGTACGGGTAGAGGAAGAGGGTGGGCGTTGGAGAAAAGCCTTTTTTTTTTTTATAGGAAGGCGCCCAACACAGTGTAGCTGGCTCAGAGATCTCTGCATGCCCGAGACCCCGGTGGTGTCCTGCTATAGTAGCCCTCTCTGGGCATGCTTATCTCTCGGGACTCAGCCCAGGGTTCTAGGTTTTTCTAAGGGAAGCAAGATTTGCGGTTTGCATCTTTGTTTTCTGGTCCTCTCGAAGACTGTAGCAGCACCCATGTAACCAGAGAAAGGGCTGTTTTCTTTTGGGGGGGGTTGGTTGATATTTCTTTCTTTCTGTCTCTGTCTCTCTTTCTCTCTCTTCTTCCTTCCTTTCTTCTTCCTTTCTTTCTTTCTCTCTTCTTTCTTTCTTTCTTTCTTTCTTTCTTTCTTTCTTTCTTTCTCTCTTTCTTTCTTTCTTTCTTTCTTTCTTTCTTTCTTTCTTTCTTTCTTTCTTTCTTTCTTTCTTTCTTTCTCTCTCTCTTTCTTTCCCTTTCTCCTTCCTTCCTTCCTTTCTTTCTTTCTTTCTTTCTTTCTTTCTTTCTTTCTTTCTTTCTTTCTTTCTTTCTTTCTTTCTTTCTTTCTTTCTTTCTTTCTTTCTTTTTCTTTCTTCCTTTCCCTGCAAAATAAAGACATGCCAGAGAGCAGGAGGGCCAGTGACTGCCCGGCAGGGCCTGTGTGTGCAGATTCATGGCCGGGGGTGCTGGCTTGCTGCAGATGGTACTCCTCTCTGAGGACCCACTGTTGTCTGTTTTCTCTTCTTCCTCTTTATTATTACTGTTATTTTGTTGTTGTTGTTTGGGGGGGCCACACCTGGCAGTGTTTAAGAGCTGACTCCTGGCAGGCTCCAGGGACCCATATGGGATGCTGGGGATTGACTGCGTGTGAGGCAAATGCCCCACCTACAATACCTACAGCGCTGTCCTTTTGCACCTTGATTTGAGTCCCTGGTGGTTCTGACGTGATAGGGGCTTATTTGCCGAACAGAGAATGATGGGTTGATGAGTTCCCTCTTTAAAATTCCACTCAGTGCTTCTAAACTATAGCCTATACCAAAGCCAACAGGTGGGTGGGCCACATCCAATCTGGCGAAGGGAGGAGAGCCACGGCCAGTCCCGTGAAGCGCCTAAGAGAAAAAGCAAGTGTGAGCCCTGCACAGGAGCGCTTCCCTCCTGCCTCACTGCGCTCTTGCTTTCTTGCTGGCATTTTGGATTTTTCCCATCTCTGTACTCTGACAGAAACCTTGGCTCCTCCTGACTCTTGAGGAGACCCGCATCACAGGCTGCTCCGGGTCTCCTGCTGCTGACGGTGTAGTCTGGGGCTGGCCAGCCCCCCTCACTGTGTCAGCTCCCTCCTAATAAGCCGTCTTCCCTACATTCTCTCAGTTCTGAGCAAACTGAGCTAGCTGGCCGGCTCCTGACGTGGGAGAGTGTAACTTCCAACAGAGAGCCCGGAGGGTGGGGCATGGGGGTGCCCTTGGGTTGGTGGCCAGCTGCCACATCACCTACATGCGTGAGCGAGGCCACTGGATCCCAGGCTCATGGCTCGGCCTTCGGGGGCGGAACTTCAGCCTTGCAGCAGCCTGGTGCAGGAGGGTTCCTGGCAGTGGGGCAGGAGACGGGGCTCAGGCAGCCTTTTCCGTGGGGCGAGCAGGCCAGGTAGAGCAGCCCAGGGCCTCTGCTCGTGGCCAGTGAAGGAGACAGAACATCTTTCAGAGAGAATGGTTTCATCTGAAAATGCCCGACTCCTCTTCCATCTCGGGCTTGTGGGGCAGCATCGAGCATCTGGGAAAAGCTTCTTCCGCAGGACGCAGCCTCCATACCCTTAGCCCCGTGGCGAGCATTTAGGGGGTTGGGCTTCGGATGTGATTCGGTGGTAGAGTACATGAGAAACCCTGGGTTTGATCCCTGACATTGCAGAAAAGCACCGAGTACTTGGAGAGGGGCAGAGCGAACAGATGGGCCTCCTTCCGAAAAGACCAAACAGACCCAGGCTCACCGGGGGTGGGGTGGTGGCGGGGAGGGAATAGCCCACGGATTCATAGAAGCATCTTGCCTGAAATCCACTTGGGCCCCATATCTGTGAGCCAAGTGATGCTCTGTATGAGCGAGGACCTGGGGACCCAGAGCAGCCACCTGCCTTTGCCTCCCTTTCTGGGCGCACCACGGTGCTGAGTGACTGCAGTGACAACGGAAACAAAGCACAACAGCAGCCCTGGACAGCAGAGCCTGCACAGCTGTTGGCCCTGCGGCTGGAGGCCGGGCCAGCAAGTGCTTCACAGAGTGACCAGCTGTGGACACAGTCCTGTCCTGGAGCGTTTCCCTGCTGCACGCAGGCCCGGGATCGAGTGACCAGCTGTGGACGTAGTCCTGCTGTGTTCTCCTGATGTGTGCAGAGTGCAGATCAGAGCAGCGAGCGTGGCACCCACATCGCCTTCCTCCCTGGCCTGTACTCGCCATCTCTCGGCCCTTCCCGACGGGAGCTCGTGACCACGCAGCCACACTCCATACAGCCACTGTGGTGGTGTTCCTGTAGCCCAGATTCTCACGGGTGTCATAGGGGGTAGCGTGCCCTGGACTCAGCTGCTGTGTGTGCCGCAGCCCTCAGTTCTGTGGGAGGAACGCTTGTTTGGTTTCACGGAGACTGGAGGGGACTTCAGCCAATTAGAGACGTGGGGGTTGGGCCCTTCATGCCTTCTCAGCACCTCCCTGTTGGTGGTGCCGCAGGGCAGAGGGCTTGGCCAAGGCACTGAGAAGTGCACAGGCTGGGCTGCAGGTGTCCCCATCAGCCTGGGGGGAGCTGGAGACGAGCGTGCTGGGTGCAGGGCTGGGAGGGCTGCCAGGAACGGTGGCTGGAGAGAGCAGCTCTCGAGGCAGAGTCAGCCGAGCAGAGAGATTGCTTCTGCCCTTGTTGACCCTGATGTGATCCCAGGGGAGCAGAGCCCAGCTCTGATCTCTGGGGGGCTCTGACCACTCACACTTCCGGCTCAGGACCCGCCTGCCCAGACCCGGCCACTGCTGGGTTTTTGAGCACTTTTTACATCTTTCATTGCAGTCCACGAGCCTCTGGAACCCTGCCTGGGGAAACGGTGTTAAACCAGGCGAGATCTCCCCAGAGGAATCACATGAAGACAAGTTGCGATGCAATAAGCAAAGGGTCTCTATTGGCTAGCCTGAACTAGGGCCCTCGTCCAGCTCACCGTCACAGTGGCAGCCTTCTTGGAATGAGCGTCTCTAACTCTCAAAAGTGAGGGGCTTTTATACCATAAGATTATATAACAGGGACTTTCCATGGACCACCCTTTTGGCCAGTCTGAGGGGCTTTTCACTACTTGTACTTAGCTGATTGGTTATAAGTTGGAGTTATGTAAGGGTTGCATAAGAGTTACATAAGTATTATATTAGATGTGGGGGGGTCCCTATCTGTATCTGATTGGTAACCCTTAGTTGACCTCACCACGGCTATCTCACTTAGGGGAAATCATGACTCAATTCCAAGTATGGAATTCTGGAACTGAAACCTAGGCCTAGCTTCTTCTGGCTTCTTTCTGAGCCTGTCATGGCTCTGCCTCTGCTTCTCTATCTCTCACCTAAATCTCAGCAGAGCTGATGGGGATGCGGCTCCTCCCTCTCTCCGTGGAGGGCAATGCAACAGGTTCGAGTGGAAGAGTGTGGTCCCTTGAACCTGTGTCCCAGAGACACTCCCAGGGTTCTCTCAGATCCTGCCTGTCCCTCCTTCCTCATTTGGGTCCTTCCCACTGCTCCCCCTCTGCACTCTCTCGAGCACTGGGAGACCCTTCTATGGAAAAGGGTCAGAGCTTTTGCTATGAGGGGACCCACACGGCTGGGAGGGACACCTGGTGGTGAGCGTGCACTGGAACACCCCTGCATATTGTGTGATTATGCTCCAGGCTCTTTCTCCTCAAAAACCTCTGAGTTAGATTGTTTTGGATACATATTTCTCCTCTAAATCAGAGTGATCTCTGGGCATGGTGGGGTTTGGAATGGCTTGCTCAGGCCCAAGAATTAGCGCTGGTGCAAATTGAAGAAGTGCCGATAGTGCTGGGGACAAACCACCCACCAGGGCCCAAGGGAGCCCCCTGCTCCCACTGTGTGGAGAGGCACTGCCCACAGGCTCATCTTGATAGATTACTCCTGGCGGTGCTCGGGGGACCAGAAGGGATGCTGGGAATTGAACCCGGGTTGACTGCGGGCAAGGCAAATGCCCTTCCCACTGTGCTCCAGGCCCAGATATCTCAGTTTTGATCCACTTGCACAAAGAAAGCAGAGTGTAATGATTGGTCCCTTCCAGGGCTGAGGAGTTGGCGTACACATGGGCGGTCCGCCTATCCAACCTGATTCTGCTGGGGTGCAGCTTGCCTGCTTGGGGTTATTTTAAAATACGCCCCAGGCAGAGTAGAGCAGGAAGGTGTGGTGTGAATCACTAATGAATGCCCAGACCGGAGTGTGAGCGGGGCTGTCAGATGGTAAAGGCCAGAATAAGCATCGTGCTTCTCACTATGTCTGCCCAGCCCCCTCCCACCACACACACACACACACACACACACACACACACACACACACACACCCCGCAGCCCGGCTCAGGGCCCTGTTGCTCTTCCTGGCCATCTGGGAGCCTGTTGGTGACTCTACATGGGACCTAGGGCAGACTGGTGCCTGGGAAATGGGGGGCGTCTTTGTCTCCTTGTACCCCCAAATTTGTTGTCAGCATTGGAACCTGTCGGTACATCCATTTCTTTGTGGCTAGAATTTTCTTCCGCCTTCACCTTGCGCTGTGGGACTGAGCCTGTCAGATTCTAGAAGGTTCTTGGCACACCTGGGAAGATGGCAGAGCCAGACCAGGAGATTAGTTTCACTTTAGTTGTCCTCTGGTTCTGATGTGGTTCTGAGTGTGCCCTACCTCTCTGTTCACCATGTGCTGAAATGCCCTGTCCCTGCCCTAAGGCCTCTGCTGTGACCCTTGAGCGAGACTCAGGGAGGGGCCTTGGGAGCCCTGGAGCAGGAGTAAGGACTCGTCTCGTCCCACAGCTGAGTCGGTGGGGGTTGGCCCATCAGCTAGGGCCGCCCTGGTCTCTGGCCCTGCTCTGCCCCATGAGGGTGGTCAGTGCTGAGTTCGCTCACTCCAGTCTGGTTTGTAAACTCAACTTCCCAGGAGCGCCGCTGCCATTTGACAGGTGTTTGGTGTCAGGGGAGAGGTTTCCCATGTCCCCTGCCTGTGCAGGGTCACACAGGCACAGTTCATGGCTTCCTTGAACTGCTGCTGTACGAGAGGAAGGACTTTGGGCAGGAACTGCTGCTGTTGTAGAAATCGGGGTCTCCTCTGGGGTTCCCTATCCCGGCTGTGGGAGGAACTTTCCCGGGACCCTCCTGGTGCTCAGTAACGACAGCTTGAAGCCTTCCACGGGGACGCTGAGGTCACAGTACAGTGTCCCCACCCCAAAATCACTGCCTGGGCCACTAGAACCGAGCATTGGCTGCAGCATGCTCAGACCACGTGGTCCCCCGAGGTCTGGGAACAGATGCCTTCCTGCCCGTTGCCTATGGTGGTCTGCCAAGTTCATGCTTCCGCCTTGGTGCTGCTCACCTTGGGTCAAGGCAGTCCTGCAGCCGAGAGAGTGCGGCGTTTTCCAGGTGCACTCCCACATTTTCCTGGCGCACTCAGCGGTTCTCGGGGACCTGGCTTGGGGCCAGCACCCCGTCACTCAGTGTTCTTGGTTCCTTGTAGGTCCATGGAAAAAATTCCCCAGCCAGCAGAGTGTGACTGGATGCCCCCCCCCCTTCTTTGGGAGCAGAAAGAGCACCAAGTGGGGGGCGTTTCCTGAGCGAGCCTGCTCAGGGAGCTCCAAGTTACAGCCCTCCCTGCCTTTTCTGTCTTGCAGGCGGGCCTGGCCTCCCCCGAGAACTCAGAACAGCTCATCATCGCCCTGGAGCCCGAGGCAGCCTCTATCTACTGCCGGAAGCTGCGGCTGCACCAGATGATCGAGCTGAGCAGCAAGGCCGCGGTCAATGGGTCCAGCTCCAGTGACACAGTAGGAGCTGGGTTTACACAGGGTACCTCCTGCTCTCTCTTCCCCCTCCCTGCTCTGGCCCCGCCCCAGTAGCCCCGCCCTCTCCCGTGGAGCCACTCCCCTCCGCACAGCCACGCCCTCTCCTAGGATAGCCCCACCCTCTCCCGTGTGGCCACTCCCCTCCCATGTAGCCCCGCCCACCCCACCCCAGTTTCTTAGAGGCACTTGGGATGCTGCCATGGAGGACTCAGATGCCCATGGCTCTAAACACTTCTATTCTCAGCCCCCTTTTTGCTTCCTCCAGGGACCCCCCCTCCCCTGGTTATAAATTCAGCCAAGCTTCCCCTGGTTCATCAGCACGCAGTGGCCTTAAGGGGGAGGGTGCTTCTCCCCTAGGACCCCAGGGTGGCCCAAGAGCAGTCCGTGGCCTTGCATTTAACTGGGCTCTTCATCTCGTCTGTTTATTAACTGGGTCTTAATCTAATCCCACGTGCTTGCGATTAATTCCTCCATTAAGGCTGTTGATTTATCACTGACTCATTCATTCATTGGGACCGCTTGGTGTGTGACGAGCTCATTGTGTGTCTTAACTGTCGAGGGACCAGCGTGGGACCCAGGGAATGGATTGGTTTCAGGACCCGCGGACACACACCTTCTCTCGAGTAGCTGAGGAGGAGAGCGGGTCCTGGGGAGCCAGGACGGGTGCTTTCACGGGAGCTTTTTCTTTCCATGTTTGTCCGTATGCCCGCGGCGGGCGGTCTCAGTCCCCAGAACTCTCTCCCCTGGCACCCAGGGCTCTGTGATCCTGGCCAAGCAAGATGGCAGCCTCTCTAGGTCAGCGTCAGGGTCCCATCGGGAATGAGTGTGGGGCCCAGGGGGGTCACGGTGAGAACAGACGCCCACCTGCCAGCCAGGTCTGGGAGGTGTGGGATGACATGCGCAGACGTCCCCAGCAGCCCCATCCCCAACTTTTCTCAGGTCCTGAATCAAAACCCGTGTCTGTGCCAGCCCACCCCCCCGGGGCCCATACACTCTTAGCAGCAGTTCCTGCCCAGAGGGCACTGGCCGGTAGCTCCCAGCCCCCAGGCTGTCGCGCCAGTCTGCCAGCATGGTGCTCGCACCCTCCTCCCAGCTCCCCTGGCCCGAAGGCGCTGTGCCCCCCTCCAGCCTGAGCTGGCTTTGCCTTCTCTGGCGGTGCTGGGCAGGAGACATGCCTGCCTTGCAGGTGCAGGCCATGTTCTGGGGCTTTCTCTCCGGCCGCCATGCCCCCGGCCAGCTCCTTCCTTTGGGTTTTCCTGGGAAGTGAGAGGGCTGCCGGGCTCTGTCAGACACGCTGCTTCTTCCTTGGCTGGTTCCGAGTGAGACATTCGTGTCCGAATCAGCGGCTTCTAGTGGGGCGCTTCCTCACCCTCCGGGGCAAAGTGCTCATGGTGGAAGGGGTGTGATATGTTTGGGGGTGCTGGCCGTCCTCGAAAACTGTGCTTTGGGTCCCCGTGCCAGCCAGTCCTGTCTACACCAGTCCCGTCTACACCCCACTGTCCCCTGTCAGCATCTCCTGTGCCTTGTGGAATGTGTTATGAGAGTCTCTTTGGGGGTCTTGAGATCCTCAGATGGCCCCCCCCATGCATACCCACAGAAGCCGCCGTTGGCCTCTTTTCTGCCATTTTAGTTTGAACACCAACCTGTGGACCCCCTGGAACTGCATGTCTCAGCCTTTTCCAGGCCCAGACCCCTCAAGTCTGTTCTTTCCCTTTTGGTGTTTGCGTTTTGGGCCACACCTGGTGTTGCTCAGGGGTTACTCCTGGCTCCGCTCCCGTGAATCACTCCTGGTGATGCTCAGGGAACCATATGGGATGCCGGGGGTCGAACCCGGGCTGGCCACATGCAAAGCAAGCGCCCTCCCTACTGTACTACCTCTCTGGCCCCAGGCCTGCTCCTTTCTGTGCATCTCAGCCTATGGTGAGGCCTCCTGACCTGGCTCCCCATTTACATGCTTTTTGGCCTGCGGCCCTGAGAATATCCTGCTAGTCGGGATTGTTTCAGAAAACCCTGTTGGCCCCCACGGGGTCTGCTTTGGAGCTTTGTCCAGAGCTCGTGGCCACAAGACAGAAGTCCTGAGTTTGGGGTTCCCTCCCAGGACCCCTGTAACCGGGGCTGGCCTCTCCGCTGTACCCCGGAGCCTGAAGTACTTGCTGCGTGGGTTCACCATCCCAGCCCCCCGAGGAAACTGTTCCTGCATGCCCCCTGGCTGTAAAAGACAGTGGGACTTTAGTGACTCAGGAGCACTGGGCAGCAAACAGGGAACAGCGCCTTCATCTGCGAACCCCGGGGCGGCTCTGATGGTTCACAGTGATGACGGTTGGCTGGGCACTGGGTGTCACACTTGGCGCGTTGCCTTTGTTATCACCTGCTGTGTCTTGGGGAGTGTCACTGTATTCTGGGCCCTTTGGGACACCAAGCCAGTGATCTGTGCCCTGTCTGCCCCCCAGAGTTATGAGGGAGGGCTGTGGAGGTGAAATCCTCTGTACAGGCATCACCGCCACTGGGCGCCTCAGCCTGGTTGTCCCTTAGCTGTGAGCGCCACTAGGTGAGAGGTGCCACCTTGTGGCCGAAGGTGGCGGAAGCTCATGCTGCCTTTTTCGGGGCCAGGAAACGTCTAGGGCCCCTTTGTTTACCCGGGATCCAGATTAGCAAAACATACCCCACATTCCTGCCTTGAAGTGCCGCTGTTGAATCAAGTGCTGCTGGCTGTTCTGCAGACAGTTTCCTCCCGGGCAGCGGAGCTGGGAAATGGACCGGCTATATTAACCCTTCCCGCCCCTCCCTCTCCACCACGTGTCAAAGGAAGGAATGAGAGATTGTCCTTGGGGTGGCCTTGCAGGCAGGGCAGAAGCCAGAGCTGCCACACAGACACGGGGTGACAGCAGGGGGAAGGGCTGTCTCTGGAGGCGCAGACGTTGGCATTCCCGAAGCTGTGCTCATTTCATGATTTTGATCCTGTCAATGTTCTAAATCTTCTGTCCCTCAACCTCCTTGCGCTGCTGCTCGCACTCTCGGCAGGAGACTGCCGGCTCCTTCGCGCTTTCTTACCCGTCGTCCTTTTCTTCCTGTCGGCCACTAGCTAAGGAGCACATACGGCGCAATCGGCAGAGCCGGACCTTCTTGGTGGAGAATGTCATAGGCGAAATCTGGTCTGAACTGGAGGAAGGTAGCGTGCCTGGATGCCCTTTGCTCTTGCTGGAATGTGTGTGTGTGTGTGTGTGTGTGTGTGTGTGTGTGTGTTTGTGTGTGTGTGCATGCACTTGAGCCCGAGCTTTTGGCAAAACAACAACAACAACAACAACAACAAAACCACCTCCTGTTCCATTCGCACTTTTAGGAAATGTTCAGTGTCTGTGGGTTTTAAAGCATGTTTTAAAACGTGGGTTTTAAAACGTTGCATGTTATAAAACCATGTTACACTCTGCCAGACAAAGGTGGGAGTTGGAATCTCCTAGTTTTACAGTTTGTCTGGCGTTAAACAGCAGTATTTTTTTGGGATTCCCTTACCGTGGCAGGAAGTTGTCCCGGTGTCCAGGGATGTGGCGGTGAGCTGCAGAATGCTTGAGTCTTCAAGATCCCTCTTCTGGGTTCTTTCTCATCCACGCTAACGGCATGCCTGGGCAGACGTGGCTGCCTTCTGGAGTCATGAATAACTCTCTGTGTGGCTCATCAGCCGAACCATTGCTCTCATGAGAAGTTGCAGTCAGTGGTGCTTAGCTATGGACCCCAAATTAGCAACCCCCACACTCCAACTTGTTTTAGGGTGGGGGACTATGTACAGGATGGCTGTTTTTGTACCAGGTGACAAGTATGTGGTTGTGGACAGTGGTGGTGGCACCGTGGACCTGACCGTGCATCAGATCCGGTTGCCCGAGGGACACCTCAAAGAACTCTACAAAGCTACAGGTGAGCACGTGCCTCCTCCAGAGCGTTTTCCTCATCTGTTTCTGATTTTCCGTTCTCTGTGCTACCGGCATCTGGCATCCCATAGCGGAGGGCTCTGAGGCCTGCATGTACCTGCTTAACAAAATAACACGACAGCGTCTCGAAGGCACCGGTCATCTTGACTGACCTTCAGCCCCAAATGCGCCCATTTTAGGTCCTCGCCAGGAGACTTCCCGTGCTATCGTGCAGTGCCTTGCCCTTGGGATCAGAACTCCGGTGGCTAATCGACTTATAGACACAGTGCAGCTTTCCAATGGGGCCCCAAGACACCTGAGCGAGGCTCGTGATTGCTCAAGCACAGAGGACTGGTTAGGACTGCAGGGATGGAGCAAGGCCCACTGGGTTCCCAGACCCTGGCCTGGGCTTTCTGGGGTGGCCGTACTAGAATGTTCCTCATAGGTTCCATGCATTGGTTTTGCGTAAAAGGTAACTGATTGTGACTCTATTGTTGAAGAATCATCTTTGCAGGGAAAAGTAATCCTCCCCGTGCAAGGAGAAGAACCCAGTAGGGTTGGGCAGTGTGAGAGAACGCTTAGGCTGAGGACTAAAACACACATGTGCTCCTATGCACCCCCCCCCCCCACATGTGTGGAGCACATGTGTATTTTCTGTGCTCAGCAGTGAAGGGACCTGGGGCAGGGGGGCTTCCTCAGACTGGGCTCTCTGAGCAGTATGCAGAGGGCCCCAGACGCCCTCTCAGTGGGTTTTGGCTGACCAGGCCAGTGGTGCTGGAGATGAACCAGGGCACCCCACTGATTCTGGGGACCTTCAGGGCCATACCAAGGGGTACTTGGGGGACCTTCCGGTGCTAGGGAGCCAGCCTCGGCCAGCCACTCAGTGCAGGCACCTTATGCTCTGTACGCTCTCTCGGGCCCCTCTGAATTAGATGCTGATATAATTCTAACAGATCCTCATGTCTCTTTTCCTGACTCAGGTGGCCCCTACGGATCCTTAGGAGTAGATTATGAGTTTGAAAAACTCCTCTGTAAGATATTTGGAGAGGATTTTATCGAGCAATTCAAGATCAAGCGTCCCGCGGCATGGGTTGACTTAATGATCGCGTTTGAGTCTCGCAAGAGGGCGGCTGCCCCAGACCGAACCAACCCCCTAAACATCACCCTGCCCTTCTCCTTCATTGACTACTACAAGAAGTTCCGGGGTCACAGCGTCGAACATGCCTTGAGGAAAAGCAAGTGAGTAGGACTTCCCGTGGTTCGGGACATTCTGGGAGAGTTTTGGGGGTGGAGGAAAGGACTGTAGATTCAGGGTACCAACTCTACACACTTTCTGTGTGACCTTTCGCAAGTGACTTAACTTCTCTGATGTTCATTTTTTTTAATTGAAAAATGCAGGTGTTCGTTTCACTTGCCTCAAGGGTGCTCTTTTAGGGTGAAATGAATTCATATATCTTAAGTGCTTAGCCAGATACCTGGGATCTGGAAAGTACTGTGTTAACCGTTACAAGCTCTACTCTGAAAGTTGGTAAGTGCTATGAAAGCTGGAGAGTTTGAGCAAACCTTTGGTCACTTCTGACTCCTCCAATGTCTGTAGGAGAAGCTGGTGCCTTTTCCGTAAATGTTTGATGAATGGATTCACTGGGAGCCTGGGTTCCCACCCTCACCCCTCACCCCCATTCTGAGTCTCTTGACTGCAGACAAATGTTACTAGCTCAGCTTGTTATAAAATGAATGTATTTGGAAGATGTTTTAAAGCTGCATTAAAAATAATAGACAAAAATAATAGGTTTCTGAACACCTTTTTATCGTGGAAAATTTCACACATTCGTAGTGTCAAAAGAGCCTCATTATCTAGCTTCAGCAAGTGTCAGTTGCAGCCTAAATCCTCCCCCACCCTACCCCAACGCTCTGAAAGCAAATCTCAGCTAGATTATCATCTAATCCATAAACATGTCAGTGTGCACGCAAAAGGAAATACGCGTAAAATCATAACCACGGTGCCGTCATCACACTTACACTTCTGCAGTATCTTCAAGAGCCAGTTAATATAAGATTTTTTTTTTTCTAGGCCAGAGGGATAAGTCTGGAGCACATACTTGCAGGCAGGAGATGGAGATTCAGTCGCTGACAGGGTCCCTTGAGCCCCATGAGAACAACCCAACAATCACTTAGCCAGAAACAGCCTCTGAGCACCACAGTATGGCCCCTGCACCCCTCCAAAAATGTTCCAGGACACAGCCAGACAGCTCTGCAGGTTCAGGAGAGACCTGGGTTTAGTTCCCCTGAGCTCCACTGAGAGGGACCCCCATGCACCTTGCCAGGTGTAGCCCCCTAGAGCACTGCCAGAGTGTGGTCTAAAAAATCCCCCCAATAGTCTTGTTCCTTCCCTCACTCCCGAGTTTGTATTAGCGCCAGATGGGAGGTACAGACAGCCACGGTTTGACATGCCCGAAGCCCCCTTCATGTGGGGGTCCCTCCTTGTTCTCGCTTGCTGTTGAGAAAGTACTGCTGTGTGGATTCAGTTCCCCACATGGTGTGTGTGTGTGTGTACAACGTGTGTGTGTGTGTGTGTGTGTGTGAGCGCGCATCTGTGTGTGTGTGTGGGTCATAGGGAGGGATTGATTCTCGCATGTGCAGTGAGTTCCTCTCCCCTTCTAGGGCAATTCTGTAACTGACTGAGGGTCTAGAGGTTTCGTTCCGTCCTGGAGGGGCTTCTTGGCACATTTCCCTCACCGTGCTAGGATTTCCCTTCCCCTCTCCCTGGGGACACAGACCACGTGCCAATGGCTTCTGCCACGTGTAGCAGCCAGTGTCTATGCCTTTGTTAATTAATTTGAGATTCATGAACTAATTCATTGAGCCATTAATGGATTCACTGATTCAGGGTGTGGCCCGTCTCTCGCTCCTTAGCCCGTCCCTCCCCCCAAGTAGCTGCAGTGCTGTTGCGAGAAACTTCTCAGCATGTGGGTGTCCACACCAGCACACATAGGGAAGACAGGAAAAAGGCATGGCTCTTTCCCCTTCATTTATAGCTTAATAGTTTTTGTTTCTGTTTTGTTTTGTTTTTCAGGTGTGGGGAGGTACACCCAGCAGTATTCGGGGGTTGTTTCTGTTTGTGTGCTAGGGATCACTTCTGGTGGTGTCAAGGGTTGAACCAGGGTTGGCTGCATGCAGCTATGTACTTACCCCTGTTCTATGTCTCTGGCCCCTATTTTCTTTTCTTTTTGAAAAAGGAGCCCATCTCTTGCCATTCTCTACTAGCTAAACATAGCTAATATGTTTTAAATTTTTTTTCTCTTGTTGGGGCAAAGGAGCTCCTTAAGAATCCATAGATTTGAACAAGGACCAGTTTTAAGGTACATGTTTTGCATAGCAAGGACATGAGTTCAATCCCTGCCTCGCCTGGTTCCACGAGCACTGCAGGCTGTGACCTGGTGCCCCCTCCCCACAGCTCTTCAGGAATGGGCCTGTTGATCCCCTTCTGGTCCACATGGAACTCTCTGGCCCAATTGGCTAAATGTCTCAGGAAGTACCTGCCCACACACACTGGACCCCTGAGCACTGCGTGGAGCCCCCACGAAAACAACCATCCACCAGAGCATCGTGGATGTGCTATATATAAGCCACAGTGGTCACAGGCTTCCTGATGTTTACACTGTCCCTTCGGGTGCAGTGGCTCCTCCTCAAGCCAGCTCCTGTGTCCCCTTGCGCGCCCTTTGCCCTCTGGGGATGCTCCCGGCTCTGGTACTTTTGCTGCTTGAGCAGAAACTGCCACCCCTCAGTGTGAGCTGCCCGGGTGGCCGGGTGGCTCTTTTGTGTCTTCTAGGGAACAAGGTAGACTGGACTTCAGGTCTTCCTGCTCTGGGAGCGGGTCCAAGCCAGACACCGCCGGGCAGCTGCATTCTGGGCACAGTGCTCCCCCACTAGGGCAGTGCTCCCAGCTGGATACCATGTCCTGGCAGCAGGGGCTGAACCCTGCCCACCCTTCTCCTGGTGTGGGAGGGGGTCACCACCCACCCGGGGGCACTTCATGCACACCTCCCCCCATTGTCCTTCAGCAGCGGGCCCGGGTAGAGCTGACAGCAGGCGGGGTCTTCTTCGGGAAGATGGGGCTGTGTGTAGGGTGTGTATAGTACAGCGGGTAGGGTGTTTGCCCAGGGACAGAGCGGCCTTTGTTAGAAGCCCCTTTCCTTGGTTTGTTTGGGGGCCACACTTGGTGGTGCTCCAAGGCTCGCCCTGGTCGTGCACGGGGGATCAGGCAGTGCTGGGGATGGAACTGAGCTGTTCTCATCCCCGTGAGCTCTCTCCCTTGACCCTTTTGAACTTGAGAGTAGGTGGGAAGCTTTGCTTTGCTGCTTTGGCCGCACCAGGCCTTGCTTGGACGGCTAGAGAAGCCAGGTAGGGTTAGGCTCAGCACGGCCTTGGCACCCATGCTTGCTCCAGAACGGGCAGCACCCGGACTTGTGGTGCTGGAGAGCAGGACATGCGAACACGGCTCTTGTCCCTAGCGAGCATGAGCTCTTGTTGGATTTATTTGTTTATTTTTGGTTTTGGTCTGGTTTCGGGGTCACACCTGGCAATGCTCAGGGGTTACTCCTGGCTCTGAACTCAAGAAGTTAAGCCTGGCAGCGTTTGAGGACTGAATAGGATACTGGGGACTGAACCCAGGTCGGCCATGGCAAGGCAAACGCCCTACCTACTGTACTGTCTCTCTAGCCCCCAGCTAGCTCGGCCCATGAGCTCCGGATGGCACCCCCATTGTTTCTCTTTGCCCTTGGCCCAGTCCCTCTGTCCTGGGCGGGGTTGGCCACAGCACAGAGCAGAGGAATATGCAAGGTTCCATTCTCACTTCTTGCTGTCTTGGGGCCTTGTCCAGGCTGTACTGGGCATTTCCACAGTGTGCCCTCTAAGCCGTGCCCGCTGGCTGGCTGGGGCCTGTGTCCCCTGCAGGAGGGCCCGCACACAGGCCTGCCTTGACACACTCTCGCTTGTCTCTGTGCCCGGTCCCGCAGCGTGGATTTTGTGAAGTGGTCCTCGCAGGGCATGCTGAGGATGAGCCCGGACGCCATGAATGCCCTCTTCAAGCCGACCATCGATAGCATCATCGAGCATCTCCGTGAGTGGCCGCAGGATCCATGGGGGCGGGGGCGGGGGCGGGGGCGGAGTCCTTGGGGTGACTGTTTCCGGTCTCCCCCACCAGTGTGTGCAAAGTCACTTTGGCAGGGGGCACGTGACGAGGAGTCCCAGGCGGGTGCCCCAGCGGCAGAGGGCAGGTGTGGGGCGCCCCTGCAGAGGAGAGGGTCTGGATCGCTTCCCCTAGTCTGTGCTGGGTCGGGGCCAATCAGGAACTGTAACCCACGAGGGAAGAGGGGGTGTACAGCAAAGAGGGGGTGCCTGGGGAGGGCCGGGAGAGTCGGAGCCTGCAGTTTCTAGCTGGCTCTCGCAGAGGCCAGCTCAGGACTCTAGACTTGGGAGATCTCGGTGGCATGCAAGCCCCCATTCACATCTACTTGGTACCCCTCCCCAATCACGCCCCCGCGTATCAGTGGTGTTGTAACGAGAACCATGGAACCCATCTAATGCCCTGCAGCGCGGGGTGGGGTAGAGAAGACATCCGTTTCCTCAGCACCTGCTTGAAGCTGTATAGAACAGCGCCCCCTATTGGTGAGACGTGCTCCTCGTGGCGACAACCGCTTCATTCTGCATTCCTGAGGCAGCTGGGTGTGCAACCCCCGCCCCCCACCTCCCATTCTGGTCCTTCGCAGGGGTATGGGCACGCCGTCCACGACCGCAGGCGGGCAGTGACGGGCACCATCCCACCCACTCTCTGTCTCCTTGCAGGGGACCTGTTCCAGAAGCCGGAGGTGGCCACGGTCAAGTTCCTCTTCCTGGTGGGCGGCTTCGCGGAGGCGCCGCTGCTGCAGCAGGCGGTGCAGACGGCCTTCGGGGACCAGTGCCGCGTCATCATCCCGCAGGACGTGGGCCTCACCATCCTCAAGGGCGCCGTGCTCTTCGGCCTGGACCCCGCGGTCATCAAGGTGCGCCGCTCGCCGCTCACCTACGGGGTGGGCGTGCTGAACCGCTACGTGGAGGGCAAGCACCCGCCCGAGAAGCTGCTGGTCAAGGACGGCACGCGCTGGTGCACCGACGTCTTCGACAAGTTCATCTCGGCCGACCAGTCGGTGGCGCTGGGCGAGCTGGTGAAGCGCAGCTACACGCCCGCCAAGCCCTCGCAGCTGCTCATCATCATCAACATCTACAGCGCCGAGCGCGACCAGGTGAGCTTCATCACCGACCCCGGCGTGAAGAAGTGCGGCACCCTCCGCCTGGATCTCACCGGCACCGGCGGCCCCGCCGTGCCCGCCCGCAGGGAGATCCAGACCCTCATGCAGTTCGGGGACACGGAGATCAAGGCCACGGCCATCGACATCGCCACCTCCAAGAGTGTCAAGGTCGGGATCGATTTCTTAAATTACTAACGGGGGTCTCCCGTCACAGGACTCTGCTCACCTGCATCTCCCCTACACCCCTCTACTCAGACTTTTTTTTTTTTAAAAAAAAAAAAAACCAAAACCCTGCCCTTGACCCTGGCCTTGGCCCTCTCCAAAATTTCACCAGGGAGGGAGAGAACCATCGACGAGGAGAGAAATGACTGGGGACCTGGGAGGGCATGAGGGCGTCAACTGTCCATTGGAGCTGAAGACAGATTTGGGAGTAGAAAAATGCAAGGGTCCCAGGAAGGCACTTGGTTTTTTAGGACCCTAGGGGCAAACCCCCGACAAGGGAATCAGCTCTTTCCTCCAGCCGGGATGAAGCTGGCTTCCAGGAGTTCTCGGGTAGGGGATCTTCCTTCCTGGATCGGAAATGAAATCTTTGAGCTTCTCTAACTCTTTGAGCCTTCCCCCCCCCCCCCCGCCCCCTGGCAGCCAGTATCAGGGGCCACCCATCTGCGGTTCTTTTCCGCATCATAGGACTAGCAGTGGTGATTTGGTGGGAATTGGGAGCATTTTTTTTTTTTTTTTTACCTGGTGAGGATAGATAAACTGCCTGCCGGGGCTCTATTTTAGGCATGGCCTTGTGTGGATGGAGCCGGATGTTAACACATGGACGCTGGCCCATGCCACTGGCCGCTCACACTGCATGTGGCCTAATACATATTATAGTGCCCATGTCAACGTCAGCGGCTCCTGACACCCTTTTATGCTGATAGAATTCCAAAATGCCAAATCCAGATGTCAGAACTCACAGGCCACTCTCATGGGCTTGCGCAGGGCTCTGTGTGACTCAAGGAGCTTGCACTGACTCCTTGTTCCCAGACCCAGGCCTAGGAGGCCCTCCTACCCCCTTCTCTGAAAACAAACAAACAAACCCGTATTTATTTTAAGTGAAGCGCCTCGCCCCTGCCCATGCTCTCTCCCCGAGTATTGTGGCCATTGATTCCCACATCTTAAAAGTGATACTTCAGTGGTAGGTGGGCAGGGAATGTCATAGGAAATGCTGCATTTGAATGTTACATCCCTACAAGTTGGATAGAAAAGTGGAGATCCCCGCACTGCCTGAGAACTCCTGGCTCTTGTAACAAACAAGTTCCTGGACCCTTTCATGAACCACATTCAGGTCTAGGAGTGGGGGCCACAATCTGCCACAGGGGACTGGGTTGAGCTGAAATTTGGCCCTGTAGTCCTAGGCACAGACCTGGGCCTGCAGCCCCCTGGAAGACCATGATGCCCAGCCGCATCCTGCCCACTTGTGAGTGGGACTCAGGAGCCCTCTGGGAAGAGCTCAAGGAGGAAAAGGCTGGAACAAATACATCCCTAAGCCCTGGGCTGGCCAACTGAGGTGCCAACTGTGGGTCCGTGGTGCCAACTGTGGGATCTGTATTCTTCCTTTCATCCCCCACCCCGTGCGAAGCTGGGCTTCACCACCGTCCAGAACCAAGCGGGGATCAGGACTCTTCACTCATGACCCATTTCCCCTGGTTCTCACCTGCCAGAGCTCCACGATTGTAAATCACTAGAGCCAGGCAGACGAGGAGCAAATTCTGGTGCCAGTTGGACTCACACACCTGATATAGGCAGATTTTTTAAATAGCATTTCCACGCTCAGCCTCGCCTTCTTTTTCACATCGCTGGCTGCAGAATTCCCTCCCTTTGAATGTAAAATCCAAACCAACCACAGAACTAGAGTCCAGGTGATTCGCCTCATAGTCTACTTGCAGGGGGTCTTTTTCTGCCCAATCGGCTTCCAAAGCTACGTGTTAGGGGTCTTTCTTTGAGGTTGCCAGCCATAAACTCCAAATAAGACTTTTCGATTTAGTTATAATTTTATGTACATACGATACTAGAATATTGTACAGACTTCCTTATTTCTACAATGTGCTTTTCTTGTTTGAAGGGGGGAAAAAAATGAAGAAAATGCTCTTTGGTTTCTGTCGTTGACGTTGCTGCCTTTACTTTTCCATGCTGTCATTTACTTGTGACCATGCATTGTTGATTTGTTCCGACACTAAAGCTATGGCCTATGTTTGCAAGACAGAGCAATAGACAAGGTGCCTGTGGTCAGACTGGGGTGCCTGAATGGATCCCCTGTGCCCCAGCGCCATCAGACCCTTCTCCATGCCCGCCCCATCCCCAAACGGTCACCGTCTCTGTGTCAGGGTGCATCGGCTCCTGCATCCTGTTCTCCTGTGAGTCTTAAAGAACTAAGCTATCTGGCTTGGTGAGCAATGGGACTGGGCAGAAAAACTCACACACACACACACACACACACACACACACAAATCTTTCTTTGGGCAGGGGGCATGGGGCAGAGGTCTGCTCTGTGGGATGTTTTCGGTCCCAGGGTTACAGGAAGGAATCAAGGGGTACATAAAAATTAGCTGTGCTGGGTTTTCTGCTGGATGCAGTGGAAGTAGGAGCAGCAGGTTCCCCTGCTTTATTGGCAAAGGTAAATGATCCCTTCCCGCTCCCCTCCCCCCAACACTCAGGATGTCTCAGTCTGCAATACCCCGGATAGATGATGGCAGAGCGGACAATGATGTCAGACTTCATTCTGACTCCAGAGAAGCAGCCCCACTAGTCGAACTCCTGAAAGGGAAACCCCTCATCTACCCCACCCTTCTTGCCCCCACTAAAAATATTCTAGAGTAAAAGCCCCAGATTAGTTATACTTGGAGGCATTTCCTGACGTTAGACAGTTTCTCCAAGACCTGCTACCTTGACCCGCTCCCCAGCTGTCCCTGGCACAGCAGCGGGCACTCCCATTTCCGGGAAGCAGGCATCAGTGCATGCTGTGTGACTGACAGGTTACAGACAGGAGATAGAAGACGTCAGATTTTTACAGCATGATGCTAAGATACGTCCAGGTTACAGAGCCTGCCCTATCCATAGAATGTCCCTTAGATCAAGTTTAGCTTTTAGAGTCCAGGTCTGGTAAATCGCCAGGGTGGCAAAGAGTCGCATGCGTCCCTATCCACGGAGTCAAACTGCATCCTAACTGAGGATCGGACTTCTCACTGTCGAGGTGACATAGCTGAAATCGAGCTGCGCGTGTGTGTATGCTGGGAAAGCGGCTTCCATGACGGGGGGGACATTGGCCGCAGCGGCACCATCTCTCATCTGCTTTGAACAGTGGACTCTGTCCTACAAACAGCAGCCATCCAACTCTGGTTCACCACAAAAATAAATCCAAACTCCACAGGACTTCGCCGCAGCTCACACAACTCGACAAGGTTGTATTTGCAAACCGTCTTCACAGATGTCTAATAAAGCAAACCTTTGGATCTCATGTGGCCCCAGCACCTTATTTTTAAATTTTTATCAGCCTGAATTTGTCAATGGGTTCATGGGTGCATCATTACCCTCCTGCCCTTTCCTCTCCTCTCTCTGGTGAGTGGGGGGGCCTGGGGGCAGTGGATGTTCAGTCTCTTGCCTGAAAATGGTAGTAGCTTCATCCAACCAGACAGAGTTCCTTTGTGCACTAGGAACCAAGGTCCCATGGATGTCCCAGCCCCTGCTAAACCAGAAGGAAGCCCTGTCCAGCCCCAAGAAGGCCGTTGACAGCCCCACAGCACCCAACGTGGCTCACTTACAAGAAGGCAAGGCTGGGCCAGTGCCCTGCGTTCATACATCTGCTGCCATCTAGAGCCTTGCCTTTGTTCCAGGCACTGCTTGGCTCACCCTCCACCATTGGCTCTAGAAACTTCCAGATGGTCTGAGATTGGGTCCTCAGAACCTGAAGTGGAGACTATAAATAGGTTCCTCAGCGGGTGATGGCATTGGCCTTCGATGGAAGTTCAGTTCCTCAAGTGTAGAGAAGTCTGGGGGGCTGGGTACAGGGTGGGGGACAAGGGGGCACCCAGATGGGGGGCGGCAGGGAGCAAAGTTAGGCCTCCACGGTGGGCTTCCAGATGGCTTCAATGCAAGATCAAGATTCTGCACGTGCATGAGGGGGAATAAGGGTGCCCAGAAGCAATGGGACTTTCCTGCACCTGTTGCCTGCCCCCGGGACACCCGTCTCCCACTGGGCTTCCTGAGCGGAAACAGGATGGGGGTGGAGGGGTGCAGGAGCGGAGCCGCCCCTGCAGAGGCCTGCCAGCTCTTCCCCCACAGCCCACCTGGTTCCCACTTCGCGGGCCAGCCCTCTGGGGTGGGCACAGGCACCATCACTGACCCTCCCCCAAAGCGGCCCTGTTACCCCCCCCACCCTAACCTCTTCTTTCCCCGCCCTCAGACCTCCAGGCCCTAACCCAGCACGCCCCAGAGACCACAGGGGAGAAGGGTGGCTTGGGCCAGCTTGGGGAGACTCTCCCCAGAAGAGATTTGGAGTCAAATATTTGATGGGCAGAAGTCTGGATTTCACTAGCGGGGCCAGGGGTGGGCTTCCCTGCCCCTGCGGGGCTCAGCTCTGAGTGGGAGGAAAGATGCTGAGAAGGATGCCCTGTGGGAACAGCTCTGGTCCCGCAGTCCCAGCCCTTGCCCCGTCCCCAACCCCCAAACCCCGCCCTACCAGCAGGCCCCGCCCAGCCCCACCCCTGGTCTGCCCGGCCCCGCCCCTCAGTTCCCCACCCCCCACACCCCCTCCTGGGGCTGCTGAGCTCACAAAGGCCTGAGGCCGGAGGAGGCCAAGACGCTGGGGCGTGGTCTGGAAGTCTAGCCGGACCCTGTGATCATGGTGGACCCAGGTGAGAGACTGAGGGCTGGGGCAGGGGCGCTGTCCCACAGTCTCACGCAGAGTAGGAGCTCTCTAGCCCCTGGCTGACCCTCACGACCAGCACATCAAGGCTTCAGGCTCCTTTCTTCCGCCGCTTCCAGGCAGGCCTCTAGGTGCAACTGTCGAGTCCACCCCCTACTTGAGCGCTACCCCCACCAGCCTACAGCCCACTGGGTGCGACTCCCATCCCCAGCATACCCTTGCAGGCAGCAACACCCTGCCCCTCAGACTCTGGGCGCGAGAGCCTTCAAGCACTTTTATTTGGAGTGGGAGCCGACTGTGTGGAGGTAGGAGCACCAGCCTGCAGAGTCCAAGCTCCGGCCCTTGGAGCCTGCCCCCCTGCCCCCCAAAAGGGTGCTTAACCCCCCACACCCTCTTTTTCTTGTCTCTAAGAATGTGGCAGTGAGGATTTCACCAGAATGCAGTCTGGCCTGCAAACAACATGGGGTGGGGGTTGGGAGTCACGAAACTGCCACTGCATCCTGATTGCACTACCAAGACAGGCTCCGGGGCTGGGGCACCTCCCCTTCCCTCTCCCCTAAGGTATATCGTTCTTACCTGGGTGCTTCCAGTCTTGCTCCTGTACATACTCCTAATCTCTGTCACATTGGGAAGCACCAGTTTGTGTTTAAGATGGATGGAAGGGAGATTGGATGGAATATTAGATGAATGGATGGATAGGCAGATGAATGATGGAAGATTGGATGGATGGAAGATTTGGTTGCATGGAAGACTGGATTGGATGGATGGATGGATGGATGGATGGATGGATGGATGGATGGATGGAAGATTAGATGGAAGGATGGAAAGTTGGCTGGGTGGATGACTGCATGGATGGAGAATTGTATAGTGGATGGACAGAAGGTTGAATGGATGGGAGGAGGACCCGAGGAAGGGTTTGGAAAGGCCCATGGGCTGACCTATCTGCATTCCTGTTGCCTAAGTTCACATGAAGGTGAGACTTCCTGCCAGCAGATTGGTCAGCTTAGATGGCCGCACACACAAGGCTGGCTGTAGCTGTCATTTTTGTCCATGATGCCACCTCTTCATGCCAGTGCCCAAGCGAGGTCCTCCTTTTCCCAAGGGCTGTGACACCCAGATGGTGAGATCTTTGCAGGCATGTTGCAGTGAATCTGTTTTATTTTCCCTTCCCTCTATTCCCAGAGAGCAGAAAAATGGAATCTAAGGTCTTCATGGTCCAGCTGCCGGTCACACCAGGCTACAGTGGTAAGTGGTCAGGTGCCCTGCAGGACGGCCGGGATCCTGCTCACTGTCTCTGTCTAGGGCCCACTGCCTATGCCATCTGACTAGACCAGTGCAGAGACAAGCTTTTAAGACACTTCCAGAGCTTGGACACAAGGAGTAAAACTCATAAACCCAGTGGTGCCTGGAGGCCCGCAGCCCCACCTTATATACAGGTGCAGGGGGGAGTTTGAAGGTGTCGAGCTTCACCCTGTTCCTCGGTTGACCTTAAGAACCAGTTTTGGGGGCTGGAGCAATAGCACAGTGGATAGGGGGTTTGTCTTGCATGCGGCTGACCCAGGTTCGAATCCCAGCATCCCATATGGTCCCCGAGTACCGCCAGGAGTAATTCCTAAGTACATGAGCCAGGAGTATCCCTGTGCAAAGCCGGGTGTGACCCAAAAACCAAAAAAAAAAAAAACAAACAATTTTGGCTTCTAGCAGATGGCAATACCAATCCCTGCCGAGCCATTGTAAGTCACTTATTTTTCTGTGGTAGGGGGAAATGTCTATGAGAGCAGGGCACTTGTCTCCTCCGGCTGTTACAAACAGCCTCTCACTAGGTGCCGGGTCTGAGTCAAGCTGTTGGCAGGGCCAGGGTCCGTGCCCCCTGTAAGTTCTGGGGGAGACCCCATCTCTGCCCTTCACTTCACCCTTCAAGCCGCCTCTGCCCACCTCTGGTTGGCACCAAACCTCCCTCCCTTTCTCTTGGGTTTAGTCCATGGTGTTCCTTAGTTATAGCTGCAATGTTCCTGGCTCCAGGTAAGGTCACACTAACAGGGACCGGGGCGTAGACCTTGGCCCCAACTCTGGGGCCACTCTCTAGGCAAACCAACTCTAGAGACAAAGGACGACTTGCTCATTGGTTCCTTGAGGCGAGGAGTCAGGGTTTAACATCTGTGCTTACCAAAAGCGTTTTGACCTTTTTCAAGCCTCAGGAAAGGTGCCATTCCCCAGTGCATGCACAACTATGTGTGTGTATGTTCAATTTCATGACGTCTCTGCAGACCAGAGGGGTTCAGATGTGGGGGCATGCACTTTGACAGGCCCTCACATTTATACCCTCTCCACGATAGCACTGGGGTAGGGTGCTATCCCCGTTGGTGCTTAAATATTGAGGAGAGATGGTGGGTGAAAATCAAGGCAGCATCATATCATTATATTTTATCATTGTTGTTGGGCTGGGGACCTCCCTCGTGAGTCTGGGGGCTGTTCCTGATGGTGCTCAAGGGGACTCTTGGAAGTGGGACTGAACCATGCCTCCACCCTTGGATTAGAGTTTACCCAAAGCGGCAGGGAGTCGGGGCACGTGCTGGGTATAAACGTCCTGATTTCAATTCTGAAGTCAGATTTTAGTGTGGGAGTATGGGGCTCCCGAACAGGACCCAAATGGGGCCCAGGGGCCACTCTGGATGATACTTGGCCTAACAGTGCAATGGGACTTGGGTCCAGTGGTACTATGGGATGGGGCGGGGTGGGGGGTGGCTCTGGAGCCCAGTGGTTCTTGGGTGGGGGGGGGTGTCATGTAATCCTGGGTCTCAAATCCAGGGCCTCGCACATGTGTTGCAGCAGGAGGGCTGAGGAGCCAGGCTTTCTTGACCAAGAGACAAAGGGCTTCAATCATGAGTCATTCGTTCATTTATTTTTCAGCTTGACGTTTGTAACCAGTTTGTCCTCGTTTATCATTATGAAAGGACGCTATTGTGACAACGTTCTAGTACTTAGGGATTCAGCTCGCACTTTAAATAAATAGTTGTGTTTTACCCACACTAATTGTAATGATTATATGTTATTTTGTGGGAAATGGTGAAAAATTGTTCTGGGGGTGGGTCTCGCAGATAATGAATTTACCTTTTTGGGTAATAGGTCTCGGCTTTTAATAAGCCCGCAATTTCCTATGGTCCGACAAGAAAGATCCCAAATTGCATTTGGGAAGTGTCAAGGAAAATAAGCTTTCTCTCTCAAAAGATGAATAATTTCAATTACTCCTCAGACTGTCATTTGGGCCCATTAAGCGCGCGCCCCATTTTGCTGTGCGGCTGACATCGGGGGCTTTGCTATCAAAGAGCACCATTGGCATTGCCTTTGTTCCCAACCGGCCTTCCTTCTCCAGCTCCAAGGTCATTTCTTGGCGGCCTTGGGAGACCGAGGCCACTGTGAAAACAACAGTGTCGCTAGTATTAACGGCCTTTGGGGAATTGCAGTGTTGTTGGCGGAGGCAGAGGTGCCGAGGTGGTGGGCCGGGGGGTTGGGGGGGCTGAGATCGGGGCCGTCAGCAAGCTCTGAGCTGCTCCCTGAGGGCTGCGATGGTGTCTGCCTCGCAGGTTTCGTGCCCTACCTTAGCTGCCAGGGCATCGCCGATGAGGACAACATGTCCCACTGTCTGCAGACCTTCCGGGAGATCACACGGGAGAAAAAGGAGCGGCAGAGGAAGCTGCATGCTGAAGTGGCTGCGGTCCCGCCGCTGACGCCCATCTGCTCTGAAAAGACGCTCCTGGGAGTGCTGTACCAGTACTACCAGCGGTACCACCCGCTGAGCCTGGGTACCAGCCCCTCCCCGGGCCCTGGAGCCCAGCACAGACCAAAGCCCAGTTCCCAAGCCCCAGGCAGCGGGCCCCCAAGCTAAAAAAAAAAAAAAGGATGCACGGCTTACAATGAGAGACACCTTTCCCTGTGGCTCAGGGACTTAAAGATCCCAAGACACTGCAAAGAATATTTGCCTTAGCCACTGGGATTTAGGTCAGCGGGACCAGCCTACTCGCTGTGTGATCCAGGCCAGGTTGTTATCCTTTTCTGTGCATCAGTCAAGATGGGGAGCA
The DNA here is from genome assembly GCF_027595985.1 of Sorex araneus. Classification (NCBI taxonomy): domain Eukaryota; kingdom Metazoa; phylum Chordata; class Mammalia; order Eulipotyphla; family Soricidae; genus Sorex; species Sorex araneus. Next base: position 10,631,364 of record NC_073312.1, read on the forward strand.
ATGGGCTAGGTGCCCTCTCGGGTGAGGCCATGCTGAAGTGCTGGGTCTGAGTAGCCAGATTTGATTGTTCCAGCAACTGGAAGGATGCACAGGGCAGAAAGGTTTCCTCTAGCCCATGGGAGCTAGCCAAGGTCCTTAATGCAAGCAGAAAGGAACCTGCTGGTGGTGGATTTTCTCCTACCAGGCGAGCTTCTCCTGATTTCCTGTGTCCAAGAGCTATGCTGAAGCTCTTTAGAAAAATTGATCTCAGGAAGAAGGGCACGTTTAAAGGCAAAGTTTTGGGAATCAGACAACTGTGGCCTTGCAAGATGAACTTAGATCTCCTCTCTCTCTCTCTCTCTCTCTCTCTCTCTCTCTCTCTCTCTCTCTCTCTCTCTCTCTCTCTCTCTCTCTCTCTCTCTCCTGACCCAGGACTTCCTTACATAAGGCACGTGCCCTACCACTAAGTCACACCAGTAGTCCCCAAGTCTCTTTGAGCTTTTTGTTTTTGTGGCCACACTTGGTTACCCCCAACAAGGATTACCACCAGCACCCCAAGTTTGTAGTCACTGCCAGCAATTCTTAGGGGCTGGGAGATGGTGCAATGCTGGGCATCAGACCTGGCCAGCCTCCTGCATGCTGTGTGCAGGCACTCAGCCACAGAGCCATCTTTCCAGCCCTCTTAGTGTCTTAGAATGTTTCCTTCCCCAAAGGGGTCGGAATGATGGCACCAAATTCTTGGGGTTTGTGAGAAACTTAAGTGGGGGACCTTATGGGTAGCCCTTCCTGGGGTGCCTGGGGTGCAGCATCAACCCCCCAGCCGTAGGTGCCCTGTTTCAGAGACCTCGGGGTTTCCCCCGGCTAACCACTGGCTCCCCCCCTAACTGGGCACAGCATACACCATGTGACATCTTGGAGCCCTCAGGATGGCTGGGACCTTCTTTTGCAGAGATCAAACACATAAAGAAACCCCTGTGTGAGCCCCCCATCCCGGGCTGGGCTGGCTACCTGCCGAGGGCCAAGGTTACAGAGCTGGGTTGCTCCGTGCGCTACACGGTCGCGAGGAACTGCTACCGGGACTTCATGGATGTATTAGAACGAGCCAAGCGTGGACACAAGAAACCCTACGAGGAGTGAGTGCTGTGGGGGTCATGGCCGTGGCTGGTCCACAATTCTGGGACTTCCCTCTGCTCCCCCTTGTCCCTGCCCCCTGCCTGGCCTTTGGTGGCCTTTTCTTTCTTTCTTTCTTTCTTTCTTTCTTTCTTTCTTTCTTTCTTTCTTTCTTTCTTTCTTTCTTTCTTTCTTTCTTTCTTTCTTTCTTTCTTTCTTTCTTTCTTTCTTTCTTTCTCTTTCTTTCCTTCTTTCCTTCTTTCTTTCTCTCTTTCTTTCTTTCTTTCTTTCTCTTTCTTTCTCTTTCTTTCTTTCTTTCTTTCTTTCTTTCCTTCTTTCTTTCTTTCTTTCTTTCTTTCTTTCTTTCTTTCTTTCTTTCTTTCTTTCTTTCTTTCTTTCTTTCTTTCTTTCCTTCTTCTTCTCTTTCTTTCTTTCTTTCTTTCTTTCTTTCTTTCTTTCTTTCTTTCTTTCTTTCTTTCTTTCTTTCTTTCTTTCTTTCTTTCTTTCTTTCTTTCTTTCTTTCTTTCTTTCTTTCTTTCTTTCTTTCTTTCTTTCTTTCTTTCTTTCTTTCTTTCTTTCTTTCTCTCTTTCCTTCCTTCCTTCCTTCCTTCTTTCTTTTTTGGCTTTTTGGGTCACACCTGGCATGCACAGGGGTTACTCCTGGCTCCGAGGACCCCATGGGATGCTGGGAATCGACCTGGGTTGGCCGCATGCAAGGCAAATGCCTTACCCGCTGTGTTATCACTCCAGCCCCATTGGTGGCCTTTTCTGATTTGCAAGGGACACCTGTCCAAAGAGCAACATGGGAAAAGGGTAGAACACTGCCCTGGTTGCTGGGTGTGGGGGGTGAGGGGGCCACTTTGGGGCCTCAGTTTCCCCCTCTGGGGAATGGAGACCAGAACCCTTACCTTCAGACTAGGTTGTGAGGGTCCGAGAGAAGCCGATTGTGGCCCAGGGTGTGCAGGAACCACAGTCCTCCTTGGTCTCATTCGTACGGGAGTAACGCATGTTCTCTGCTTCTTTAGGATATACGGAGTTAAGTCAAAGCAGGAGCCTCCTGGTCCTGTCCCCAAGGTCTTGCCACATGATGACATGTTGCCAGATGATCCGAATTTCTCTGTCCCAAGTAAGGGGGAGCCTTGCGCTCCTTCCTGCCCTTTGGAAGACGGGTGGGGGTGTTGGAGGCCGGTCTCTACCTGCAACGTGGACTTGGGGGCTCGTTTCTCTTCCAGGTGGCAGCGTTTACCCCCTGGGAAGGACTCCCCGAGAGGGCTGCCGTCTGGGGATGGATGGCTTCGCTCTGAGGCCCAGCGTTTCCTGCAGTCGGAGGTTCCAGCTCAAACCTCTGCCCTCGCCCAAGCCCTCTGAGGGCCGGGAGCCTGCACCGCCTCCCACAGAGGCGGCCTTAAGGGAGGCCCAAATCTGAGCACCAGCAGCTCCCAACACCCCGACAGGCCCTCGGGAAGTTTCAGCGTCTGCCTGCCACGATGGGTCGGCCACGGCATGCTGTTCATGATTGAGACGGTTTCTTGTCATGTGGGATTATAAAGGAAACTTATTAGCTGGTGGCTTCTGAGTGGTATTTTTACCCGGTCATGTTGTCCTGCGTGGGCGCCAGAGCAGGGGAGCATCCTCCTTACCCCTCTCCGCCCAAATATAACCATGTGTCCCCAGACAGGTGTTCTTTGAAGTCCTGGCCAGCTCCCTAATGGTCAATCAGTCCTTGTTTGGACCAACAGCCTCTGGGGATACAGAACCAGCCCTCCCAGCCTTTTGGAACCCCTGTATCCAGGAAATCCCAGCTATCTTTGTTTCTGTTTGGGGGGATGTGGGGGGCAGTCAACACTCGCATCGCAAAGCAGGAGGAGTGCCAGAGAACAAAGCGGATGGTCCTGTGGGGATTGGAGACTGGGAGTTCAGAGTCCAGCGGTGAGCAGGGTCAGGCTCCCTCTGCCACCTATAGAGCCTCATCCCCTGAGCCCCTGGGACTCACTGAGAATCCCCAGAAGTCCTGGGCACGTGCTTCCCATCTCTGTAACTTCCTTGTTGTCCCCTCTGTGTCATCTTCAAAGGGCACTTGCCATGTGGATTAGCTCCCATCCCTCCCTGGTGTGGCCTCAAATGAACCTTGCCATGACTCCTGCAGAGACCATGTTTTAAATCAGTCACAGTCTAACGTGCTAGGGGTTTGGATGCAGAGTATCTTATGGGGGTGGAGGTCAGGAACCCCCAGCACTGGGTGACCCCCTCCTGTCACTGACAGGTCCCTTCTCTGACCTCCCCTGCCACCGTTAGCATTTAGACAATCCCCAGAGAATCTTCTGGAATCCTGAGATCACTGTGCTATGTGCAGAGCCCCAAACTGCCGCAGCAGCTGCTGGAGATTTCCCACAGCAGGGAGATTTTCCCACAGGATGCCTACAGGCTGGAACATTCTGTAGGCCAAAACCAGGAGATTGGTCAACTTTGATGAGGAAAATATTGTTTGACCTCCAAGGCTGGAGGGGAGGAGGGGAATGTATTTCCCTCATTTATAGATTTACTTTTTATGGGCTGGAGTGATAGCACAGTGGGTAGGGCGTTTGCCTTGCACGCAGCTGACCTGCGTTCAATTCCTTTGCCCCTCTCGGAGAGCCTGGCAAGCTATCGGGAGTATCCTGCCCGCACAGCAGAGCCTGGCAAGCTACCAGTGGCATATTTGATATGCCAAAAACAGTAACAACGAGTCTCACAATGGAGATGTTACTGGTGCCCGCTTGAGCAAATTGATGAGCAACGGGATGACAGTGACAGTGACAGTGATGGATACTGGCATAACCCCCGCCTTCCTGCCACTGAGCCCCACGGGAATCATAGGCTTTTTCAAATCCTCGGATTTAGATAATGTTGATGTGGGTCAACACCTTCTCACTGGAATCAGATGAGAGCGACCCTCTCCTGTGAGTTATTGTTATTCTGTGTATGAACAAATTAGTTTATAGATTTGCTTCTTCAATATTCTGATACTCTTTCATTGTCACTAGGTCCTTTTTATAATCTCATGTATTTACTCAAGGAGAGTAATGGCCTCAGAACATAATTCTGAGGAAAGATCCACAGGTTTTACCAGAGAGCCAGAAGGTGTCTGGCACCAGAGAAGCTAAGAAGCTTTGTCTAGAGAAACCATCCCTGTCGAGTGTACAGGGAATTGTTTCAGCGAAGGCAACCACACGCCGAATCCCAGGGCATTTGGGATTTCAGGACCTCCTGGAATTTAAAAGTAGCTGGGATAGGACGGATCTCCCCATACATTCATCACATGGAGAACAGGACAGGAAACTCCACCCCAACAAATACTCCCACACCCGCTGCTCACAGCTGGCATTGGCTTGACCACTACTCAGTGGTGGTCGTGTGTGTGTGTGTGTGTGTGTGTGTGTGTGTGTGTGTGTGTGTGTTTCCCCCCAGTTTTCCACAATCAGCCAGCCTTCCTGTCATAATCAGGAACAGATGTTCTGGCTAAAATCTTTAGTTGATTCAAAGAAATTCAAATCTCTTGGAGATTGAATATTCAGCAGGGGGGAAGCCACATCTCTCTCTGCCTCCATCCAAGGGCCAGAGCGAAAGCTCAGTGACTACTGAGGAGTTTTTCTAGCTGCGTTTGGCGGGGTTGAGGGACTGGGGCCACACCTGACAGTGCTCCAGGGTGGGTCCTGCTGGAGCTTGGGGCACCATGTGAAGCCTGGGGATCCATCCATGCGCCATGAGCTCTGAGTGTCTTTCCTGGTCTTTAATGGGGAATGTGACTGAAGTCCCGGGAGACCCAGGACAGGTTCACCGACTAATCCTCCCAACCCACACTGTGTTGCTGCTCTGGGCTCTGGTGATTATGCAGAAACTTAAGGAGAACAGGATCAGGATGGACTGCTTTCATCTCCTCTGGCGCTTACTGGGCATCTGCCCTTGGCACTGATGCATAGGGCTCGAGCTGTTAAAACCAAGACAAAAGCAACAACCTGATGACAGAAGGAACACATTTGACTAAAGGCAATTAAGAACACTGTTTAATAGGATCTAATTCTCCTGCAACTTCCATGATTAAGATCACCCAGTTCAGCATGCACACCAGTAACTCCTTTTGTTGAAGCGGTTCCGTGCTACAATTCTTTTCCTTAATCTTGATCTTTTCTCTTTCTGCATAGCCTATAATTTCTAGAGCATCGTCTGTCGGGGAGGGAGGTACAGAGGTGATTTTAACTGTGCAGCAAATTATCATTATTAGCACAAGCTGCATCCGTAATGAGCTCATTCTTGCCACTAAAAACAATTCCATTACCTGATAAGCCAAAATTCCTCGGGTCTGTAAATGCTGAAGAAACTGAGGCTTGGGAGGTTTTCCTTTGACAAAAGGGCCCTTTTGTGGGGCCAGTAGCACTTCCCGATGGTTTAAGTGTTCCTTTCTGCCAGGTTCCTTCAGAGGCTGAAGTTGGGTCAGAATGTCCAGGTCCCTGTGCTGCAGATCGGTGATAGCTGCCTGCCAAGGGAGTGAAGGGATCTCAATCAGAGCTTTTATTTGGCTCCAGCACAGCTGTGAAATGTGTGTGGATGGATGGGTGTCAGAATCCTTGGCTTGGTTAGTAGCTATGTGACATTGGACCTTTCCTTTTTGTTGCAAATCAGAGGTGATGAAAGCATCTCCCCATGACCATGAAGATCCAGAGGCAGGTAACTCTGGCCCATACAAGCTCAGTAAGTATTATCAATTAACTAAAGAAAAGGGGCCAAGAAAAGTTGCTGTTGATGAGGGTTCCAAGTGGGACATAATATCGGTGAGCCTGCTGAGTTATTAACAGGATAACGTTCAAAAAGAGGGTTTGGGGGCACCTGTCAAACATCTTTACTCTGTTGCACTTTTGCCTCAAGGATTTTGTCCCCGAGGTAGGTGAGATAGTATGGTTGACCAAGAAAAACCTCTCTAGTTGCTAACATGGCTTGAGTGTTTGCTTGTGTAAGGATCTGTTCTAAGCCCTTTACTTAGACTGGCATATTGAATTAGCACAAATGGTCTCCCTTTTACAGATGGGGAAACTGAGGCACACAGAGGGTGCGTCATTTGCTCAGGGGCACACAGTGAGTGCCGAAGTCGGAACCGTGAACCAGGGTGCAGGGAGTCAGGGCTCAGCCACCTTCTCTGTGGTCCATGTCATGGCTAGAGGCAGTTTCTAAATGCAAAGCAAGGCAGAAAGGAAATGTGAGGATAAGTGAGAAACACAGGTGCCTGAGCAACGCCACAGATCCAGACCAGGGAAGGGGTTAAGGAAGCTGAGAGCTGGACTTGGGTGGGCTCACATATGCCGCCACGACTGACTGGTCTTGAGAGAGAAATATAACATTTCTTGCCATAGTTTAGTCGGGGCTAGATGGCAACACCTCCTCCAAGGTGACCTAGAATATTTGGTTGAATGTGAGCATAAAACACCCAGTGTGGGGGCTGGGACAATAGTACAGTGTGTGGGGCTCCTGCCTTGTACTTGGCCGACCCGAGTTCAAGCCCCAGGATCCCACATGGTCCCCTGAGCACCACCGGGACTAATTCCTGAGTACCAGCAGCCTCACTGGGTGTGGCCCCAAAACAACAACAACAAAATGCCTTGTGTGTTTAGGGCTTCCTAAGAGAATAGCTAAAAGGTGCTAAGAAGAGGAAAAAGGCAAACATCAAAAGGGTCAGTTGGGCTAGATCCCCCCAAGTCCCTCCCTTGTTCCTCAGTCACCAGTCCCAGAGTGGGTCTTGGGACCTTCTTTCCCAAAAGGCTTTTGAATTCTGTAGTTTATCCCCTGAATACCTCATATTTTCATAGTTCGAGTGGGATACACCAGGTCCTGTTAGTGTTCCAAAACTGACCCTCTTTCCGGGAAAAATAAATACAGCCTTTTTAACTCCTAGGAGGCTGGTATGCCCTTAGCAAGAGTCCTGTGCACATATTTGAATTCTAACTGGATTTATCTCCAAAGTTTGAGGTGCCCCACTTTTCTTGAGGCTCTGGGTTCTATCAAAAAGACACCCTGTGACCTAGAGCCTAGCTTCTTAGGCTGCAGGTCGTGACCCCAAATGTCTGCAACTACCACAACCGACTTCAACTCAAAGGTGTCATGAAACCAAAGTGTGTCTGTCAGGTTGCATTTCTCAGGCAAAAAGGCATCATGAGGGAGAAACATTTAAGATGGGTTAGTGATGTTGGGCTTCCAAAATTCAGGTCTTATTTCCAGTATACAATCTCCTGAAGGTCACATCAAGAACACCCCAGAGACCAGGGGCTGAGCAACTGTCATCTGCTAGCCTCTCTTTCCTAATGGCAGTGGACTTCAAACCTCTTCCATTTGCTGAATCTCAAGTCCAACACTGGTGAGCATCTAAGGCCTTTTCCAATCCATTTTTCAGGACCTTCCTGACTGTTCCCACCCATTTGGAAGAACAATCCCAACCAGTGCACACGCTGATCACAGCTAGAGCATTTGGGGTCTGGGCAATTTGATTTCCTAGTTTGTCCTTTTATTTGGATTTTAACTGCTTATGGACAGTGTGAGTATACTTTGGCTGGTGTGTCTAAAGAGCCTCCTCTCTTTGTCACCATACATGTGGTGTGGTACTGCAGTGCCAGCTCAATCTTTTGCCTGAGGGTGGTTTGAACAGGTCATTAATTCCAAACGTCCTTCCTTCTGAAGCAGGGCTTGAAACCTTTTTCAGCCAAGGGTCATCAATAGCTAAGCTTTCGCAGGCCATCCAGTCATGGTAGCCAAGACTCACTCCTGCTGTGCTGTGTTTCAGCAGCTAAGCAGCCATATAAATGGACAAGTAGGGATGGTGCTCCCACAAAATGTTATGGACAGTGTATCACTGTGTCACTGTATCACTATTGTTCGGTTGCTCATCAATTTGCTCGAGCGGGCGCCTGTAATGTCTCCATTCATCCCTGACATTTTGATTTTATATGATTTTCATATTTTTCAAAATAATCTTTTTCTTTCCAGGACACACCATATGGGATGCTGGGGATTGGCCATGTGCATGGAAAACAACCTATTTATCACTTCAAACCCCACTCATGTTTCTTTTTGTTTGGTTGGTTTTTGCTAAGCAATAAGGGTCAAACAGTACCATCTTGAGAGAGACCCCTTTGGAGGATTGGGGAAACAGAACCCCAGGAATTCAGAATGCTGAAAATATAGCTCAATCTGCTGCCATGAGGGAGAGAGAAAGAGAAAGAGAGAGGGAGGGAGAAAGAGAGAGAGGCCAGCAGCATTTGTAGTAGCTGCAAGAAAGCTTGCAAGTGCTCAAAGAGAAAAGGTAGAAACAAAGGCCTGTAGATGCTTTTCATACCCTCCATTAAAGTTAAAATCTAATTTAGATGGAAATGGATGCATAGAAATTAAACGTGTATGTGAGGCTTTTGCCATTAAGTTGTGTACCCTCTAACGATGGCTTCACAAAATTTATTCCCTTGGTTTGAACATCAAGCTGCATTTGGAAATTTGATTTTGTTGTTTTACAAATTGTTTGAGCTCTGTGAAGAGTGCAAACCCCATTTCTGATCTGCCTCCAACAAAAATAGAGCATTAAAGTGTTTAAGATTCAATCAAAGACTTGCTGCGAGTGGCACAATATTAAAAGAACAGAAAACTCAATTCAATTTTTATTTTGAACATGATTTGTCACAAACAGCATTCTAATAGATAACACTGATTATATGGTAGCAAGTGTAATTTATATATACCGAGCGCCGTGCCTTTGTCAGAGCGATCATTAAGGAATTTGACACGTATGCAGGAGGACAATAAATGTCAACGGAAATATATACCAGAGAGATATAAATGTGGTGCCGAAGCGAGGGAGGCTAGCATACGCTATACTTAGAAGTAATAATATGCAGTCTAAAGTAGCTTTCGTTTTCAAACAAGAACTCTTTATGTTGTCATTCAAAATATCTCATATTTCTGAAGGTCAGGGATAAATGGCACTATGGGCATTAAAAGCGAGTAAAAGAAAAAAGTAATTTGTTGTTCATTTAACATAACATTTTATGAAATAGCTTGGTAAAATATTCAGCCTCTCCACCCCACCGCCCCTGCAGAGCTACGGAAGTGGGAGAGAGCTGTCCGGTCTCTCTTGGAGTATTTTGTCTCTTCCCTTCTTATCTATCCATCACATCACTGTTACGGGAACATCTTCATTGGGTGAGATTGTTGTGGAATCAATGTGGCTGGTATCTGGGCAAGCAGAGGTGAAGAAATGCAGTTGTCTACACTGCAGCAGGCATGCTTGCACGCCCCAAGTTGGACCCTCATTTGCAGGGTCCCGTGACCCAGCGATGAGAGCCCAAATAGAGGATAAGGGGCATGTCTTTCTGAGACTGAGGGTGAAAGTTCTGATGTGACAGACAAAGATTCCCAAGAAAGAGTTCTTGTGTGGTTATCTTGGACCAGAGACAGATACATTAGGATTGGATCAGTCTCAGATGTGGGTCTACTAGAAGCCAATAAAAACCCACCCATGAGATGCCATAAATGATACCTCTACCAGTCCCAGATACCTCTACCGGTCACTGATCCCAAACTTCCAAAGATTGTAAAGCTCACATTTCTAGACAACTTTCTGTGCTTCCTCAGAATCAGTCAATCTCATTATCTCAAATTTAAATTAAAAAATAGTAATTAAGCCAACAGTGAAGAATCCGGGCCATTCCGGCAGGCACCACCAGATGGAGATTGCTCCGGACCCCAGACAGGGCCAACAACACCGGGGGGCCAGACGGAGAAGGTACAGCCAGCACGCCTTCTCCAGATGGAGCCCCGGCGACACTGAGCTTCTACTAACACGGCTCCGGTATGAGGGACTGGGACATCTCCAAACCACGTGGCCGCATAAGAGGCCATGCAACCTTTCCTGATATACAAAAGTATGCCCAGGAATGGCTCCACCACCCCTGAACGTCCATTATCTCAGAGGCACAGAAACCAATCTCAGAATGCAGCGGCTGCTGGCAGATATACTCCTGGACTCTGAACTAAGCTACGGCCCCGTGCAGCCCTGGGACGGAAAGGGTTTCTGTCCCTTGGCCTTTTCCCCCCTGTATAGCTTGGTGACCGCCACGATCAGAACCAATTGGACAGAGAGGTAGGAGTTTGCAGTGATGGGATGGGATGCATGGGGAATCTTGTGATGGGGAAAGCAGAACTGGCCCTGCCTCCTGCCCAAATGAGACCCCGAGTGGTCGCCCATGAACAGCTCCTCCGCTCCTGAACAGCCATGATCCCAGCACCACAGAAACCAATCTCAGAATGGAGCAGCTGCTAGCAGAAATACCTCTGGACTTAGTACCAGAATTCCAAAACTGGGCGGCTGCTTTCGAGACCATGCAACATCATATGCTCTTTGTTGCCAACAATAGAAAACATACAATCTAATGATGCCATTCTGACAGGTCTGACTGTTGGGGGGAAAGCTCCAAATAATGATAGTGAGTTTCCTGTCGAAAATTGAATGTAATAAAAGTAAGGAAAGAGTAAAGTGAAAATCATCTGCCGCACAGGCATAGGGGGAGCGGGAGGGGGTTATGCTGGGGTTTTTGGTGGTGGATCATGTGCACTGGTGAAGGGGTGGGTGTTTGAGCATAATATGACTGAGACTTGATCCTAAAAGCCCTGTAACTGTCCTCAAGGTGACTCAATTAAAAATAAATTTAAATAATAATAATAATAATTATTATTATTAAAATGACTCCTCCCTAAAACATGGACAAACCCCATTCCACCCATTACTAAAATTAGCAGAGTTGTTTGCTTCCAATCTTTTTGTACCAAAAAATGTAATATCACTGACAAGGAACTTGAAATGCTTATCATAGCACTTGGGAAATAAAAATGTATATAGATGGTTATTTCTGTATCAAATGGTTTCTTATATACTCTCCTCAGAAAGGACTTTGGGGAACTCTTCCCGGACAACCCGCAGGGACCACACTCATTCTTTTTCCAGAGTTGTGTTTTGAGCCATCTAACAGGTATGATGCTTGCACTGTTGATTTCAGATCTGTGCCCTCGGCCCCCGTGGCAGGGAGATTCTCAGGCTCTTATGGCTCAGGGTTCTCTGTAGCTCTGCTACTCTCTGGCCCTCTGTTTACTTTTCAGTTGAGCTGCCATTTCCTCCGTGGATTCCAAACATGAACGGTTCACCATGTCGACTTTTTAGAATTTTCCTGGAGGCTGTGGTTTGTCTGGGATATTTGCAGCTGGTGTTGCTCCTCTGAAGGAAAAGCTCAGACCACCAGGAGCCAGACTGGTGTGGAGCTTTTTGGGGGTCTTGTCTTGCTGAACCTGCACAGTGCCACCAGCGCGTATTATTCCCACATCAGTGTCAGTGGTGGGGTGAGAAAACGGAGCTAGCCATTGTGGCAATATAGGGCGTTACACACTCCTGGCAGCAAACCTCGGGTGGAAGGAATGTTCAGCCCTGCTTTCCTCTCCTGGGAGTCTTGGAAAGCACTTCTAGCCCCGAGCATCGGGGGACGGGGAGACTACCTGAAGATGAGGTTCCTGAGGCTCCCCAGTTGATTCCAATACACAGCCAGGATGGAGAACCTTGGTTCTACCATCCTGTGCTGGCTGATTGTAATCTGAAAAGACCCCAGGCTCAGACAAGCAGCCTGTGGCACTTCACAAGGCCAAGATTTTTAAAAGAATTTAGGGACTGGAGTAAAAGGAGCGCAGACGAATCCCGCAAGGACTAAGCACCAGCCCCTTCTGTTATATCTTAGGCATTGCTGGGAGGGGAAAAGAGTCCTGCTTTCCCCTGACCTGGGTTCTCTGGGGAATCAGTCACTCATCCTATCCTTGAGCACTGGCAACAGGGTCAAGTCACCCGAAACAGAATGTACCAAATGAGCCATTTCTGGATTTCCAGAAATTACACAGTGATGCCCCCATTCCTGTTGATGTCCCTCCACCTGTCCATTCTTGATCCTGACAGCAACACCCTCCACTTGACACCAAAAAGGAATGTGTAGGTCAGCCTGGGACTGGGAGTAACCCTATATATTATTACAATAGCACAGTGGGTAAGGTGTTTGCCTTGTATGTGGCCGAGCAGGGTTCGATTCCTCAGTCCCTCTCGGAGAGCCCGGAAAGCTACTGAGAGTATCCCACTCACAGAACCTGGCAAGGTACATGTGGTGCATTCGATATGCCCAAAAAAGTAACAACAAATCTCACAATGGAGACGTTACTGGTGCCCGCTCAAGCAAATTAATGAACAACAAATGGGACAACAGTGCTACAGTGTATTTATTATTATTATTATTATTATTATTATTATTATTATTATTTGGGCTTTGGACTATTTTGGGGGGGATGAAGGAGTTAACTGGGGTCAGACCTGGCCATTCTCAGGGGCTATTTCTGCTTCTGTGCTCAGGAGTGAACCCTAGTGGTACTCAGGGGACTAACTGAGGCACTGTAGATGGAACTAGGGTGGGCTGCATGCAAAGTGAGCAGAACTATATGTGGACAGAGGGCCAGGTTGGCAGGTCAGCCTTGAGGTACTACCAAATCCCCCAAGATCTGGGCACCAGCTCTTCTTTATTCACCTTGTAAAGAGATCTTATGGCAGAGGCAGGGTCTGGCTCAAAAAGCAGAGCAGAAATTTGGACCTGGTTCCCCACCAGCCCTGACCCCATGTGAATTCAGGTAAGGGGACAATCCCTAAGGGACAGCTCCAGCAGAACCATTTACATTATGGGACAGATTGAGAATTCAACACTATTATCACACCATCATCCCATTGCTCATCGATTTGCTCGAGCGGGCACCAGTAACGTCTCCATTGTGAAACTTGTTGTTACTGTATTTGGCATATCGAATATGCCATGGGTAACTTGTCAGGCTCTGCTGTGCGGGTGAGATATTCTCGGTAGCTTGCAAAGTGAATGCCCTACCTGCTGTGCTATCGCTCCAGCCCAGAATTCAACACGCTAAGTAATAATTTGAGGAAAAGTCCTTATCCCAAACAAATTGGCAAAGGACCCAGTACTTCACCATTTGGATGTGGAGGTGATCAGTTCTCATCTTAAGCAGAATCATCTCAAACTGCCCCATTCTTTCTTTGTCCAAAGAATGGCATTTTACTATGTTTCACCTAAGGGGCTATTGTAAAGTATACTGGTCCATTTGCTATAGAGAGAAGTTTGGCAATAATTATCAAAATAAACATATTCTGAACATTGGATAAGTACAAAGCATGGGAAAATACTATAGAAGGCTACTAATGGTCTGAATAATTATAAAGGGAAAACCTTATAAAAAAAGGAGTTTATAAAGGGTAAAATTTATAAAGGGAAAATATTTATAAAGGGGAAACTTTTCTGTCCATCAGCTGGGGCTGCCATATCATATGTACTCCTCAATACAGTCTATGAGCTCTTTCTTGTCATTCAAGAAAAATATACAAATGCAGGGTGAGAATGTGGGAATGGTATGTGCTGAGTGTTACCATTTGTTGGGGGCTTGTGAGATAAGTACAAAGACACACAGGCAGAATATTTCTGGAAAAGCCAACTTGTCTCTGGGAAGAAGAATGGGGAGACTTGCAGAAAGAGAGGGTCAGAAATAGAAGGACTGCACTCATGTGTGGAGTATAACATAACATAACATGAGACTGACACCCAAGGACGGTAGACGCAAGGGCCAGGAATATTGCTTCATAGTTGGAAGCCTATCTCATGGGGCTGGGGGGTGGGCAGAGAAGTCAGCTGGAATAGAGAAGGGATCACTAAGAAAATGATGGTTGGAGGGATTGGTTGGGATGGGAGATGTGTGCTGAAAGTACGTAAAGGACCAAATGTGATAACCTCTCAGTATCTGTACTGAAAACCATAATGGCCCAAAGTAGAGAGGGGAAATTGTCTGCCATGGAGGCAGGGGGAGGGTGGGGAAGGGGGATATGCTGGGGAGCTTGGTGGTGGGGAGTCTGCACTGGTGGAGGGATGGGTGTTTGATCATTGTATGATTGTATCTCAAACATGAAAGCTGTAACTGTATCTCACGGTGATTCAATAAAATTTAAAAAATGGGGAGACTTGAAGATTAGGGTGTCAGAAGGAGGCGGAATGTGGATATACTGTTCATTTGAGTTTTATATCATCTGCATAAACTTGTTTCAGTGCAAGGTAGGGTCCCTCACAAGCTGTACACAGGAGGCCTGGGGTCCCCACTGGTGGTTCTTGGTAAACTAGGTGGGCAGTTCCAAGCAAGGGTCCTAGAATGCATCCTATTTGGGCCCTGTGGTTCTGCAGATACCCCAGCCACCTGGGCAATACTGCAGACCTCCAAGGCTGCAATCTGATGATGCTGAGGGGGACCACAAATCAAATCCAGATCAGATGCATTTTAGGCATGCCCTCTAACCCCTATACTATCTCCCATTCCTAGGCTTTAGAAAAAAATAAAACCCTTCTTCCTCCACTGCTCCTGACCAGGCAATGTTGAGTCTAATTAGTAATTGTTTGACATGACACTAGTCACAGGTAGCTCTTACATGGTCTATCTTGGCCTAAGGATGGAAGATCTGGGTGGGGAAAAGAGGACAAAACTTGATAGTCTAAGAAAATAAAAGACATAAGAACAGGCCCCTGCCTCACACCATCTCATGTTTGGAAGGTGGGGGTTGATGTCCTAAAATTGATTTCAAGCGAGATGGTGCAGTGGCTGGTCACAAGGACAATTAGGCATTACCTGGGACCAAGTGGGCGCCAATTCCAAAAGTCACTTTCAAAATATGACCCCAACATAAGGAGAAGGTCCATTTAGCACCTCACTGTCAAACATCAATGAATTTATTGCCACCAAGACACAAGAGCAGCCGCGCTTTTTTAACACGGGTAAAGGGTTTGCAGAACGTCTTCTTTCACGGTGTCTTTGCTACAGAATTTATACCTGTGGAGGAAAACATGACCGCATGAGCTGCTTTGGCTGCTGGGAATGAGGACTCAGCTTAGAAAACAGCATTTAGACAACTGCCTGGAACTCAGATCCCTTTTTACCAGGAGCCTCTGCTAAACTAGACCCAGTGCAAGCGAGTCTTACTGAGTGAAATTACCCTGCAGCCTCCCTCCCTCTGATAGCCTCTTCCTGATATAAGGGTTATCAGTTGGGTTGGTCCCAGGTTGCTCCTGATGAGAGGTCTTTAGTGCAGCTTTGGGTCTGGCCACGAGCCCAACAGTTCTCTTTCTTATTCACGATAGCCCCGAAGTGGGAAACATCTATCATCCTATCAGTGGATGAATGGACACATAACATGTGCTCTATCCATATGGGAAAATACTATTTGACAACACAAAGGAATGATGTGCTACAACATGGGTGCACCTTGAACACCTAATTATGAAAGGAGGGGGCACTAGAGGGAACCATCTATGGACCATTCCAGACTAGGAATGTCTATGGAGACATAAAGTAGATCAGTGGATTTTGGGGTGATGGCTCAAGGGAATGGGGTTTTTTGGGGTATGATAAAACATCCTAGAATTGTGGTGATGTTTGCTTTATTCCACAAATATAGCCATTGAATTGCATGCTGTAGGTGATGAAGTGTATGGGCTGGACATTCTATTTCAAGAAATAATGTCTAAAGAGATAATGGAGGGTTGTCATGCTAGCGACAGCAGAGGCTGGTGAGGTTGGGCTTGAGGTCACTGTAACCTTTTCCTGTAGAGACCTTTGAGAGGGGATGGTCCACCAAGCCAGCCCTCTCTCAAGGCTCAGCTACAGAAGGTAACTCTCTGATGAGGGAGTTCTGTGAGGTGGGGACCTCCTCATAGGATGGGTACTTAGTGTGCAGGCTGTACCACACTTGAAATAAATCACTGTACCCCACTCTCTAAACATTGCACGCCATCCAGACATTGCTAATAACTGCCAGGTCTTATGGATCGATCAGTTCCACATCAACCTGGACGAATGAACAGGATGGGAACAATGGAAAGAGGACTGGATTGGACACCAGAAAATTTGAGTTCAGTCCTTGTGGGATCACATGCTTGTGGTCTGCTCTGGCTCTCCGAAAGAATGGCACAGTGACGCCTCATTCTCCCACGCACATGTCAGGAGTCGAACACTGTCACCCCTTACGACTGGCACAACTGAGTGACACAGCTCAGCAGGGCCTTGACATGTGTTTCACAACATTTTGAAGGGCAATATTTATCCCTCTGGCTAGGCAAATTACTTGAACTTTTCACATTTTCTCCTCATCTTTAGGTGAGAGCTGCTGAGGTTTAAGGGATATCTAAGTTCCTTTAGATTCTGCCCTCTTCAATTTTCTGGAAATTCTCTTTCAAGATTGCCACCTTCCCTTCCCCATGTTTTCAGTATAGTTTATGTCCTCTCTGAAGTCCCAGCAAGTAAGATTCTAATGAATGTGAGATTTATCCCAACTGCTCTGTCGCTTTTAGTCCTTGTCTCCACAAAACCAACTACATCAAAAACTGCACCCACCGGACTTTCATTCAGATTTACCACCCAGCTGTTTTTCCCCTTTGTTTGAGATAAAACAGTTTTATATTTTCCTACTTCTAGACTCCTTTTATTTTTATTTTTATTTTTTTTGCTTTTTGGGTCACACCTGACGATGCACAGGGGTTACTCCTGGCTCTGCACTCAGGAATTACCCCTGGCCGTGCTCAGGGGACCATATGGGATGCTGGGATTTGAACCCGGGTCGGCCGAGTGCAAGGCAAACGCCCTACCCGCTGTGCTATCTTTCCAGTCCCCTAGACTCCTTTAAAAAAAATATTTTTGTGTCTTCCTTGCTCTTCCAGGTAAACAAACGTACACATACATAGACAGATTGATTAGGAACTACAGACATAAGCCTTGGGTGGGATAAAAGATACGCACTCAGTCCCATCTTCACCACTTTGTACTGTTATTTCGGAAGCTCCCAGTTTGCGCTTCAAGAGATTTAGCAAACTCTTGTTCCAGAGAAACTTGACCTTCTCTATTTTTCCAACATTAAGGTCCACATCAATGTCACTCACATAATTTGCTCCTGGTTTGAGGGATCCTCTAAAAACATAAGCATAAAATATTCTATCAGCTAAACATATAATAATAGAGGATGATGCCAAACTATTATTTCTCCAAGTAATGATTTGTTTTCAGCAAATATCTCAATGATTTCATATATACCCAGGGGATGAAAAATCGCAACATTCATGTGAAAGATAAACCTTTGAAAAAAATATTGCACTCTAAAGTTCCACTGTCTTTGTTTGCCTCTAGGGGAAGTTCAGTATTGGAGGTGGCCTGGTCAAATCATTTCATTACTGGACTAATTCACACCTTGTCTGGGGTTTAAATATGCATATGGTTTAGCAGAAAATACTGTACTATCTCAGAGGTAGCATAGGAAATCGTCCAAGAACTTTACCTTAGCATAAAAATTATGTGAAAATGAAAAAGCAAAATCCAATTTTACAGCACAGTTATGCATGCATTCAATACCTGCTACAAGGCACCTTCTGTATGAACCCAGACAAAGCTAGGTGCTATTGAGAAGTTGCCTCTGTGCCTCCATATGTGTATAAGAGAGTAAGCATCTTGGAGAGGAAAGTTGCCATATAAATGTGTCTTGCCTGAGAATTGGAAATCCATACACCTAAATTAAGAAGCAGCCATTGGCATTCCGAAAAAAGGTAGCACAATCTTGTTTTAACCTATTATTATTTGGGGGGTTGAGTTACTCCCGGTAGTATTAAGGGAACCATGTAGTGTTGGGATTTAACTGAGGGGTCTTGCATGAAAGTATGCTTTCCAAATCTTTGAGGCATCTCCCAGATCCCAGCACAGACTTTTAGTAAATTCCTTTTCTCCTTGCTTTATTCTTCTCAATGTGAAGTGGGTTGAATTAGTTCAATACTAAGTATTCTTTCCAGCTTGGAAAATCTAGGATTCAAGGGTTTTATAAGGCTATATTCTGCTTAGTTTCGATAGCTAGATTTAGAAAGCAGTTTATCTCCAATCTTTGATGAACAATCTGTTAGCAAAATTGTTTGTGGCTCTTTAGCATTGAACTTACTTGAAAATTTGATACTGTTTTGAGTTTCCATTACTTCCATACAAAGCAACCCTGAAGAAGCCACCCATGGTCTTTTTTCCAGACAGTGTGACAGAGACCCTGTATCTCCAACCTGTCCAGAGAAATACAATAGTTCAGTTCATTCATCTGGTTGAAAAAGAAAATGAAGCCACGGAAGCATTCTTGCTCCAAGCTCTGAATGTCCCACAGAGAAAAAGAAAGGGAAGTAAGATTAACGGTTTCCTTCAGTGAATGTGGGGTACCAGGATTTCAGATTCTGTGTGAGGGCGAAGAACATACCCAGAGAGGGGGGCGGAGAATGTCAATATTGCCAGTTATTACATCTTTTTATAGAAGAGATGCGTGTGGACTCCCACATTTGGATAAAGCACTGGAGTGTTCTTTGTGCTCTCTTAGGCTTTGTTGAAATTTTCACATGCAATGGACATGTTCTCAACTGAGGTTGATGAAATTCTCTGTTAGCGCCCCAACTGCCTGTCCTCTATCCCAGTTTCTCCTGACACCACCAGTTTGCTCTCCAAATACAACCCATTCCAATCAGGGGTGACTGACACATCTGGGGACATTTGACTATGTCTGAAAATAGTTTGAGTTTTCACAACTGGAGGGAGAGGGGCTGCTACTGACACCTCGTGGGTAGATGGCAGGATCTGTTAAGTCTTCTGCATGCACAGACTGAGACACTCAGCTCTAGAGCTTTGTGTATACACAAACACAGACCTACGTGGGAAAATGCAGCCTCAAAGCCCATGCCTGGTTTTTCAACCCAGACCACAGCTCCACAGCTCTCCAAGGAAGCCCTGCAACAAAGTATCTTCACTGGTACAGTTGAGGATCTCTACCTCCTACAGGGCACTCACTGAGCTGTGATGCTGTTTTCCTCTCGGCTTTTCCACCTGATATGATTCAGGGGCTTTCTTCCTTCCACAGAGCTAGCTCCATCTTTCAAAGACCAGTATTTGGTTGTTTCCAATTGATAGATAGCTAGAAACACCCCCACCCCACTGCTATCCTGTATTAAAACACTAGCACAGAGAACACGCCTGAACACGCTTGATTATACACACAGGCCAACACTTTGCTATGTATTTTCTGAGAACGGAATGGCTGAGTTAAGAGAATAGGCATATTAACTTGACATGATAAGACCTTTCCTGATAAACAATGTGATAATTGTAAATGAGCATACAGGAAACACTATGAAGTGAAAAGTACATTGTAAAGTGATATGTGTGTACGTATGTATATATATATATATGTATATATATTTAAATTGGGGATTGGAGAATGCAGGAAGACACTTGCTACCTGTGCAGTAGGCACAGTTTGAGCTTCTGTGCCACATATGGCCCCATGAGAACCTCTAGACATGACCCCTCAGCACTACTCGATCTGGTGCAAAAACAAAAAAAAAAATTAAAACTCCCTTGAAAAACAACAGCACTTTTATTTAGTAACTATGTGATATTCTTTATAACCAAGGATATGGGTGATTTTGATATCTTCTGTTTTGGTTTGTTTTGCAGCTACACCTGATGGTGCCTAGGGCACGTTCCTGGCACTATGCTCAGAGATCACTCCTAGCTGGACTCGGGTGCTAAGGAAGGAACTTGGGGTGGCTGTGTGTAAGGCAAGTATCCTACCTGCCGTACTACTGCTCTGGCCTCTGATTTTGCTAACTTATACCAGTTTTTTAATGGGAAGCTGGGCAAAATAACGCGGCGTGTGTGCCTGGGGTCATGTTGCATGGGTTGACTTACAATGGCTTTGCCCACAGGCCCTCTTGTGATGATGGCTTCCTCCTTCCTGCCATGGTGGTGGGTAGACCTGTGATCCAGCCTGGGCCAGTCATAACACACCCTCACATCACAGATCATGTTGCTTCAAGGCAACGTGACACAAGACAAGTCATTTTATTATTCTATTCTTCAATAGAATAGACGTTCTAGTCAGCTGTAATGGAATTTCTGTCAGTTGCTATCATGGGCTTGACTAATAAGACTAACTCAGTCTTATTAGTAAAAAAAATGTTGGTGGTGGGGCTAGGATTTGAGTCATACTTGAGGGTATTTAGGGTCAATTACTAGCTCTGTGAATCTTGATGGCGATCAGAGGGACCATAAGTGGTGCTGGGGCTCTAACCAGGGTTGGTACATGCTAGGCAGACACATTACCCCTCTGGTCCCTATTTGCTAAAATTTATAAATGATTAAAATGGAAACTTACGGGTGAAATTACCACTCTCTCCTGTGTTCAGGAAGAAGGTTTGGCCCACAGCGCTGGTTTTCCCCTGAAACTGGTCAGCAAAGTGCCCCATTTTGGGGCATCCTCCAGCTGGACAAGGGAAACAACGATTCTAGAGAACAAATATCAATTTGTTAGTAACAGCCCTTAACTCATGCCCTCACTTGTCTACTCATGCCACCATCCCATACATCCTATTGTCTACACATCCACCCACCCACCATCCATCTCCCTCCCTGGGTATTCACTGATCTCACACAGAACTGTGCTGGACATGCACAGAAGTACCTGGAAAACCAGAGATTATTAATGGGAAGTGAAGTGCTATCAGGAAAGCAACAATATTAATACGGAGGGGGAATGTCAGATGACTCTACTGAATAGATGGAACAGATACCAGTTGAGCAGAAGAGCAGAGGAAGAAATTATTCATGTCCATCTTTACTGTACTGTGAATTGTTTCTCTTGAGAAAGAGACCTGACCGTTCTTTGATGGAAGGAAGCATTGACTTGGACATAGAAGTTGGAGCCCTTTGGGTCATAAAACTTGCACTTTATGCCCGGTGCCACTTGTCCTGTGTTCTGTGTTCTCCTCACATCTCTCATCCCCAGAGTGCAGAGTATTGTGCAAGTTGGAAGGAAGGAGATAAATGCTGTAGACTTTGTGTACTCTTATCCAGGTTCCAACAACAACTAAGTGACATTACAATGGCCTCTTAGACCAGGGGATGGGATATGATGTACCTTAGTTCAACACAACAGTGTCAAGGTCACAGTTGTTTGTTTTTCATTATGTTTTGGTTGTTTGGGGCCACACCTGGTGGTGATCTAGGCTTACCCCTGGCTCCGTGCTCAGTATCACTGCTGGCAGTGTTCAGGGGACCATATTGGGGTGCTAGAGTCTCATGGCAGGCAAGGGCTCTACACACTTTAATATATCTCTGGACCTCCAAATTAGTTTTGAGATATAAGCAGGTGATTTGAAAATTTATTATTTGAAGTTTCGGACTATTATTTCCCTCTTGTGTAAGAAGAGAATCAGATAAGAAGTTCAAAGCTTTCATTTTGGTTTGTTGTTGGGGACTGCTAACACCTCAGGGACTGCTTAGGGGATGTTGTAATTTTATAATGGTGACATCTGGGAGACACCTCCTTAACTGAGTAATCAAACAGCAGGATCAAGAGTTGTCAAAGGAAAGCACCTGGGTGTGATCCACTGAGAAGAACTCAATTACCACCCATTGAATCACAAAGAAACAAGTTTAGAATGTGAGACTTTCTACCAAATACCTCACCTAGAAGACCAACCAAAAGAGAAACTGTTCCAGATGCAAGGAAAGAGAAGGGAAGGAAGGAAGGAAGGAAGGAAGGAAGGAAGGAAGGAAGGAAGGAAGGAAGGAAGGAAGGAAGGAAGGAAGGAAGGAAGGAAGGAAGGAAGGAAGGAAGGAAGGAAGAAAAGAAGGAAAAGGAAGGAGAAGGAAGGAAGAAAGGAAGAGGAAGAAAGGAAGGAAGGAAAGAAGGAAAAGGAAGGAGAAGGAAGGAAGATAGGATGGAAAAGGAAGGAAAGAAGGAAGGAAGGAAGGAAGGAAGGAAGGAAGGAAGGAAGGAAGGAAGGAAGGAAAGGAGCTCATGTTGGTGAGCTGGGAAAGAGAGGGAGGGCAGGAAAGAAGGAAGGTAGGCAGGAAAAAAAGAGGAAAGGAAGGAAGGGCCGGAAGAAAGGAAGGACATAAAAGATAATAAAAACATAGGTTAGAACAGTGTTTCCCAAAGTGGGGGATTCTGTGCTCCCATGAGGAACTTGAACAATTGGGATGGGGGTCCAGTAGAAGCCTGAGGTGCAATTGAGGGGCACTTCCTGTTTCTTTGCTTAAATAAGAGAGTTTCCTAGGGAGTCACTGAAATTCTTTTTTCCTGAGAGAGGGGCAGTAGACCAAATAAGTTTGGGAAGCTCTGAACTCTAGAGAATATTATTTGCATATTTGTAAAGCCTGAATATGGGTGAAATATTAGGAAATACAAAGAGAAACGTATTGAATATCTTGAATGTTGCTCTCTAGGAGAATGATCTTATTCTTAAATAATGAGAGCTGAAGTATTTATAAGTAACTTGTCATGATAGCTTTAGTGTACTTCCATCGAATTTGGGGGGAAAAGTGTTTCCAAAACATGGGGGAAAATCCCTAATAAAACAGTTAACAATGAGTAGGGGGTGGTGATGGAGGTAAGGTGTTCACTGAACTCATCTCTCCACTTCTGCCTGGGATTGTCCAGAAGGAAAAGTTGGTGATGAAGGCCAGGCTCAGGGCAGCCAGATTTGTTCCACCCCATCCTGTCCACCCTAGTCTAAGGAGGAAGAGACTGCAGGTGGCTGAGCCTTCCGAGAAGCTTCCCTGTTTGTAGTGGAATTCCAGCTCTGTTCTGTTCCAAGCCCCCAAAGGATTAAAACATCTAGAACTGGGACACCAGTGACAGTGTCCAGGTGTGACCTACCTCCTGGAACTCTTTGTAGGAGGCACAGGGGTAGCCCAGAAATCCGTCGGGGTTGAGGATACTGCTTGAGTAATACTTGTAGCTTCGTAGGTGGTTGCATGCTACAAAGTTAGTAGCTCCTGACAAAGCAAAGGTCAGGTATTTGATTGCAGGAGCCTGAGCCATCAGCCCCCAGAATCTCCTCTTTCTTCCCGGAAGCAGAGCTGCACTCCTGACCCCAGTGTCAGCAGTGGGAAGTTTCCACAACTGATGTTGACAGATTGGGGGGCAAAGAGGAACTATGCTGACTTGCCTTGTTAATGGCGGGTGGTCCAAGGCCCTTTCCCCTCCCCACTGCTGGGTCCCCTGGCTGAGTATGGTGAAGAATAGGAGAGAGAGGTGCATTTGACTGTGAGTCAGGAATGAGGCTTCATGCGGGGCAGGATGAGCTTGGGAATGGAGTGAGAATCTATTTATGGGCAGAAGGAGCAAGAGAACCGTGCCTGCAGGACATTCTCTTGTTGGAATGGTTGTTGCCTAGAGGAGGAGGAGGATGTAGGGATCAAACTGAGGTTGGCTACATGCAAGGCAAGCGCCCTACCCGCTGTACTCTGTCTCTGACGCTGTCCTGCTTTTTCTTTATACCCAAATCCTCTTGTGGAAAACACTGGTTTGTATTTCTCAGGCTTCTTGGTGCAGAACTTCCTATGGAGTGATTCTCGGGGAGTCCAAATACATCTGGCGTCACTACCTGGGGGGTCTGGGGACTTGATCCACGGCCCATGGGAAAAAGGATTGTTCCCTTTCATAAAGGCGGATATTAGCTCACACCTAGCTCTCCCAACAACCCCGACCCAGCCAAAGTGGGGTTCTACATAGCCTGTGCCCATGCTCATTACAAATCTACAGGACCAGTTTCTTACTTAATTGGTTCTTTCGCCCCAAACTGCTACCCATGGAGCCCATAATAAAGAAGCTAGTGGACTTAATTATTCCTCGGTGAGCAGCACCCTATGAGTCAGAGCTCTCCTATAGAAACATGCTTCCCCATTCACGGGCTGGGTCTCCCTCAATTGCCTCCCTAGTGAAATCTGGGGCATCTCCTGTTCTGTGTGCCTGCTTGTCACTTCAGGAAGGGGGCAGCCCTCGATGTGACCCCAGCATCTCGGGAAGATAGAGGAACAGCCTCATCGTCCTGGAGTGACCTGGGGTGAGCACAGAAGAAGGACCAGCTCCCGTTACCGACAGTTGCTGCCAGTTGTTGCATTATCTACTGCCTTTCACCCCAGCCTGTGGAATCTTGAAACGCCAGCAGGGAATGGCCCACATGGGCTTCTGCTCTGGGCCAGGCATGGAGGGGCACTGGAGTGTCTGGGACACTCACCACCCGCCCTGGTCTCCTGGGTCAGGAGAACAAACCCCAGTAGGCATTGACCCGAGGGCTGTCTCAGGAGCAGAGCAAAGGGCAGAGCAAGTGGCTGGGGCTATTGCTTTTGCAATATTATGGTTTGGGGACCTGCTCGATCAGATAAACTGAGACACACAAAAGCTCATCCCCCAGACTTCCAGGTGTCTCCCACCAACACATGGGTCATGTTGTCCCCCTTTCCATTCCCAGGCCCTGTCAACAGTGAAGGGCAAGAAAGTGTTGGGAATGAAGTTATAGTACAGTGGGTAGGGCTCTTGTCTTGCACATGGTCGAGTCGGGTTCAGTCTCTAGTACCATATCTGATTCCCTGAGCCTCACCAGGAGCCATTCCTGAGTCCAGAGGAAAGAATAAGCCCTGAGCACAGCTGGGTGTGGACCAAAATAAGAAAGTGAGCAAGCAAGGAGGAAAGAGCACACATGGGTGCTCATGCTCCGAGTCCCTTAGGAACAGAAAGAGGTGGTGGGAGCAAAGGCAGCGCTGGGAAGGTGCCAAGGTGCCTGCCACTCATCTCAACACGTTGGTGAGCTGGGGGAGGTATACACTGGGGCATGAGGTCAGGACGTTGCAGTCCGACACTGGGCCTAAAGTGGTGTGGAGAGTGGCCTTGGACAAATTTTTAAGTTTACTGAGTTTGTCTTCCCAGCTGTAAAGTGGGAGCATCAGAGGACTACTAGCATGGCTGTGATCACACCAACCCCGAGTGTCCCCAAAGCAGTGGCAGTCCCAGTGCTTGCCGGCCAGGCCAACTCACACCTCTGCTTCCTCCCACACTGGCAGCATCCACCTGGCTCCCCCCACGTACTTACCTTCCCAGAGTCCATTTATATCAACAATGGTTGAAATGATATTTTTCTGACAGCCAGGCATTTGCCTTCCTCCATTCGGAAAGAAATCCAGATGGCCCACCTTTTGGCTCATTCCAAACCCTGGAAACAGTGGGAGTGGAGGTAAGTGGGAGGAGAAGAGTGGGCCCCAAGGCTGTGTGCTTAGTCCCACCCCCAGGGAGCAGGCGCTTTATACAGGGGGACCACCAGTCTCACCAGTCTCCGGCTCTGCAGAAGCACTTGGACAAGACCAGGGGCAAGCAGAGGACAGTGAAAAGGAAGGGAGAGGAAGGAAGCTCTGGGGGAGCCTGGACACACTCTAGCTCATGTGTCTCTCTGTGGGGAAGAGGCCCTGCCCAGTACTGACATACACCAGTGGACACCAGTAGCCTGGGGGACCCAGGGACCATTCCTGGTCATTCAGTTCTTCAGCCTGATGATGCAGTGCTGCTCTGATCTGCTGTAACTGGCCATGGATGGGGGCCCAGGCGGAAGTGGACATCAGACTCTGGGTCTCACATCTATCAGGTTCTACCGCCATCTCCCAAGCCCCTAGAGAAATTCTTTTTTTTTATTTTCTTACTTTTTTGCTTTTTGGGTCACACCTGGCAATGCACAGGGGTTACTCCTGGCTCTGCACTCAGGAATTACCCCTGGCCATGCTCAGGGGACCATATGGGATGCTGGGATTTGAACCCGGGTCGGCCGCGTGCAAGGCAAATGCCCTACCCGCTGTGCTATCTCTCCAGCCCGAGAGAAATTCTGATTACTCATAAGTTTGCAAGTTTGATTCCTACGTCCTATTGTAATTGTGATATCGTCATATTATATTGTTGTGCGGAGAGTTTTGACATAATGGCTCTGTGTTTTGGACTTTGAAACTCACAGATGTGACCACATCCAGGTTTTACCGGCAGGTTCTGCCCCGTTGGACAATGAGTTTACCCAAGTCTCAGTTCCTTAGCTATGAAATGGCAAAAAATTATACAATTTTAAAGGTTTTTCCTAGAATTAATGTTCAAAGTGTTCAATACAGCACATGATAGATGCTCAGTGAGATCATCATTATTTAAAAATTGTCAAGAAATGCCTCGATTTAAAAAAATAATGTCTGGGTGCTGGAGCGATAGCACAGCGGGTAGGGCGTTTGTCTTGCATGTGGCCAACCTGGGTTCTAATCCCAGCATCCCATATGGTCCCCTAAGCACCGCCAAGGGTAATTCCTGAGTGCAGAGCCAGGAGTAACCCCTGTGCATTGCCAGGTGTGACCCAAAGAGAAAAAAAAATGTTCTGAATGCCAAGAAAGGGTATGTTTTTGATATTTAAATGCTATGTTAATATTCATATTTAATTAAACACATTATTTAATATAAACATAATT